>NW_027526296.1:5006284-5440564 GCF_048455015.1 Haemaphysalis longicornis
AATGTAAAATAGTATGCATGCAATATGTAATAGCATGTATGTAAGGCACTTGTATTTGGAAGCCCGCATCATACAGCTGCCTGCAAAAAATTTCTGCCCGTGCAAGCATCGCACTCAGCCATCAAGAGCGCAGACATCAAGGGCGATAGCAAGCTAAGTGCAATGGCTAATCTCGCCTTTACCATAAAACAAATTCTTCGTTAATGGGACTGACCTCTTCAGCTTTCATTAAAGGCTCTCTCTCTCTCTCTGTCACCGTGGAATTCATAGATGTACCGGAACACGGTGAGCTCGACCACGCCTCGTTTGCGCATTTACCTGTCACCGCAATAACAAGCCGAATGTGGTACGTCCAGCGTGGCACCCCAATGCACACAATCATTTCCACATCACTGAATTCGCTGCATCACAGCACGGCATATCCTCGCTTGGTGAACTCTTTTGCTGCATGTTGTTGCTGACGGCAACGTGACTTGTTTTCTTGTAGGATATGGGCGCGCACAACTAGTGGTGTCACACTTCGTCCTAGATTCTTCAGGGAAAAGATCGATGTTGTCGCCGTTTCACCTGCGAGGGCTCAAGGTGACGGCTTCATTCGTGAGCTGGCTCAAAGAAGCAGAACACGACGCCGAGGGAGACTTCGACGATACACTTCAACATATCACGCGGGTATCATCTACGTTGAAAGAAACCAACTCGGGCACAGAACAAATTCCCAGGGGCAAAATGACGCAATAACAACAATAAAAAAAAGCGGCGAAGCGACCGTAGCTCACACACAGTGCCTTTGGCAATCGCCTCCAAATGCTTTGGCTATGGTCCCTAGAAATACTTGCTAGTCTGCCGTCCGGCGGCCGCGAAGGGGGCTCCTCCGTGATGCATGCAGCGGCGGCGCTGCACGCAGTCGGAGCGCGGCCGGCCAGTGTCGGCGTGGGGAGCAGTGCAGCGGACGGCGCTTCGCTGTGCTGCATTCGTAGGTATGGGCGCTTTCAGCCGATTTTAAGGGCGCATTTTCGTCTTCTACAAAACAGATTAGCCAAATAAATTGGTTCCTACGAATACGAAGAGTTTGTTACCGAAGCATGAATTAATGCCAGTACGTTTTTTGCGAATTAAGAACGTTCGAGCCGCCAAACCATGGAATCGTGTCACTGCGCTCTATCCTCGATATCCTCTTCAAGGGAAAAGGTTTCGACACATTCTGGGGGGCATCGGAAACACTGTCGGCACGGAATCTTTTGCTAGCTGGGGCACATCACGCGGTATTTCGACTAAGTTACTTAACAAAGAAGCGTTTTTGTGTATGCCCCTACGTACACTGCCGTGGATATATAATTGATTGATTGTAGGTTTCAACGCGCCGACGCAACGCAGGCGATGAGGCGCGCGCCGCAGTGGAGGGCTCCGGATTAATTTTTACCACCTGGGGATCTTTAATATGCGCCGAAATCCCGTACACACGGGCGTTTTTGCTTTTCGCCTCCATCAGAAAAGCGGCCGCCACGGCCCGGAATCGAACCCGCGACCTCGTGGATATATAGCGCGTGAAAATATTTGTGTTGTGTGTGGGCGCTTCATAATTTTTTTTTTTTTTGAGGCGCTTTGGAACCATCCTCACTTCTCTTTGCTTGGGAGTCAAATACAGTATTCCCTCGTTATAACGAGATCGCTTTATTCGAAATATCGCTTTATTCGAAATTTCTTATGGCCCCAACCCAAACGCATGCTTTTTAGGCCGCATTACTCGAAGCGCTCGAAGAGCCTGACCCGCTTGTCGAGCGGAAGCGTCGCCCATTGCGCGCCAGCGGCGACCCATCGGCAAGTCAGGAGGTCAACATGGCCGGTCAACGCAAGCTGGTCTTTCCCCGGGCGATTTTCTGGAGTCAGTTCATGCTCGATTTGCGTCAACCGACTTTAGACAAACGGTCCAACTGCGTGGTACGGTCCTTAAATTTTGTTCCTAGAAATGACGTGGGCGCGACGGAGTGCGAACACCGACACTCGAACCGTAGAATTAGCAGTGTCGTTGACGAGGGAACGCCGAAAAGCGCTTGTTTTGCAAACTTCACGGCTGCACACCTCGAGGAAAATTTGCCCAGTGATCATGCTAAGCCTCTAGAGCGAAAACCGTCAGTTTTCATGATTACGCTGTGTGTCCAGAGTGAGCGGGTAATCGTTTTTTCCAGCGCGAAATTCGCGTATCATTCCGTGACGCCCGCACGCCTCCCTGTAAATTGGCCACAGCCACTGACACTTTTATGGGCGACGACCACGGCCTCATGTATTGCTGGTCAAATCGGAGATGGGGTTGCTCGTGCCCGACAAAAACTTGAAACAGCCAAAACTCACTTCGCTTTTTGCACCCGAATAAATAGTAGTTCTTCTCTGAATACATTGTGTTTTGGTTCCTTGCAGTTGTGGTGCAATTAAAGCTCAATTGCTTAAGCTCTTCTCGAGCGGTTGCTTATATCGAAATACCGCTTATAACAAATTTTTCCGCCGTCCTGCTGACTACGTTATAACGAGGGATTACTTATATGCTTTGAAGCTTGAACGGAATCTGACCAATTTGCATCGTTCATTAACTAGGCCCCATCGCACGTCGAACGCTGCCTCCTCAGTTGGGAATATCTGTTAAATGTAAATGCGGAATAAAAGTAATAGGAATGTACGCACGCATATGATGTTTTTGGCACTTTCAATCAACAGACAGAAACTGTGGTACTAGCTTCTATTTTGCGCGCCTGTAATTTTTGTGAATTCCACGATTTGGAAAATTCGCTACCTTGAAGACTGCGGGAAACTTTTTCATAGAATCAGGCTGCCAAACAGTAACTGCGCTTGCATTCTTCATTACACAGGGCTTTCTTTTTCTTTTTTTATCGCCCGCATACTCGGAGTGAATCACGAGACGCACGCAGGGAAAGCAACAAGGGAGAACATCTGTGTTATGGCCAATCATTTTACTTGCGGCTGTTTGAAATTAAAAACATAAGCTCTTAAGGCTTATTTATTTCAATGACCATATGCCTTGGGGAAGTAGGAGGGCTCGGCCAGAAGTATTTAGGAATGGGTTTTTTGGTAAAGCATTTCCCTGCAGCTTTTTTTTTTCTTTTTTCTCGAGTCAGCCAGGACGGGTACATGCAGACCTCCTTCAATACATGACGTTCGGGGATAACCACGTAGTTTTCACAATTAGCACAAACACTGCATGTGGCGCCGCCGGGCTCTCCTGGAACGGATCTCACTGTCTCAACAATGCGCGAAATAATGGTTTCAGCGGTTGTAGCGAAACGGCTAATCTCGTTGCTGCGGTTTCATCCTTCTGTCTCACTCGCGAAGGTAAGCGTCCGCAAATAGCCTAGGCTCCGTAGCCCGATTCGCGAAAAATTTGGGCCGCCGAAATTAAAAGGTCCTATAGTAGTTCTATCGCAGCTTCAATTGTGAGCTGATGTACCCCGAGCCGCTGAATTTCACCGCTCTAACTGGCTGTCAAACCCCCATGCGCGCCCGCTCTCCGCGGCTGTAGCGCGCGGCACTGGACGGCCGGCGGCCGCTCTCGCTCCCGCCGCTCGGGCGCTCCGATTGCTGGCAGCGCCCTCTGCGCAGCGCTGTGCGTGCATCAGCGGCGCGGACACGCCTCCCCATAGAGAAGGCGCGCGGACGGCAGACTAGCAAGATTTCTAGGGACCCTACTTTGGCTGAAGCCTTGGGTGAAACTTCTGACCGCGGTGCATGGCTTCTTGATGCTATGCGCATGCCTTTGTGATAAAAGTAAAAACAAAAAAAAAAAAAAAGCCCACTGCCCAGGAAGTGACGAAAACGCCTTTGCCACGTGACTTTTAACTGTGACGTCACGACCTCGATCTGTTGTTGGCCGGCATGGAGGAAAGAAAAGCTTAGGAGAGGCCCTGACGTCACACCCAGCGCAGCCGGAAACGCCATTTCTGTAAGTCGAATGGCGGACCATTGGCCCTCCATGCCATTGGCGGACTCTTTTTGCCTCTCTCTCTCTCGGTGCACCTTCTCCGCCTCCTCCGTCCTGTATCGCCTCTCTTGTCGTCTGCATCTGCCAGCGCCGAGCCGGCGGAAATCAGCTGATAGGCAGGTAGAAGGCCGTTTTGCAGCGTGTGACCGTGAACCTAAACGCGCGGTTACACTGTTACACGTCTTCAGTGTGGCCGCAGCAGGTTTGCGAAGCGGCTCGCTCTAACAATGCCGCAATGCTCGGTGCCAGGCTGCAAGTCGCGATCGGTACCCAAGGAATTGGGCGTCACTTTCCACCGGTTAGTGCATCATTCCGCTGACAAGTATTGCTGTACATTGGTGTGCATTCATCCTTTGTTTGCAATCGCCGCCGTTTATAGGTGCCCAAGCGATGGAGAACGCCGCAAACAGTGGGCGAACGCCATGCGGCTACCGGACTGGAAAGTGCCCAAGTTTGCGTTGCAGTTTCACTGGCAATCCCAGAGATGACTAGTCAATTAAACGGCCGTTCTATATATATAGGTAAGCAGTACTTCATGCAGATTTCACGCTAAAAAATTGTGGAATGTTTTTACCGTTGTTCGCGTGCCTTCGATAGAATTTTTTGCGAAGGAGGAGGAGGAGGAGCAGGAGGAGGAGGCAAAACATTTTATTGAGTAAAAAAAAAATGAGAGGGTGGGTGGCGTCAATAAACTTTTTTTCGCCAAGTTTCAACTTGTCTCTGTGACAATAAATTCAAGGTGATATCAGTTGAAAACGTTCATACACTAACCTCGCAGTATGAAGCGTTGAAAATCGAAATCCAGAGCGAGACCACAAAAAGATCCAGATTCCAGATCCAGCACTCTTCCAGTCAACAGACGGACACCTACTAAGGTAATAGGACGATGGAATTATATCAACTGGGAATCTACCTTGTAACAGTTGCAAAAGCACTGCCGCGCATTGCCGGCCTAGCAAACTATATATTGCGGCGGCGATAACCAAAAAATTGAGTTGCGAATCGTTCGGTTGCAAGTCGCCTACGTACTGCACACGTGTATCACTTCCCGAAAATCTACCAGACGGGTGTCCGCGCGTACGACGGGACGGCGCGTTCACGATATCTGCACTTCAATAGGCGCGTCGTGATCGCGACCGGAGCAATAGCTTGACGCGGTACAAGGTGCACTTGCAAGTAGAAATTAAATGACATATTCCCATCGGCGCAGCTGTCGCAACTCGCAGCATCCTTTTCGAGTTCCGCAAGACCACAGCGCAGCAAAGCGAAGCAGCAATCTTCGCAATCGGACGACAAGGCAGGCGCTGCCTTTCCTCCATGACTGGCGAACGGCGGGCGGGCTGTTGCTAGGACGCCGTTGCTAACGCTACTTACAATGGCCGCCGAAAACACGTGACTTCCTCCACACTTTTGCCAATGCGCGGGGATAGCTGGGGGCCTCTCCTAAGCTTTTTTTTCCTCCATGTTGGCCGGACAGGCATCCGACTAAAACCCGCCCGCGACCACCGCCAAATCGGCCTAAACGCACCAAACTATGCTGGCAACGCTGTCGTTTTTGCCTCAAAACGTCTCCAACTTTGGTCTGAAAAATCGAGGGCCTTTGGCCGTGCTGACAACATTGTTTTGCGCATTTCTTGCTTGTCTGTCCGTGCGGGCCGTGCTTCTCCCTGCTTCTCCGGCACCGTTTCGACTGAACCACTGAACGGCCGGACGGCCTGTGTGCCTTCGTGGTTTGGAATCGCAGCTTTTACTCCAACTGAAGTTCCTAGGGTCCTACCGAAACTAACGTCAGTCTGCGCCTCAGCTTCGACCGCGCAAAAGACTTCGCTAGCTCGCTTTCGTGGCCGTCAACGTCGGTGGTAGCAACAAGCTCGTGAGGAGGTAAGTGTTTAGACTTGTCACATCGTCCTTTTCATACGGAGAAGAAAACACACAAGGTGATGTTGCCTTTAGTGTTCGTGGTAGAAGTGTAGGCTAATTTCAAAGTGGATAAGCTACGTGCCATTTCTTGCGAAAGCACACCCGAAACACACGCTAGTGTCGTAATGTTTTTCTTTTTTAACTTACAGGCTCATATGCGTAACTGTTGGCTAGAATCTGATATGGTGTCACTATGCTTACCACTAGTGACAGTTATTACATGGAGGCTTACTACGTTAACAGCTGTAGTAAGCAGAACTGGGGTTTTAGATTGCACGCACAAATGTAAAGCAAGCAATGTTTCGGAGGTATTTATTTCGTATCATGTGTCATCGAGACGCCGCTCACTGCGCTTTCGTTACAGGGGCTGATAAATTTCCACCACAGTCCCAGCATGTGTACGAGTGGCTGATCGGTGACCTGCTCCGTTTCTAAGAGCCAGACCTACCTCAAGAGACTGCTTGTCCATGCCTTGGCATACAGGGTGCCACTGTTCTCGTTGCGGATGTAAGTGTTTCGCCGAATCTGCGCTCCCGATCCTGTTTTTCGTAGACAGTGCAGTGCAAGTATATTTCTGTTGAGGAGCCACATATATATGTGGCGCGCGTGCGTGCGTGCGTGCGTGTGTGTGTGTGTGTGTGTGTGTCGATACAATTTGCACCTGTCCTCACAATTTCTGTTATAATTTTTTGTTTAAAAACAGAATGGAGAATTTTCAGCGTTTGTATGCAGGAGTTGGAAGATGGAATTTATTTCACGGAATGCATGTCATGACTCTGTTGGAGGGAAAGTGCAATAGAGATACTTGATGCTTTCAATGAACAAATACTGTGTAGCATGTGGTGGGCCCACTTAACACACTCACGTTTGATTCCCGACAGTTGGTGTTGAGTGTGCGTAATGCAGCTGCTTCTCTTTTTCAATTGCTATAATCGCACTACAAAGGTTGCTGAGCATGGTCGTTTTATAGGTTATTGAATTGCTAAAGATTGCAATTTACTAACGTAATTGCACTTCAGCAGAAATTTTCTCAATCAATACAAGTGTGGTTTCGAAATTCCAGGAGTCTTCATCATCATCATCATCATTTAATGTACCCTTAAAGGCCCCTTGCGGGGTATTACATAGGTAATCAAAGAATAGGTAGCAATCGCTACTTTTCGCTAACACGGGGCACTTCTTGGCCGGTCTCACATCACTAGACGAGAATTTGTCTTGCATTGCTCATGCTATAGTCATCGTCCTGAGCCCATTTGTGTACACTGTAGAACAAGAACTAAGGCCTGCCTGCTGCATTTCCGATTGCTGCTATCTTGCTTTGTCTATATCCATTTGTTGCCCCTGGGTTTTCTTCTCTCACACCCCTCCACTGAGTGGTGTCTTCTTCAGGTCTCTCGTTCCTTGGTGGCATTGTCATAGGTGTGAGCAAGCTCTCATGCGACGAAAGGTGCTTTCGAACGAGTAGGTCATGCCAAATTCTTTGATGAAAAATTAATCCTGAAAGCAATGTTTGACTTCGATCTTTACGTACAGGTGCCGTCATAAGTGGAGCACGAGAGCTGCGGCCGAATTGTATCGGAGCACCGTGTAGCTGCACCGGCGGTAGATGAAAGCACGAGAACACGCATGTGCGCCTGCCGACGGCGATAGCCCATCTGTACTTCTCAAGCCACTTTTTTTAACCTGGCTTCAAGCATTGTTCGCAGCATACTGGTCTCAGCGATGGCGCTGATAGCGTACACACGTAAAAATATTTGAACGAAAAACTCACTACAAATTCCCGTGACAGCGCGCCGCTTTTCCGGCAGCTGGAAGTGCGCCAGAGACGCTGCCAGAATCGTCTGCTATCAGCGCCGTGGCCGAGAGCGGCACTATGCTGCGAGCAATGCTCGAAGCCAAATTTAAAAAGGGGTTTGAGAGGTATAGATGGGCCATCGCCGTCGGCAGGCACGCATGCGTGTTTTCGTCCTTTCATTTACCGCCAGTGCAGCTACACGGTGCTCCGATACAGTTCGGCCACAGCTCCTGTGCTCCAATTACTTATGACGGCACCTGTACACAGTCACAGACTGATTTTTTAGATTGTCCAATCATTCAGACACGTCAGTGGCGCTGCCGTCCACCCTATTGTGCCAGTGTATAACGACGTCTGAAACTTAATATGCTGAAGCCATTCACCATCTGATTTTTCTGACTTTTTGTTTGCCGTGACGAGAGGTTAAAATGGCAATAACCGCAGGATCCCTATTGCTGTTCGCTTTATCCTACAGCCTTCAACTAGAATTTTCATGTACCACCCTCTGCTAACCTCTTTTTTTTTTACTTCATATTTTGGCCATGCAGCATATGAAGAAAAGATAAGACGGTAGAAGAGAGAGAAGGGGTACACAATCACAGGTAGTCAGGAAATTGATGTCCACAGCGGAGAAACTTGTGATGCTTCCATGTGAAGGAGGAGAAAGAGCAGGCTCAGAAGAAGTTGTCCAGTGCCAACCTCCTCTGAGCCTGCTCTTTCTCTTCCTTCACATGGAAACATCACAAGTTACTTCGTTGTGGGCATTTACTGTGCGTTAGATATCTGCTTTTGGCATTTCTTTTTTTGCTCCGACCCTGGTTTCTACACACGATTATTACCAGTGAGATTTCGTTCTCTGTGTACATTCGTTTTTTCAACTGCTCTCACATTCCCTAGAAAGTTGGAACAATTGGTCAACTTGTTCATTCATTTAATCTTGCATAATATATTAACAAGAGATATGCAAACAGGAAATTTCTAACTGTGCATAAAATACAAATAGCAAAAACTGACTGGATTGAATGAATCAAATATATTCGAATACAGATATCTTTTTCATTTTTTATAGAGTTTTTAAAACAAGGTGACAAAAAAGATAACTTAGGCAGTCGTCAGGACCTGAGGCATTAGAATATTTATGTATCGCTAGGAAAATGGTACAAAAAATGGCAAGTAAATGGCAACCACATGCAGCGACGGCAAAACGTAACTCAATGGGTACAGCAAACTGGTAGTGAGGATGACGGTGACAAGCGAAAATGTTTATAACCAGGTTGCTAAGGGAGTCGACAGCAGAAGACGACGGGCTGACGCTGCCGCTTGCTTTTTGCTGTACAGAAGCAGCCCACAAGTGAGCAGCAGCGACGAACGACGACGACGGAGCGCATTGGCGGCAGTTTGATCATTTTTTTCACTTGTTGCTGTCACTCGTGCTATCTGTTTGGTGTACCCATTGAGTTACAGTTTTCACGTCGCTTTTCGCTGTCGCTGCGTGTGGTTGCCCCTTAAAAGATTAAGACAGTATGGCAAGGCAGCGGAATGAAATTTGGCACACCCTGCCGTGGAAAATGCGGTTTCCTCAACATGTTGTGACCAGAGAAATTATACAGTTGGCTACCATTAGTACAAAGTCCGCAACAAAAAAAACAGAAGGCACAATAGCGCATTGCCATTGGTCCGCAACAATCTTCTCTTCTTGGTTTTGTTTTGTTGCCTATTCGAATGTGACACAGCTTGCCGTGATAGTTCAGACTTGTGGTGAAAATCGCAAACTTTTGCACGGAGATGTGCGCAACAAAGAAGGTTGAGGGCCTCAAAAGAGAGATGCTTACACTGGCACAAGTCTCAAGTGACCGGCTGCTTTATCAGCTATGCGCTGCCTCGGTTGTGATGGTGCCAACATTGCAGGACACGGCGGTGTTTTGACGCTTTAAAATTTCCAATTTTATCAAGATGTGATGTTCACCTTGATGCTTTTTATTCGAAATAACTTTCAATTAATCGAAAAATTGGGTTTCAGCTTTAAATTACCAAGCAATTTCTTCTACTGAATTGAATGTAACATTGGTGGGACCAGAGAATTGCTTCCAATTACCCGAAAATTCCAATTAGGTGATGATCAAGAGTCGACTGCATTTGAATGGCTTGCTCCAGGCATTGAAAAGAGGTTAGGTACGTTAGTGGTTGGTATGACCTTTACTTTAATGCAAGCATTTCCAGCAAGTAATAAACCTTGATTTCTCACTCATACCACCATATTGATGGGAAACTTCTTTCCAGTTTATAAATTTTGCCCAGGTAGCGTTGCACCTCAGCCAACATTGGCTGCCAGAGTTCCACTCTTGTGCAAGGCTTTTGTGGTAGGCTTTCTTGCATGGCTTCGGCGTCGTGCCAAAAAAGCTAACACTAAAGAAAATGCCATGCAGTGAAGCTTGGAAGTTTGCATGTCATGTGGCAGAGCCAACATTTATTTCTGTATTAATGAGCTGCAAACCTTATCTGCTCCATGAGGATAAATATTTAGTGTTATAAGCAGTGAAGAGCCACTATATTCCCTGGGTACACATGGAGCATGGCTTACAAGGAGAAATAACATACAAAACGAAAGCAAGTCCTTGGTGGCTCCACAGCACTGCAGGGCTCCATAGCCTCCCAGCTGAAGCCATCAGATTGCGTGGTTTTCATCGGAGCTGTCTGGGGACCTCATGACTCGTGCCTGGACAGTGCACCAGGCGAACCTATCAGTTTACGTGATGTTTGTCGAAGGTATTGGAGTTACTAGCACCGTGTCTCGGTATGGAATGTGGTTCGACATAGGGTGTACTGCTAGATTCTGCGCCAGCTAATACAACATATAAATAGACATCTCATTTTTAAAATGTTTATACCCATGGTGGACTTACTTCTTTCACCCATTTTTTAACTGTAAAACTGATGCTGCACTTAATTATTCTACTACTTTTTAATGGCCGCGCTCTCCTCGTTTTCGGTTTCAAAATTGCCAGTTTTTGCTGACCGCTTGCGGCGTCCACACGCGTATTTCAGCCGTTGTATATTGCATCTTGCTTTCTTTTTCAGCAGACTATACGGAAATGGTGTTTTCAAGAGGTCGAAATTTTGAATGCAGTTGGCTTTAAGTGCCCGCTTGACCCCTGTGGTTTCGTGTGGCCATCGACTTTGTTGTAACCGAACGAAGAAGAGGGCACTGGAGATAAATGAAATAGAGCAAGCAGGAAGGCGGAGGAGGAAAGTAAAATAAAAGTGTGAAAGGGAGGGCAGTACGCAGAGGCCACGCGAGACATGCTCAGTGGCACCGAGGCGCTGTGAGAAAATGCCAGAGTAGCGTCCACCGTCGTGTGTTCACTGATGACACGATCACTTCCTGAGACACAGCAGCTACACGCTGTCACCGAGAAGACTGCAGTTTGCACTGCGCTCAAATTTTGCATTAGGGAGTATCGTATTCTTGAGCCGTCTTTTTTTCTTTGATGATTATTCCTAGCGCAGTGTTCAGAAAAGTTTGCAGTATCCTAGTTTTGTATCATGTTTACTTTTAGCACACCCAATGCAGATATGCTGCTACCAATAATCTCAAAATCACACACCGTAAACAGCTCACTGCAATTGAAGAACAAAACACACTTGGTCTGCCGACAGTATTCAGCACATTTATTTTGCATTCCGAGTTTTCGAATGATACTTCAGCTTTATGTGCACAGAGGGCAAAAGTATCATCAGGCTGGACTCCAATGTGCCAGTGTATTTTTCCAACAATGCTCCAACCATACACAAGAAATCGCTGTTTCTGAACCAAAAGAAAAAAAAAACAAGGTATTCTTGGTTGCCCGCCGTTTTTTTTTTTTGTCAGATTCATAGCTTGTTCTATTTCACCCGTTTGGAGAATGCAGAAATTTGTGGAAGCTTACCTCAGGTGTCACATACACCTGATGGAACATAGCTTGCACCACATGAAAAAGACAGTGAAAACGTGTCTGTTACCAATAGGTGTCTTCGATTTTACTGCACTCGCTGCACTCATTCAGGTAGTGCAGCACTCGTCTCTTCGATTTTCGAGTGCAGCGCGCGGCGCCTGCACTTTTCTCTTCGATTTACCGACGGTGCAGAGAGTGCAGGATGAGTTCACGCTTTCCCTGCACCTCCCAGGGAGGAGGTGCAGAAGCAGACGACAAAAGTGCAGGACCGGTTCTGCAGTGGCGGCGCCTGCGCTGAACTGGCTGAACTCATCCTGAACTCGTGCAGAAAGTGCAGGCCAAATCGAAGAGACCTAATGGCTGGTCCCACAGAAAGGAACGTATAAATGCGGGGCTTTCTTGAAAGAAAACTAGCAGCAAGCCACACAGTCAGCAGCAGCGGCATGACGGAAAAAAAGCGCGCTTACCAACCGAAAGACAGCGTACCTGAATAACAATATGTTGTCACCAATAGTTAACAAGAGATTAGGTCGAACACTGTAGACAAATCTGCTTGTATGCATTTAAAATTTGCCGCCAATCTACCATGCTGAAGCAACTGCTACAAGCACATTCTACAATTGCTACAAGTGCACCATGATTTGCTACAGCGGATTTCGCGTTTGTGTGGAGTAATATCATGCTATTTTGGCTTTCTCTATTACCATTTAATATTTTTTGAAGCTTAACGAGTACTCAGATCGCAATAATTGTAAGTGGCCGCTAAATTTAGCGAAATGTCGATGCTGGTCTGGTAACATTGATGTAAACAAACATTCAAGATGGCGGCGCCCATGTATGCTTACGGCAATTGCGTTATTGAACTCAAATACCGCTTATTAATTAGTTACGGTCTATATTACGCTGTTTTTGAGCTTAAGTGACGCACCCGAAGCCGGAAAAGCTTCGGAGCCTAGCGGTTCTGTACAGTTAACCTGTGTAAAGTACTAATATTAGCCAGTGGAAGAGGCCGAACTGCTTACCGGCATTGTCGCACGTCCCGTGGCTGTAACTTGGTTGCTTCATTGGGGCTCTTCGATTTACAGTCTCAGACTCACCGTGCGTAGTCCGCGGGTATTCCGAGGATTCCCCGAAGTCATAGGGATACATGGGAAAATCTAATGCCGGCTGCTTCTCGGGGAGTCCGCGGCGAGTCCGAGACTGGAAATCAAAGAGCCCTACTGTTTGCGGTTGCGCCGTTGTTTTTATAGTACTCCTTGGATGTTCATGCATGATTTGCAGCCAGTGTAACTTGCTTTGTGGCATCGATTTCGTTAAAAACTACGTAGAATGACCGTTACGATGTGCCGATTTTCGGATCAAGAACTTGCAGTGACGATGCGATGACGATTGGATGTCTTGCGAGTAACGATTGTGCGAATCAGTCAGTGATCGAATAATTCTCTAAACATTTAAATTTGATTAAATCTGATTTTTATGGGGTTAAAATTTACGAGTAAATTTGTGTTAACGTATGATCCTATTGGACCGCGGTAAGGCGAGGGCGACACTCGCAAAAATTGCTCACTGCATCGGTGGCGCAGCTGGTTGTGGTGCGGACGTTCAATGGGCGTGTGTAGCGAAAATGAGAAGTTCATTAAACACTGAAAGCGTGCGTAATAGCCGAACATAATAGACAGGACGAGATTGCAATAGACGTTTGCATGTTTTGGAACATGCAGTGAGCACCTTGCTTACACATTGGTTGACTTCCACGACCAAACGAATATGGTGCTTTTTGCTTAAGCTATCACGTATTACTTCACATGGAGTAACCTGGAATGCTATACTCATACTCTGCAGGGTTTCGTTACGTTCCAATGTCCATGCAATTCATCCAGTACCAGCACCCCACTGTCGCTCAGCTGAATGCTGGGAGTGCCACATTTTATCAGAAAATGTGATGTGTACCTGACTATATCAAAATTTTCCTGTATCCACAGTACAAACGTCAGGAGTTCCTCCAACACAATTTAATCTGGCTAGTCTTACCTTCGGGTGTGTTGTAGTTGCCAAGGCCAAAATGCATTGGCTAGGAAGCTATACACAAGTTTATGTATCTTGCCTATGCCACTAGTGCATATGTATACAACATAAGCTGGCACACATATATACATGCACCAGCATATATGCTTACAGAATGCAATGCATGCCGGATGAGAAAAATTTGTTTACCTAATGTGAATCGATGTGGTAGCGCTCGAACAGTCACTAAGCACTGCTTAGGGCATGTGTAGCATGCTAAGCACTGCTTAGTGACTGTTACTTATCTTGTATTGTGCAACTAGTTGAGCCACTATTCTGGGTTCAACACTGCATGATTACCTTGGCATTGTTTACTCTGCGAAGTTCTAAAAGCGTGATAATGAGCACTAATATCAGCTGAATTACATGGCCTCTCTCCCTGAAACTATTGGAAGGTGATAAAGGCGATACGCTGCTCTACCACCAGACGATAAGGCCATGTAAGCTGGATCCTGACTATATTTACCCTAGCCTCCTCCTCTTACTGCCGTCTCTGTGCAGTTACTGCACTCTCCGTTGGTTCTTGCAGCAACTGCTGTACCTAGCATACCCGATGCCCCTGGGCATTGCCTAGAAAAGCTCGTTTGCTCACTTAACATTCTTTCGCTCTGTGAACTTTTGTTATGCCCTGGATGCTGTCTAACAGAAGGGAAAATGTTTGGGCGTGTTGGTTCATACTCTCACGAGAAACATAGCGCAGTAAAAACAATAAGTCGAGGACGGGACAAGTGCAAGGTTTCAACTAATGCTTTATTGCAGGGTCAGCACATATAAAGACATCTGGCTCATAAGAGGAGAAAAGAAAAAATAAATAAACAACAAAAGATGAGACGAAACCCGCCACATGCCGCCTACACCATGAAATCAAGCTCTGGCTTTGATAAAGCCATAGACAGTACGGACACACTGATCACCAGAACATGCTATCTCACTTGCTTCCACAAGTTTCTCGTCAGCCCAGAGCAGTGGTAATGCAAAACAATTGTCTGGTCGTACATGGGATAACAAAGGTTTCCCGATACACACATTTTACAATGGGCAGCGAGGTGGCTGTTAGTGGGATCAATGTCTTGTTCACAGCCCCGAACAGGCTTTTGGGCTTGTGCAGGTTAACCTGCCTAACGCGTGTGCAAAAACCGGTCTGCTCTAAGCTGGTACGCTGTGGGCATCATGCTGTCTACAAAATTTCACTCTCATGTGGCAGCGACTATACTGGCCAAACAAGCAGATATTTGAATGTTCATTTAAGAGTACAAGAATAAAGTAAGCAGCGTTGCCACTGACGGCCAGCGGGCTGCCCATTGTAAAAAGTGCGTATCGGGATACCTGTGTTATCCTGCACGACGAGATGATTGCTTGGCATTGCCACCAGTCTGGACTGACGAAAGAACTTGCGGAAGCAACTGAGATGGCATGTTCCGGTGATCAACACATCAATACACCATCTATGGCTTTACGAAAGCTAGAGATTTATTTCTTGGCGTAGGCGGCGCGTGGTGGTTTTTGTCTCATCTTTCGTTGTTCGTTTTGATGTTTTCCTTTCTTTCTCTCCTATTATGAGCCAGATTTTTTTATAAGTGCAGGTCCTGCAATAAAGCATTTGTCGAAAGTTAGCTCTTGCCCTGGCCTCACCTTGTCCTTTTTTTCTACTGCACTGTGTTTTCTGTGTGGTCTAACATTGTTACTCTTTTTTTCTGTCTTGCACGTCACTATTTTGTTCCATGCCCATTGACTCCACACTTTGACAAAATGACAGATTGCGATTCGATAAGGTAGGGCACCTACCAAGCTTGGGCTAAAATTTATCCGTACTACTTGCATCACTACACACCGTCAAAGCCGCCACTGACTCGGGGCAGGAGCCGCACACTGCTAAGGAGAGGGTGGGGAACAATGGGCGGGATCGCAACTTTGCTTACAAGAAGATGTGGACTTCACTAATGTAAGAAAGTCATGAAGTAGTGCAGCTTCTTATGTTCAACAGTTACGAACTAGTAGAATGCCACTGTTTCTGTTCCACATCATCATTCCTTCCCTCCGTCTTGTCATCCTTGTCATGCTGGCCATGCCATCCAGCAAGATGAAGCGAACACACCTCCCTTCCAAAGGGGCAATTTTATGTCACCCATGCCTCATTGACATGAAGCCTCCATTAAAGGGACCCCGAAATGCTTTGTGAAGGTGGCAATCAAATGCATTCAGGTGGTAGAACACATAACGGGGGATGTTTGAGCCAAGTGTGAGCCCCATACGTTGTACAGATAATTTGTAAACAATTTTTGAAGATCGCCTTTCTCAGCCGATGAGCGCGACGCCGCAGCAAGCCGACCGCGGCTGACGCAACGGCGAAGGCGCCCCCTGATTCGCCCAATCGCCGGCAAGGTCGGCCGCCGGCGGCGTCACTACCATTGGCTTCCGGCTGCTCTTCCTCCTTCCTGCGCGATCCCGAGGCAAAGGCGGCAAAGGCGGGTCCGCAGTGATTGACGCGAGCCTAGGCGCAGGAATGTAGCTAGCTGCTTTGAAGGAGGCAGAGAGGGAGGAGGAGTCGATCGGCAAGTGGGGAGAGGTGCATTTAATTGCTTCTGGCGCAGCTAATACTGAATGTAGATCAATAATTCCAACGGCATTGCATCGCTATATTGGTGCTACGTGACAATACAGGCCTTTTGTAACTTTTACAGAAGGCTTTTCTGGGTCCCTTTAAGGAGTGCATGTGTGTTTGCTTATGCATACGTGAAATCGCAGTGTGCCCTGCAATCCTTTAAAAGGAGAAATTGATTTTTTCCCCCTGCAATCCCTTGTCTAACTCTCACTGCACATTTTTTTTTTCTTTTGCCAGCAGGGAGCCACAAGCCAGGTAGCAACAAACTTGGTGCAGATTGGTACCACTGGTGTTGTGTCCCTGGAGCGAGCCAAGAACTTCTGTTCGTGGTCAGCGGGGTAGAGTGTCTCATCTGTTTGAGCGGTGGACTGGAGCCATGGCACTTGCAGAGCAACAAGAAAGCGATTGTTGTGGAGCAATTCAGGGACATTTTGTTGCTCACGCCCTGCCAAAGGGCACAAAGAAAAGTTTTACGAAGAGTTACTGACATTGCTAAACTTTTTTTTTAGCGTGTACATATGACAGTACTTAGTGGTGCCTTGCATCATTCAGCACTGAATTTTATCATTTTAGCTCTGAAAGAATTTCTAGCTCTGTTATAAGGAATTTCAAGTTTACAGTGCTGTCAGCATGTATATTTAATGAAGCTTGCTTTCTTTTCTGTACAGCAGTTAAAATTTGTAGGTTAATGCACGGAAGCCATACTTGAGCTGTAATGCATACCGTAGTTGCAGACTATCAGCTAATTAAACCAGTTGGTGCATTAATGTTGTCTAAGACTTTGCGCACGAAGGCAATTTTGTTTGCCTTCATAAGAAAAACGGCTGCTCTAGAAATGCACACCTCGTGCAACTGTTTTAATGACAGCGGCGGAGTGAGGAATGAGTTTTAAAAAAAATTGAGAGGGGGTTTATGATAAACAGTTTTGCTCCGACCGACGGACAGTTACACAAGAGTAGGACTTGGAAGCTGCTGCGCCACCTCCTCGACGAGAGTAAGACCAAAGGGGAGCAGCAGCACGTCCTGGCGCGCACCCTCCTCAAGGCTCGCAGGGAGCTAGGGGACGACGAGGTGCGGCGCAGACTGGACGCTAAGTACCTGCCGGCCACACCGCCGACTCCGCTACCGGACTACGAGGGCGAGCCCAACGAGGCGCTCGACGCCGACATCGAAGAGTGGGAGGTGCGTGCGGTCCTGCAAAAGCTCAACGGCAAGTCGGCGGCCGGCCCGGACGGCGTGTCCAACAAGGAACTACGAAACCTAAGCGACGAGGCCATCACCGCGCTCACGACGTTCTACAACGCGTGCTGGCGGAGCGGCACCCTACCCCCCAAGTGGAAGGAGGCTCGCACGGTGCTAATACCCAAGCCGGGCAAGCCGCCAGACATCGAGAACCTGCGTCCCATCTCGCTCACGTCGTGCGTGGGCAAGGTGCTGGAGCATGTACTACTTAACCGATGGCAAAGGTATCTCGAGGACGGCGAGCACTATCCCAACACGATGCTCGGCTTCCGTGCGGGCCTCAGCACGCAAGACGCCATGCTGCTTCTGAAGCACGATATTATTGATAATAAGAGATCCGTAGACAACGCCGCCGTCCTGGGCCTGGACCTAAAAGGTGCCTTCGACAACGTTCGCCACGACGCCATACTACGGCAGGTGTCCCGCCTCAACATGGGAAGGAGGACGTTTGCCTACATCAGAGACTTCCTCACGGCACGCACAACGACCATCGTGGCCGGAGACTTAGAACTACCAACGAAAACGTTGGGCAGCGTGGGCACGCCGCAAGGAGCGGTGATCTCTCCGACGCTATTCAACCTGGTGATGATCGGGGTTGCGGAACGCCTCGGCACCGCTCCCAACGTCCACCACACAATCTACGCCGACGACATCACCATCTGGGTGCCGGGCGGCAGCGACGGAGAGATCGAAGACTCGCTCCAATGCGCGGTGAAAGCGGTCGAAGACCAGCTCGAGGGAACGGGGCTGCAATGCTCCCCCGCCAAGTCGGAGCTACTAATCCTGAAGGCCCCGCGAAGCCCCAGGAACGGGAAGGCGGGAAACATCCAAGTGCGCACGGGCGACGGATCGGCCATACCCGAGGTAGAGACCATCAGAGTCCTCGGACTACACATCCACGAACACCGACGCAACGCTCACACCGTCAAGCAACTGCAAATCAAAGCAAGCCGAGCAGTCGGCCTCGTCAAGAAGATTGCCAACAGGCACGCCGGCATGAAGGAACGCAGCACGCTCAGGCTGGTCCAGTCGTTCGTCATAAGCCACTTGGCGTACGTGGCTGCCTTTCACAACTGGACCACGGCCGAACGCAATAAGCTCGACGCTCTCATACGCCGGGCATACAAAGCTGCGCTGGGCTTATACACCCACACAAACACACAGAACATGCTTGACTTAGGCTTGCACAATACGCTGAGCGAGATTATAGAGGCGCAAGCAACGGCGCAGATAGCCAGACTGGAAACCACGCGCACGGGCAGGGCCATTCTTGTCGCGGTAGGACACGAAACGAGGCTGCGGGAGAGCAAGAGACGGCTGCCGCTGGCGCGCGAGGCCCGCGACAGCATCCGCGTCGCACCGATCCCACGGCACATGGATCCAACAGAGAACCATGAGCGTCGCCTGGCCAGGGCTCGCACCCTGGCAGAGACGTACGACGACGACGCCGGCGCATTGTACGTCGACGTGGCCCGATACCCCGACAACCACCGACGTGCCTACACGGCGGCGGTCGTGCAAGCAACCACCGGCAGAGTCGTCGCGGCATGCAGCGTGCGTGTCGAGACGGCCACGGAGGCGGAGGAAACGGCCATAGCGCTGGCGGCAACCGCCAGAGGATGCACGACGGTGCTAAGTGACTCGAGGGAGGCTATCGCCAATTTCGCAAGGAACCAAGTGTGTGCGAACGCAGTGAGGGTGTGCGGAGCCCTGGACTCACGGACGCCGATAACCTTACGATGGTTCCCGGCCCACATGGGCAGCGTGGGACCCGTTCGCAACCGCAACGAGGACGCGGACAGGGCAGCGAGGGCGCTAACCGGACGCCCCGTCGGCCCGCGCGCCGCGTCACCTCGTGCGGCCAAGGAAAACAACGCCGCCAGAGACAACGACAACGACAACGCAGAAGACGCGGGGTTGGCAGAACAGGAGCCCGCACCGATTACAACGTATGGAGGGGTCCTGGAATGGCACAGGGAGCAACGTAAACGCTACCCTGCGCCGCACCCGGACCTCACCCGGCAGGAGGCGGCGCTCCTCCGACAACTCCAAGTGGGAGCGACGTGGACCCCGGTGTGGGCCGTGCATGTCACGCCCGAACGATTCATTACGGACCAGTGCGCGGTGTGCGGGGCCGCGAGGGCGACCATGACCCACATGATGTGGGAGTGCAACGACGCGGAAGAGGAAACAAACATACTACCGCCCCATCTCGCGCGTGCGGTGCGCGAGACAGACAAGGCCGCACAGAAAGCCGCCGCGCAGTTTGCGCTGGCGGCGATCACACGCCA
Organism: Haemaphysalis longicornis; assembly: GCF_048455015.1. NCBI lineage: Eukaryota > Metazoa > Arthropoda > Arachnida > Ixodida > Ixodidae > Haemaphysalis > Haemaphysalis longicornis. Next base: position 5,026,119 of record NW_027526296.1, read on the forward strand.
GCAGTCACGGCCGGCACCCCCCTCCTAGCGAGGGAGAGCCACCGTGACCTTTTAGCCGGCAAATAAAGATGTTGTCCCCCCCCCCCCCATGCTCGCCGATGCCAAATGTTTTTTTTTCTCCTTGTTTGGCCTTTTTTAGTTCTTTATTATGCCAGTGCACCAGCTTGTGCTGCTTGTGATCCCCATTGAAGCATTGTGAACTATTTGTCCGGCCTGTTGTCAATGGTATTTCGCCTCCTCCTCAGTTTGTTGCACTTATTATAGGCTCATTGACACTGCGCCAAGTACACCTGTGGGCTCGACAGTGTGCTTCAGGGAATCGCTTTCTAAATGCGAAAATATTACTTGCTACCACAACAGCTGACAATTTCCTAATGCATTCCTAACATTCCACGTCACAGAATGGTGCGCACATCCATGGCATTCCATGGATGGTTGTTCCATGGCGTGGACCAGAAAGAAATAAACAAGAAGCACTTGGTGTGCACTGTTGCATATACTGCCGCAGAAAAAGAAACATTTGGCGCTTGGTCAATTCCGATGTCCTTGCAACACGCTCCGTAAGACGTGCAACACAAAAATAAATGTGCATTCAAATAAATTGCTCCCGCAGTCTTTGTTGGCCCTCTGCTTCAGTCGAGGCAGTGCCGCAGCAGCATGGATAGTGATTCTGTAATGAGTGGCTGCACTGAGTGCACTGTCGGGATTGTAGGCTATAGGCGGCATTGGTGGAACGCTCGACAACAAACCGAGCCATAAAAGACGCTGTCGCGCTCTCATCCTGTTTAGTATGATGAGATCCTGCGCAATTTTCTTGCGTTGCACTTTGGGTCAACCCGATGGTTTACTGTTGCATACAGCTGAGCAAGGCCAGCAACGGCATGGCAAAAGCATTTTCTTTTTGTTTGGTTCTTATCGCTTTGGTATACGGGCGTGGCTCAAAATTTATCACGAAGATAACTGTGTACGGTTCTCATCGCCGGCCCTGACCAGGGCCAACTCTCGTATACCCAACTTTGCCATTTGTAGGGCTGGCGAGCCACCTTGAGGACGGTGCTACATGAGTGGCACAGTTTATGTGAAAGAGCCGCAGCCCCTGAAGAAGTTTGGATCAACTAGTGCTCCTGCAGCTGGAAAATTGTTATGCTCCCGCGCAAGAATGACGGCATTTCCGTGCTTTAAATGGCCAATTTGGAAATGCTTTGCACAAACTCAAGCGTTTCCTGTCAAATTTCGCATGTGCGCAAATGACCGTCACGCCAAAAGAAAGCTTCTCCATGTAGAGCCAAGGTCGGTAAGGGTTACGAATGTTTGAATTAATGGGAATGCTCAAAAATTAATAATGGTAGTCGAGCCAGACAGTGTGGTACCCGTGTGGTTTAGTTGTATACGTTGACTTTTCCATTGGTGAGAGTCAGGTCTGGACGAGCCATTGTATTCTAGGTGCTGACCGGTGATATAAATACTAACTAGAACGGTCGGTTGTTATTGGTACAGCCACTACATTTCATGCCAACAGTCACTCTGTGAGCAAAGTGAAGCTGGTGAGGTTGGAGAGTATTTAGCACCACCTGATGGAGTGCGCCATCCCTACCCAGCAATTTTCAGCACGCTGGCCCTCATTGTCGCCGGCTGCCATGGGAAGGTCGCTATCTATGAAGCCAGCCGGTTTTAGCCGCAGCGCAGTAAAAAAAACAGCGCAGAAGGAAAGATCCTTTCATTCATCCTCTTCACCTGACCATACACATAATCCGCATGGATTATATATGTGTATTGTTGTTGAAGTGCAGTTGCAGCATGCCAGGATATAATTTTGAATGGGTACGTGTTTACCTCTCATGGCCATTGCTATTCTTTCTGGTGCCTATAGTTTTGTTTTGTACACCTCATTGTAACCACACAAATGGCGTGTACAGTGCATTTGTGTAAATAAAATTTATTTACAAGTGCGATTCCTTTTCTTGTGTTGCACCTTTTCAATATAGTTTGTATCTACTTGTCCAAGTGTCAGTCCTACAAGTAACCTTCACTGCCAGGTCCTGCCTAACCGATTAAAATGAAAATATGGCAGCAAAGCAAGCCATCAAACCTACTTTATTTTTCACTAAGTGCATACAGAAAATTTTCACTGAAGAACTGTCTGTTGGTCTGTGTACACTAGCTGGCCGGAAAGGCCTCCATGGAAGTATTACAAATTGAAGGAGCTCCCATTCGTAACATGACTGGGACAACAACTCGACCGAAATGTTTACAGAGGTGGCACGACTTTGCACTGCTACAAAGAGCGTTGCCTACCTGTCTGCTATTTTTGTCTGAAAAGGCAATATCTGGTGTACACCATGGTTTGCTCACTGTTGAAAACAATACCCCTAATTCTGAAAGGCTGCAATAAAATAACACTGGCCTGTCAAAGCAACAGTAAATTTTTGAGTCTTAATATTACAAAATCTGAAAGTAAAGGTCCTATATTGGTCCATGTAATTGAGCAACCCCGACAGCTGAAACTTACCCTTTTTGTGTGTGTGTGTGGGGGGGGGGGGGGGGGGGGGGAGAGGCTTTGTTCAACTTGTGTGCCGAAGCTGCACATGCACCTTGAAGCACACCATATTGGGGGCTATGGATCAATTTTGACCACTTGGGGACCTTGAAATGTGCAGCAGAATCTCTACACACAGGTTTTCTTTTTCGCCTCTACCATAAAAATGGCTGCCATGGCTGGGATTGTACCCACATCTTCGATCATGGCAGTGAAACAACCTAGCCGCTGGGCCGTTACAGTGGGTAGTACATAATGGTTTTAATTTAAACTGGATCTATTTCTTGTTAGCAGAAACGTAATTTAAAACAGATCAAAAAGTGCTTTTGGTAATTTTTGCTTGCATCAATAACCTGCTAAGGTTTCCTACAGAACGCACAGCTCCTTAAGTTGTATCCAGGTATAGAACACATGGCAGATCCTGAAGACGTTTTTCAGAAGATCGCAAAACAGAGACCCAAGATTAAGGCAAATGTGTTATCCAAACTTATATGGACCGAGCTTTCAAAATGTAAGTCGAGAAAATGCGATACCCTGGAACACATGAACGCAATAGCCTAGAAACTTCTAACAGCACCTCTAAAGTGAGTGACCTAGCATAAATTATGCTGTGTTTTTCCTATTTTGATTATGCCTCAGGCAGGGCCACATTTAGTCAGCAAAGCCAGCTTGCAAATGTGACGTCCGGCTGGATATCACAGGTGCCACGCATGTATACCTCAGTTAACGCTATTTTGCTACTATAGAGAGCAAATGGCAGATTTATGCTGTACGCTTCTTCTATCCGAAGTGCAATTTTACCGTTCTAGGTATTCAAAATTTACGAACAGAGCTATAAAAGCTTGCTCTGCCATACAACATGCAATCCTTCAAGCTTCACCACAACGAACACCTGTTTGGGTCGGCTTTTCTGCACGACGACTAAGCCTTGCAAGAAAGCCTAATGCAAGCAACACCTTGAGCAAAGCCAGAGTGGTAACTCTGGTGTACAGTAACTGAAGTGGAATGTTACCTGTGCAAAGTTAATAAGCCGGAAAGAAGTGTCCGGCCAATGGAATGGCATGAACATGAAATTAAGTTATTACTTGTTGGCTATGCCTCGGTAGCATACTGGTCCTAGTAGGCATGCATAGCAAGGGCCTTATTTCAATGACTGGAGGGGCTGCAGCCCGTCAAATATACTTCTATTCAGAGCACGTTGAAGAACCCACATGTCTCCAAGAAAATGTGTGCCAAACTTTTTTCACTAATCCACTGTCTCTTATTCATCTTTTTTTTTGTAACATTTCTAAATCAGTGCACAAACTCTACATGTCAGGTTGTGATTAACCAATTTATCTTTTCTCTCTCTTTGAGCTCTGCTTTCAAAGCTGTAAACACGCTAAAGGCAATGATATTCAGTCGAACATATTTTATTCCATCTGCAGTCACTTTTTCTATTCGTGTGTGATTTGCGGTACAAAATTTGATATTTGTACACCCCTGCAAAAAGGTGTATCGCAGGAGTAGTAAATCTAATTTCTTTGGAGGAAGTGAAAGTTTTTTTTCCCCCAATCTGAAGCAGCACGCACAGCATGCTTTTTCTGTAAATTACATACCCTCCATTATAAAAAAAAAGAATTTGGCAGTCGTTTGACTTGTGTGAGTAGTAGCGCTTGAGCGGGGGAAGCACAGTTTGAATATCGTTCTGATTTTTTTTTGTTCAGACTGACGAGTGTGACACTGAGCAGTGATATCAGTTGAAATACTTTGCCTGTCCACCCGTGGGACTATTTAGCTTGCAGAGCCAATATGCACGGCACGAATACGAGGCAATAAAGCCGCAAAGGCCGGAACCCGGATATATATATATATTGTAAGAAAACTGAGCTTGAGCTCCCCGCTTCTCACAGTCGGCGGCTGTCCTCTTTGCTGTCTTAGTAAATTGACCACTGGTTGTGCTCAGCTCTCTTTTCCCAAACCTTCACGCCTCTACTCCGGTTAAGACGAACTCCATGAATAGGATGAACAACACTTTTGCTTGCTTGTAACATCCACAACGCAAAAACCTCAGCTTACAATTTCCAGTAATACATATTTTTACGGTTTCCTCGAGTTTGTCTAATACCCCTGTCACACGGGCACTTTCAATCGCGATTGAGTCGATCCATGCTACACGGCAGTTTCAATCGCGTTCGAGCTCAATCCTGGTTTCTCAAGCACGATCGAGGCTTCCAAGCGCGATCGAACGAAAGCGGCGATACTCTCGTCCCCGCTCAGTAATGACACAGAACGTGAAAACTTCAACTAGCGCTACAAACTGCGTCAAATAACTTGACCCAAATAAGCGTGAGGTAACATTTACATAGTTACGTATACCTACGACCACGAGAAGTTACCAGACGCCGGCCGCAAGTACAATGTTAGCTCCATCTAGCGTACACGAGTGCAACCGGTGCAACTGTTCGATCGCGATTGAAACGGGCCGTGTAGCAGCGGCAGTGCGTCGAGCGCGCTTGAAAACTCGATCGCGATTGAAAGTGCCCGTGTGACAGGGGTACTAATGAGCGTCTACTGTATATATGATCTACCCTACTCTCCTAACTGTCGTTCTCTGTGTATCCTGTGCAGCTACAGCCCTTACTAAGTGGGCCCAGATGGAACCCGCTTGTCGTTAGCGTGTGTGAATGAGACGCAGCATAAGTTGCTCTTCCTTTGGTTTTTTTTCTTTAAATGGCCAATTTGGAAATGCTTAGGACAAACTCAAGCGTTTGCGTCGGAGGGGTTCGGCTTTTGAGGCACTAGACACGTGCATGAATATCTCGTGGTCAGCCTCCCTAGTGCGTGCGCACTAATAATACCCTGCCCTTGCCAATCCTCGAGTGGGCATGTGCCATTCTTCAGCACACTTGCAAACAGTTTGTCGTAAGAAGCATGCTAAGCTCCTTGTTAAGTGTGTGATGAGACACCCTTGACTTGACAAGTTTACATAAGCCAAATGACCTAATGTATTAGGGACCATTTGGAAACGCGCACTTTCGGTAGAAAATTACCGAGGCTGTTTCATTGCAAAGGTTGCAATTGTGTACCCAAATTGATAATCAAAAATAGCGGAAGGAAGCTGTGGTGTAATGGCACATTAAGTTTGTATCAAATGAAGAAGAACAATATGTGTGAGTGAGACCCCTCTTTATCAATCTACTCCAAGGAATGTGCCTTCTTAGATAAGTTCTTTTTGTGTGTGCTCTGGTCGAATGCTTGTGGCCTTTTGTTATTGCTTCTCTCATACATGATGGACATACCCTAAATAAATCAGTTGCAAGTAGCGTCCATCCTGTTAGTTCAATCCTGGGTGATTTGGTATAAAACAGCACCTTATCCTAACGCCAAATACAAGCATAAAACAGCGCAGCACTTTTCTGCTGTGTATGTCTTTGTACCTACCTTGCTGAAATTAATAAGCGATGCAGGCATCATAGTGGGTAGCACAAGCCACATGCAGTAACTAGAGCTTCTATGTACAGTTAAAATGCATTGTCCGTTTCCTTGTTCACCCTTCGCACTAACTTAAGATTACATGCTTTTTTAGATTCTTCTAAACGGAACACAAATGCTGGCACGCGTCAAATTATGCAACGACTAAAGATCCCACAGCCTAGAATACACTACAAATTCAAACAGACTTGACAAGCTGATACACTACAAACATACCGAAGCGGAGCTTGCAGGCTCTAGTAGAATGAGGTTATTCATAGAAGTCCTGAGTAATTAGTCACTATTGCTAGGCATATTCCATCACAACTACGAGATAAAAGTGACGGCCGGAAGCACGCCGGCTAATACACGAAGAAGCACAGCACCAATGTCGAAAGCTTGCAGGGAGCGTAAAGCTCGCATTCCACTCTCAGATTCCTTGGCACAAACGGGTGGCGGTGCTGCACCAAATGCACCAAGGTGAGCCAACTTCACACAAGGATCGCACGGAGAACACTCAGCAGCAGTTTGATGAAAGCAACCAGCAAGATGGGCACATTTCCGGCGCTGCACAGTGGAGATGGGCTTCTTCTGTAGATCGGCTGATGCGCGATACCCGCTTCTAGGTTCTGTAGTGCTGAGCCGTGCTGGGCAGCATCACAGGAGACCACAGCGACTAAAACCCACGACCGGAGCCGGTCGTGGCTAAAACGCGCCCGCAACACGGTCGTTGTTCCGGGCGCGTTGCAAGTGTTGCCAGCATAGCCATGAGGGGCAGCGTCCAGCGTCGGTCGCGGTCGGAACAAATCAGTGTTGCCAGCACGCGTTTCTCGAGTATGCTGGCAACAACGTCCGGTCGGCGGGCGGGTTTTAGTCGCTTCGCCGGACAGGGCGTCCCCGGTGGGGCAGCCAACGTTTATAGAACCAAGGTCAGTTTTAAAACTCCGCCTCCGCCATACCAGCAATACGGCGCCCGAGCGACCCACAGCGCCAGGTGGCGTCGCCGTCGCAACCGGCTCCCTTCAGCCGCTGGGGAAGCACGAGCGAAAGCAGCGCGGGCCGCATCTGTACTGCCGTTGCGAGCGTTATCGCGAAATATGCCGATCACCGTGTTTATAACCTTTTATTTACGCTTGTAAGTGGTAAGTCTAGCCACATGTCACCGGTGCTACGGCGCTCAATCGGCGTCAACCATTGCGCAGTAGCCGCTTGCATTTCAAAGGCCGCGCGGCTTTGTGGCTGCACTTCCGCGTTCGTTTAGAGCATCGTCTGCCATTTAACATTTGCGTTTCTTGTTGAGGCGGCTGCATATTCTAACTCTCTAGGCAGGAAATGTGGCTGGTGCGTTTTGCAGAGACATTAGTGAAGGCTGGCAAACATATCGTCATCATTTCGTTAAAAAAGCTTTATCGGTTGAATAAAAGAACCAAAAAGTGGATATTTTTTTTTAGTTTCAATGTAACGAGATATTTTCACGGGATATCCCTCTTGGCGAAAAGAATAGGCTGTCAAGTATCAGCTTCGCGTGGTAATGGGACGACGATCGCAGTGCGCCCGGCACAAACCGTAGCTCTGTCTCCGCTGCAGTGCCTAGTAGCTCTGTAAATAGTGCAAATACGGCTAGCTATTATAATCTCCTCTACCTCGTGTCATTCCTTCGTGCCGGTAAATGAGATTATAGTAACTGTATTTACGCTATTGACAGAGCTTCTAGGCACTGCAGCGGAGACAGCAGCTGACCGAAATAGTTACTTCTTCCCCGATTGAAACACTTTTAAACGAAAAGAAGCTATCCCTCTATTTTCTGAACAACAACAACAACAAAAAACCAACATAACTTCTATTGTAATCTCTGCCAACATTCTTTCGCCTGCTCGCCAATGAAAAACGAACTCCTTCCATGTCTCTGAACGAAGGTTTACTGCTCGCTGCCAGCACGTCTAAATTTGCAGCACTTTCTTCGGCTCCACCGTTAGCGCTTGTTTTGGCTTTCTGTGCAGACGAGGTCTGTGCAACAATCTGCATGTTTCGGCGTGGAAATTTCTTTCTATTCGCCGGTGGTTTGGACTAAGGAAAGGAAGCAGGTTTGGAAATATTTTCGGGACACCTCCTTCGACGAGGCTCCACTTTCCTCACTCAGTTTCTACTTTTTCACTGTTAATGAAGTGGGTGTAGCTCTTTGCTATGTCCTCAGGGTAAAACTTCACGCCACACGCGCGATTTGGCTGAGAGGTTTCGGTCGAGACACGCATTGGCACGGTACCATATATCTACACGAAGGCCGAAGTAACTTGAAGTGCGAGAAAAGCGCCTTGCCTTTGAGTTTGGTTTCCCCTGTAACCACCCGTGCAACCGGGCGCCGGCATAGTGCTCGCCTAACCATCTACAACTGGAGTGCGCACGCACGCACGCGCACGCAAGCACCAAAGCTAAATAACTAAAAGTAGTACAAACAAAAATTCTTAGATTAAAAAACAATACAAATAAAACCGTTTAAAATAAGGAAATTGCAATTTTTTGGCGTAGGGCGGAGCGTAGGGCTATCGGGAATATTGTGTAGGGCGATGTAGGGCTTTTTGAGGTGCGTTGTGGGGCGATCCGGTCGACATTGGTTGGCAACACTGAGTTGACCTTGTCGGCTTTCAGGTGAGGGCTTACGTTGTGCAATTTTGTCAACACAAGCGAGCGTTCATCTGTCATTCCGATCACGCTTAAAATCGCTTTCTTGCTGTAGAGCGTGTTTAACGGTTTTTCTGTATACTGTGGCCAATCTACCATTGGTGACGATAGCGCCGTACCGCAGTGTCTGAATCCGACACCGTCGTTGGCATTTCCGTAGCACCGGTACCACGTCGACAAACGACCCAGCAAGAACTTTTTTTTTTTTTTTTTTTCCTGCAGCCAAAACGTGTTACAAAAATTCGTAACGATGTTCCCACACTGCATGCATCGTAATGCACGCGCATTTTAGTGGCATCGTTTTGACGAGAACGACATCGACCGCGTGGCACTTGCCGATCGCTCGTGCTTTAACGAGCGCACCGGCGTTCGGGCCGAGGAACCTCCTTCATCGCAGAGTACGGCCGGTCAGAATTGGATTCCTTTGAGCGTTTGCCCGTCGTTGCGAGCGAATTTGGTGCGGTAGTAGGGGGTGGGGCATCTTCCACTGAGCGTCGCCAACTCGAGCGTTGTTTATGGGCCAAGAAATCTCGTCAGTTGCGAACCACGGCCGGTCAGAATTGCATTTTTGAGCGTTCGCCCATCGTCGCGAGTGCGCTTGTTGCGGTAGTCTGAGAGGGGTGGGGCGCCTGCTACTGAGCGGTGCTAATGTTGTTCGTTGGTTTAATTAAGTCTGCTTCTATTTAGATCATAACGGTGCCCGCAAGACCCAGTAATGCCATCTCCTATACTCCGTTTCATACATCAGGTGCAACGCTGTCAAAGCTAGCGCTCTTGTTTGCGCTGTGTGCTTCCGCGACCAAAAGTAGTGGGTTGCTTGCGGTGCGCCAGATACAATAAATGCTTCGCCGGCAACCTTAAAGCATAAATATTTATCATCAGCTTGACAAAAAACGCCCGTGTTGCCGGACAAACGATCGAAATATGCGAGTTTGTATTTTATGTTTGTCGCTTTCGTATCAGGTTTTCCCTCTCCGCGCAACCTTGAACGCCGTTTTTTGTTTACTCTTTGAGGCAGGCAGCGTTGAAAAAATGGCGTCCAGCTCTCCAGCTTGGACCACGTCTCCTGTACGTATTTTTTCGAGGGTTTGCGCATCAAAGTTGTCAAATAACGCCAAGCAAGTAATTGCAAATGTGTGCGCCCGTACCAGGGTGCGTTTCCCGGTGAAATCTGTGCAGGAAGTACTGAGTGTTGTGAGCGAGGACACCGGAGTATCTCACCGTACCGTGGCGAAATTAGAGAGTTTTAGCAGTACGTTCGTTACGTTCGTTACGTTCGTTCCGTTCGTTCCGTTACTACCGGGTTTACCGGGACCCGACTGCGCATGCGCGCGTACGTACCGGGTTCTTTCCGTAGAGTGAGACGGAAAACGTGTTTTAGCACTCCGTAGCGTCGTACCGTTCGTTCCGTGTGACGGCTGATTAGCCGAGTAGTTGCAAAAATCCGCACGCTAAAAATACGTAAATAAACAACGCAGTTTCCCCTAAAGCATTGCAAATCTAAAATAAATCGCGCTCGGCCGGACGCATCGTGAGGCAGGGGCTGCGGTGGCGGCGACGGCACCAGAGCGAGCGCAGGTGACGACATGGTCGCGCGCCGTTCACGTGGAGGAATGGCCTTGGCCTTGCCCGATTGAAGCGCTAGACACATGTACATACAATTGGTACACGCGATTCGTATGCGACTGATCGTTACGACTGTCACCACGACTAGTCGTACGCGTGAATTTGAGACACATGGCCCGATGCGGGTGTGCGATGCCTCGTCGGCGCCGCTCCGCCCACTGTTTTTGCACCATGGTCAACTACGACGATCGCTGAGCTGAATTTGTAGATTCCGCGGGTTTGTACGCAAGAAATGGATAAAGCAGGCAATCGTGAAGCGTTTTCTGCATCGGAAACAGTCCGCGCACACGCCGGTCGCGCCTGCCAGCTCGGCACACTCAGCGGCTCGAACCGGCGCAGACCACGGTAGCAACCGCTTGTCGCTGTTCTTCCAAATCAATCTGATCACTAAAACGAAGTTCCACCTGCGAGAAAGTAGGTGTTAGTGTGGTGAAAAATTGTGCTAGGGATTGTTCTCGGGGCTTATTTTAAAAGCGGCGATCAGATATATCTGCCGCGATGCAAGCATATGCTGACCGGCCATGGATGCCGCGGCGCGCGGTGCGGCGAGTGGCCGAGAGATGGCGATACCTGCCTCGGAAGCATCGAAACAGGCTACGCAGATGTCTCGGTCACCGGTCGCTCACGGCAGTTGTAGCTCAAATAAAGTTTCACATGCGAGAAAGGGGATGATAGTGAGGTGAAACGTTGTGTTACGGAGTGTCATTCGCAGTTGCACAGATAGCGGCGATCAAATATTCGCCAGGACGCTAAACCTAAAGTTTCTAACACCCGAGCAAGCCGGTTGCGGGCTCCGGATACGGTAACACGGAAGCAGAGCGCCGGGAGAGACGCCGGCCGCGTACGGAACAAATGGCGCATGCGCAGTCGGGTCCCGGTAAACCCGGTAGCAACGTAACGAACGTAACGAACGAAGCATACGTACTGCTAAAACTCTCTATTGAAGGCGGAGTGTCTGCGTGGGAATTCGGTGTCTCCAAAGAGAAGACCTCGCGACGTGACGATGTCAAGGACGCGGACCGTCAAGCATGACAGCTTCACAGTCCATGCCATCCGTCTGAATGTGAAGAGAATGTACGCCAAGAGGGAGATCCCGACACTGGACAGTGTGCGAAAGGCTGTCTACGAAGACGACGACTTGCCGAACTTCACGAAAACCACCTTGTGGAGGTTAATGAAGGACACGGGCTTCACCTATGATAGGAGAATACGGAATATTGGCATCATTGTCTGGCGCCGCAGGTACCTGCGGGCGATCAAGGAATTCGAAGGCACGGCAGGGGGGAATCGTTGATGAACTTCCCAGCAATGTGTCTCCTGTCAGTAGTGGCGGCTTTGTTCACGAGGGTCAACTGGTAGAGCTGGAGCGTGGACACCTTTCTATCCAGCCTGCTCGCGCTTCTTCATGCTGCGCCGATTCCCCGAAAAGGCTTTGTTACCGCGACAAAGCAAAATGTGTGTCTTCGTCCTGTGGTTTTGTCTGTGGAGTTTAACGTCACCAAGTGACCCGTGCTATGAAAGACCCTACATTGTAGTGCTGTCCTGTTCGGTCGTGAAGTGTATACAGCTGGAGCAGTCATATAACCTCTGCAAAAACGGGGTGGGCGACAGGAAGGAAAGTAAGAAGTCGGAACCCACCAGGAAATCGACCAGAGGTGCTCTTCTATAAATAAAGTTTGTTTTTTAAACCGCGAAAGTCAGCCTCCTCTTGGAATATTTGTGTATGACACACAACCGTATTGCCCCTGTATGCAATACGGTTGTTTGTCTCCATACAAATGTATGGCAACAAATCTCCAACTCATGAGCTAGTACTGTTATTTGTCGTCACATCATTCACCTATACCATAGACATTTCCTTGACACAGAAAAACGGGCCATATCAGGGTTCCGTATGTAAAAACAATTGACCTATCCATGATTGTCTTGCGAATAAGTGCCTAGCTTAAAGAGCTCTTTCTCCAATCACAAAAGAAAATATAACTCTTGCTTCCGGGGTGAAATATTGCAGTGAAGAAATAAATCACGCACAAGAAATCACAAAAATGTTGCATATATTCGGACTGGAAAGGGGCGAATAACAAATTTAAAATATATATTATGCGTTTCTGTGCCAGAAATCAGTATTCTAAGGTACAGAAATCTGTTTTTTGTCCTTTCCCATGAATAACAAATGATAACGTTATTCGCACCAAGAGCTTCGGGCTACTCCAGAGTGCAGTGCCAAAGTCGGTTCCAAATGTTTCGGTAAAAACTGAACCCGTTGCTCTGCTGGCGGCCCGGTATAATCAATAACATGCTGAGTGTGTTAAGAGAGGCCCATAAAGAAGTGGATCGTCAGGGCAACGGCAAAAACAAAAGCTGAAAGCAAACACCTGTTGGTAATTCACCCTGGTTAGAGCAGCTGTGCTAAATAATTAATGAATAACGTGTTTTTCTTACACAAAGTTCTAGCTAGAATCAACGAGGTAGCTGACAATGGTATAGAATCGCGACAAAATAGCAATTGCTGGTCAAACATCGGTATGCATCCAGAACCCATACGTGCAGTTCATTTCCGCATGCGCGTAGTGTTTAAGTTACTGGGAACGAAATGAGATTTAGAATTGAACTCGCGGAAGATGTGATAAAAAAAAAAGAAACGTCGGAACGCGGTTTCGAACCCATGTACTTCAAAATTCAGCGTCTTTTCTCCAGAGCGACGCGTTAGACCACTCGGCTACAAAACAGCGCGGAGCGATACACCTCCTTTCTTTGCGGACTACTTGTGTAGCCTTCACAGCGTTGCACTGACGCAAGCACGCACGCGCGCAGACGCTAGCCGCACAACGGCAGGTGTATCCCTCAGAACGTGCTGACCTCAGCCACCCGGTGCTCCGCGCGGGAGCCGGGTGCGACTGCAGCGCCATCAATGCGGCATGGTGCGGCGGCGCCGGGAAACACTTCGAAGTTTTACAACTGACCTTGGTTCTATAAACGTTGGGGGCAGCCATCTGCGAAGCGGAACGCCGAGCTCGTTACGTTCCCTCAGCCGAATAATACGCGACCGCCAGCAGAAGCGCGAAATCTTTCAGATCGCAGATAACACATCGCGGCGGCTCGTTCGCTCACACAATAACAAATTGAATAGAGCCCCTCTTCAAGTGGCACGAAGCCGCGTCGCTTGTCTAGCAGCCATGACAGCCGCCGTAGAGGTCACGTCAATGAGACGCCCGGCATCACGGCTAGCCAACTACAAATGCAGGCGGAAAAACGCGAAAAGTCCGGAAACGCTGCCGATATATGACGCAAGCTGAAGCAATGAGGAAGCGCAACAGCGGTAGCGCATAGCAAATAAGCGGGCGTGACGGCGACATACCCGTTGATGCCGATTTTCACCATGTCCGAGCCGGCAGTGTCCGATTGGCTGAATTGGGTAAAGAATAACCTGCAAGGGAGAAGACGCTTTCAGGCAGGCACACAGGCTCAGGGGTCTAGAAGATTGCGAGAACAGTAACGATTGCACGGGAAAATGAAATTTCAAAGCGGAACCGGACTTTGGTTTGAGACGCCACGAAGAGGGAAAAACGCCTATGTGACGCCGATGCTTTGCCGCTAGGTAAAGCGAAGCCTATACTCCGTTTCATACATCAAGTGCAACCAGTCCGAGGTGACTTTTTGCTAGTTCCTCTTTGATTTACGCGCTCCAAGTCGCAGCGGCGCGGGGCAAGCAAAACACCCCTCCTTCTCTCACTGTTTTTCCCACTCTACCTCTTCCCGGCGCGACTTTAGGCGCGCATGCGCGACAGCGGGGTAACGGTCGCTGCAGCTGCCGGAGCAACAGCGGCGCCGGTGCGCGAGAGAAGCCGCGGGGCTCGCGTGCGAGTCGTAGAATAGCGGAAATATCGTGACAGCGTTCTGAAGACCACAGAAGAGCGGTTATATGCCCCATGCACAGGGACGAAGCGCAGCAAGAAGTGATTTTGCTTCGTGTTAGCAAAAGGTGAGACACTCGTTCGTAAAGCGTGAATTTCATCTGAACGATAGCGCCGGTGTCGTGAGCTGTACAACTACGTGTACCGTGTTCGATGTCAACTTGTGCTATTACCGTGTCGAACATCAGGCTTTGGCTACCAAATCTCTCTCTTTCTCTCTCTCTCTCTCTCTCTCTCTCCATATATATATGTATATATATATATATATATATATATATATATATATATATATATATATATATATATATATATATATATATATATATATATATATATATATATATATATATATATAGGTAGCTATAAAGTTTTTCAATGAGCTAGTGAGAAATTCTTATGATGGAAGCATTTCTCTCGTACTTGGCTTGGCTTGCCACATAAACTAACAAAAAAGCAACGCCTCCTAAAATGAGGCATGAGTTGCATGAGTTTCGTACTGGTGCAGCGAGCACCAGCGGCAGTTCAAGCAGTCAACGCGCGCTTTTGTCGCGTCTAGCAAAGAAAAAAAGATCAAGCAGATGCGGATATAGAGTTTCTCACTAGCTCTAAGCGTGATAAACTCTATGGGTGCGATATCGTCGGTATCGTCAGCAAAGCGCGCGGTGGTGGCGTGTTGTGTTCGTTCTATGCGTGCGACGCAAGCCGTCTGAGGAAAGTGTGATCAGTGATGGGTGATGGCACGATGACACTCTAAATTCAGGAGGTTGTGAAACTACTGTACCCGAAAAGTGATGACGAGTTCTAACGTCGCCCGGAATTACTACAAGACTGTCGTTTCCATGTGCTACGATTTCGATTTCAAAAGGCTGTTTGAATTGTCCCGAGCCACGTGTACCGTTTTGTTTGAGTGCGTGCTTCAAGTCGTCATCTTTTCCCCCCCAAGTTCCGTGTGTGGGCGCCAGCAGTTATCAGCGTGTGAGGCGTGTACGCTTGTGTACATTGGGTCGCAGACCTCTGTGTACGGCATCGCCGGGAAATTCGATGTGCCGGAATAGTGAACTGACGCGTGTTGTGACCGTTTTTGTGAAATCTCTTCACTCGATCAGCGATGGCGCAATATGCGTGTCCGACAGCGTGTAAAGGGCCCGCATCATGACTGGATTCCTAGCCAAAAGCAACAGAAAGCAGGCATACCCGAACACCATTGGGCGCATACAAGGCGTCTGCATCCAAGAGAGCAAACATTTGAACGTCTCTATCGGCTTCCCGGGACTCGCTTACGACGGCCGAGTCATGCGGGAAAGCCCATTTACAGGTGCACTATCGGCAGTGGACAGGAGATACACCCTCGGAGACAGCGCCTATCCGCTGTCTCTTGTTTAGCTAATTAATGACACCCTCCAAGGACAACACAAGCAACTTCCCAAGCTGGAAGAAGAAATTCAACAAGCTGCGCGACCAACAGAGAGTGGATATCGAAAATTCGGCTGGCGCCTCGTAGGTGTTGTGAAACCCCCCCCCCCCCCCCCCCCTCTACCCCAAGACGGCCGCCGCAGAGCAGTCGGTCTTGATTTTGCCTAACCGGTCAAACCATGCTTTACGGTCAAACCACAACAACATGCTTTACTGTCCTGCGGCTTTCTGAAACAGCGCTTCAGGATGTTGTACCTTGTTGACGCAAAGACCGTGGCACAGTCTTCCTTTATTACGATGACAGCCTGTGTGCTGGAACCTGAACGTTCAAGCACTGACCGATAACACTTCAAAAACTCTGGCCACAGGATTGGCTTTGCAGGTGCAAAGGTGATTGGCACCAAAACAAATTACTTACAGAGATGAGTCCTGGCACATACAAGGAACTTAGAGAGTGCTGAATAGAGGTGCTGTTCCCCCCCCCCCCATTCACGCCCACGGTGTCAGATGTACTACAGCAAGAAACGAGTACAAAAAGAAAAAAAAGGAGTTACTGCATATAACTGCTTCTTTATGGTTGAAATCAGTTGCCCCTCATGAAGGAGCCGAGCAGGCTCTGAAAGATTAGGACCACTTTTAATTGGCCTCTTGCTCCATCTTGATCTTTGTTGGATGCTGTTATCCTGCATATTGGTGGCAAAAAAAGACAGGCATTTCTGCAACGAAACCGTAGCAGCTTTATTGCCCCTTCTGTTGCCACTTTATAAAAGCGATAAGGGGTCCAACATGCCTTCGTCTTTACGGCATTCAGCCATTGCTGGCTGCAGCCTATTAAGTGCCTGAATGACGCTGCTGTTATATATGTCTATTCTTGTCTTGTTTGCAGCACAAGTCATGAGAGGAGCATAGCTTATGACGAGCAACCTACGGCATTGTAGCGTGCTCGTGACGGCAATGCCCACAACACAGTAACGTTTTTTCTCGTTCGTTTTACATGCAGCTTTTCATAAATTCCTGGCGAAGATCTTCACATCATAAAACAACTCGAGAAAACGTTTCTTAAACAATGTGTTTATTTTAGTTCACCAGGTCTTGACATTCTTTCAAGTCATTGGGATCATTCAAAGCGATGCAATAAAAATACAGTTCCAAGAAATACAACTAGACTGATGAAAATAAAACACTAATGCATAAAAAGTTTAAATGCAGATTACACAAAAAATATAGCGCAAGCGTAACATATAGCGACGAATATAACAAAAACATTGCTTTGTTGGAACAAAAATCTTGCAGCATGCCGCCGACAAATTGCTTGTTGAAAATGCCACGGTTACAAAGCTGTAGATTACATGATAGACCGAGGCAAATAAATTAAAAAGAGCCTTTGTACAACTTCTGATAGGCAACAGAACTGACAATACAATCTTAGCCACGAACTACACCTGCGCTCATGCATTACATACTTCGGCATGTGTACGCGGATCAAAACATCAAATATTGCAATGCAGAAAAGAAACATCACACACACGAAGGTAGATCACTACTACACAGAAATGCTGCTTTGCTAGGCAGCACTGTGAAAAAAACAGTAGACTGCTTTGCTACACGACCTAAAAATTCCAACTAACAAATGCATCGGAAGAACTACTAGTATTCATATGAAAGACATTGAGTAAATCACAGGAATGAGATCAAGTGCAGTCCCTGCTAAAAGAAAAAAAATTACGTAGCGCTGTTTAGTACATCTGCTTGCTGTGGAGCTTCAGGTGCTTGTGTTCCACGGTCATGTTAAGGCAAGTGCGTCCAGTAGCTGCGAATGCAGACTTGATGACCAGCATGGAGTTGAGATTCTCATTTCCAAGCCTATTGCGCTTTTTGGTTTTCACGTCGGCCATGTGCGAAAAAATTCTCTCAGTAGCAGCATTGGAGTGGGGCAAAGATAGTATCAGCTGAGCCAAGGTTGCGATGTTGAGGAACTCCTGCTTGTTTCCGAACGTTCTCATTTGATGTAGATCGGCCCAGAACAAAGCAGCTGGTTTGTCTTCCAACGTCAACTTCTCATCCTTGCTGAAGTAGGAAGGCAGCATTCTCCATTCCTCCTCGACTCGGCTGGCATCTGGCAGTAGGTGTGCGTAGCGGTTCTGTAGCGTCGGCAACGCAGGTAGCTTCCTTCTAGCTTCTGCGCTGAGGGCTGTCTTGGGGGTCACGAACTGCACTTCATGAAAAAAAGGCCCGGAAACTGGAAGCCTCTTTTTGACCTCAACGGCGGCTGTCTGATAAAACGACAGACAGCGAATACGAAGATCGCGGACCTCAGCGTCCATTCCAGCTTCAGCACACTTCTTCAGCGCAGAATTGCACCCTTCGCCCAGGTATACCTCTTCAAGTGGCAGCAGAACTCTTGGGTCCATGGGATTTACGTCATCCCTCTCGAGAGCAGACGGCTGGACAAAGTTCTGCAGCAGACATCGGAGGAGGCGTTGACTCTCTGCCTGGAGTTCCCCTATGAGGTTTCCGTTACTTTGAAAGAGCGCATTAAGCCTGTTAAAAAAATTTAGCACGAATTTCATAAACCTGAAATAGGCCTCTGTGGCACAGTTCATGTGGTTTAGAATGGATTCGGCGGCCACTATTCGGTCTTCCACTGAGGCTTGCAAGAAAAGGAGTCGCAGGGTTTCCCATTCTTCAAGTACACGCTCAACACACGCATAAAGCACGAGCCATCGGGTCTCGCATGGCCGCAGAATCTTCTTTTTCTCAGTGTGGAGGAACTCCTGTAGTGCCGATAGTTGAGCTTGTCTCTTGCTGCTCTGACTGAAGTAGTTGGAGATGTTTCGCAGAAGATCTTCCAGGTATCTTGGAAGCTTCATTGCGGCTTTGCTGGCCGCGATGTGGAGGGAATGGCAGATGCATCGAATCAGCACGAAACTCCTGTCTGCCTTGTGCTGAAGTTTTTGGGCCAGGGAATTATGCTCGCCAACCATAACGCTGGCGTTATCACATGCCAGGCCTAGGATGTTTGTCAAAGGAATCTTTTTTTCTGAGAGGCAGTTTTCAACAGCTGCTGTGAGAGCCTCTGCGGAGCAATTTGTTGCATCCATTGGGATCACTTCTAGGAGTTGTGTTACTACATCTCGCTTCTCTTCAGAAAAATAACGTACAACACAGCACAGAAATTTTGTGCTCGAGATGTCCGTTCCCTCGTCCACAAAGAGCGAGAACATTGAACTCCTCAATGAGTTGGAAAGTTGCTCCGTTTCTGATGCGGCCAGCACATTCTTAATTATTGCAGTGCATTTTGTTCTGTGCAGCTGCACCTCCCGAGCAACGGGCGAGTCGGGGAAAATTTCATGGACTAGCTCCCCGAGGTGGTTAATCGCGCTGAGCGACAAGTTGTGCTCCGCCACAAATGCAGCCAGTTTGATTTCCGCGGTTTTCACCTTGTTACCATGGGAATCGACGGGGCCGGTTGCAAACATCGATGTTAGAAGGGTCTGCTTTTGGAGGCCTGCTGCGGCTTTTTTGTGGCCCGCTGTGTCGGCATGACGCAGCAAGTCACTGGATCCGGCACTAATGTATGCGCCGCAAGCCCTGCAAAATGCGCGCAGGGGGTCACCGGAGGGTGCACGGGCTAGCCATCCCTTGAATTCCGGCTGCTCCAACCATGCTTCTCGAAACTTCTGCTTTCGTGCGGAGCCTGTGTCTTTTGTCTGCTGCTGCCTTGCACCTTTAGCTGGTGATGGGCCAGGTTCCTCGTCGGACATCTAGAATAACATAGAACAAAAAGAAGATAACTCTGAGTATTTTTCAGTAGAATTAGTACATTGAGCATTTCATCACTGCTATTTGTATATTGCATAACCATAATTTTTAAAAGTAACTCCCGGACAACTTTTACTGCGCCGCAATTAAATGGCGCGTGAGAAATTTCCCGCGAGATTCAGGACTAGTCCACGTCGTCCGTTTATTTTGAAGGAATTAGGAGGCTAGCCATGGACACCCGCCCACACTACAACTTATTTCCTATTTAGCTGTTCGAAGTGACGAATGCGTACCGCCAAACATTTACACCAGTGGCCACACATATTTAGCTCTGCTGCCATTCAGGCTGCTTTTGTTTTTAATTTTGGTCCATTCTTTCGATGTGGATTGCTGGCAAGTCAGCTTTATTTACGCCATTCGCCATTACGAAGTAAACACAGACACTACCAATTGCATCCACTGCTAAAAGGATCATCGACAGAGTGGCCACCGCATTCCGCACAGCGGAGACTCTGAAACGTGGCGAGCATTGGATAGGGGAGGCGGGGTCACAGCACGCGACGCGGTCGCAGCCGCGTTTCGTCTGCTACAGCGCGCCGATGACGCTCATCTTGCAAGAGTTGGGAACGCACACTTTAGAAGGACGAGTGGAAATAAATTAAAAAAAAGTTTCTGTACTATCTAGAAAATAGGATCACCTATTAGAGGCATTTCTCACTGCTCGTTCAATCGAGGGTATGCTTTTATAATCAGTTTTTTTTTTCGCCATACAGGGCTCGAGCAACGATGTAGACACTGCTTGTAATTGCTGCTGTGTCTAACACCAATAAGATTTGTTTGCAACGTTTTTTTTTTAAATTGTGCACGCTATGAAACAATGCTAAACGCAGTCCATAAACGCAACGGAACATTGACAGCGTCCTTGCTGGCGTCGTGATTTTGCTTCCTGCGCGGAGAGTCTTGCAAACCTGTTTTTTTTTTTTTTGCACGTATAGCGTTAAACCTTGCGGCTTTTTTTCTGCAGTTTTTACTTGGGTAACTCAGCGTTGCCATCAGCGCTATTGTTTGTCTTTTAATGAACTGGTTTGGAGCTAAAACAATTCCGTGATCTGCGCTGCCGCAGAACTTCCGAATCGCGCGCTGGAGCCGTATCGCCGTGCGTAGGGCGGACGTCGCCGCAAAAACGGAAGTAGCGTCTCGAGCGGGGCCAGTTGGTTCAATCTGAAGATACAAAACAGCGCAAAAAACGAGGGCTAAGAAAGAAGCCCTTCTTTCTTAGTCCCATTTTTTTGCGCTGTTTTGTATCTTCTGCAAAAACGGACTCCGTGAAACGACGTCGAGCACGCCGCGACCGGACGTTGCCGCGAACACGGGCGCAGTGAAACGACGTCGCACACGCCGAGACCGGACGTCGTCCGGCTGATGTCGCCGCGAACACGCGCGCCACGAAACGACGTCGTACGCGCCGCGAACGACCGCCGTCAGGAGGACGTCGCATACGCCGCGATCGGACGCCGTACGGCGGACGTCTCCGCGACACGCGCTCCATGACACGTTGCCCTACTCGTCCCTTGAGAACCTCACAGCGAACACCGTACCGCCGCGAACCAGCGTATCGCCTCGCGTCGACTGGCCCCGCAACGAAAGCAGGCATCGTGAAATTTTACCCCAGTCACGGGCTTAAGTGCTGCGGTAATTTTTACGACTAGTAGGATTAGTCGACACAAGGCGACATGCTTTGCGCGCGAGTTTGGGAACTGCGGAGCACTACACGAAAGTGTTTTAGTTCTGAACACTTAAGAAATAAGTATACCCTTTTCTAGCAACAGAGAGGTTACTATAGGCGAGACTCGCAGTGGCGTAAATCATGGTAGGGTCAGGGGGGTCCTCCCCCCTGCAATGTTTATGGATTTGCGCCACTGGGTAGGAGAAATAACGTCACCAGCGAGGGCGAAAAATTTTCTTCCGGAAAACAAGCGCCAATAGAGAGAGAGAGAGAAGGCTCTTTAATGTAAACTGGTGAGGTCAGCCCTGCTAGGGACAAGGCTTGCTACACCAGATGGCGGGTGACTACGTTGATGAGTGATGAATATTAGACATTAGGGTTACCGCAGGAAGAAGACAAACAAGAAGCGTTGAAAAAAAAAAAAGGAAAATATCATTTACCTAAGAACAGGGCTGAATGAGCCCTACAACATGCATACGAAACAAAGAAAAAATAAACATGTTCATACGTTGTTTACGAGACACCAAACAAAATTATTTTAATGACAATTCTGTGAAGGAGAACTTCGCCCTGTGCATTTTTTTTTATGAGTAGAGAAATCTTCAAACCGATAAGCCTTAAAACGCAAGGCGTACGAACAATGTAAATCAAGGTGAAATGCGGCTCGCAGCAAACATGCTGTAAAAATCTAGGGATCCAACACCGATATCTTTTTTTTTTTGTTTTGTTTTCAGCCTACTCTTGGAAGCTGAGGAGCAACGGCGCGCCACAGCAGACGACACGCGGATAAAGATTCTCCCGCCTCGTGCGGTCTGCGCTCATGTACCGGCGCGGTTTCTCCGCTCTTCGCGGAGCGCGGCGGGTACGCGCTAGATTGTTGTTCCCTTTAGCAGTGGATCCATCTATACACTGTCAGAGACTTGTACGGACCAGATAAACGATCTACTTTGTTCCAAACAAAACGAAGTCATAGTCTGGCAATCGAGCAGCATTCAGTAAAACATTTCAGCTCAAACACCTGTATTGAAAAAAAAAAAAAATCACTACAAACACTATTGACAAAATACCTCTTATAAAGTAATGTTCGTTGAAATGGTATCGAGTGAAAAGCGTTCGGCAAACTGCTCGACCTCAGAATGCTGCCTTTACCAGATTTCACAGTCAACAACAACGAAAGAATATTAATAAGGACCGATTGACGAAAACACTGGGATGTATTAAATTTGAATAATTGTGCGCCCTAACCAGCATTAAGAAAAAATTTCAAGTACTCACGGTTGGTCGCCCCCGTCAGTTCCAGGGTTCCAGGGTGATGAGGCAAGTGGCGAGCTCGATCTTGTTGCAAACGCTTATAACCACTGCTAACAGGATGACGGCCCACGTAATACTAGCGTCCTCAATCCGGCAGAGTACAGCTCTCGATCACTGCCAGAATCGACTGCACCCAGATGCGGTCACTAGCGCGGTTTTTATAGAGGGAAATCTAACCGTCAAAATTTTGCGCACGAAACAATTTTTCGAACCAAGTAAAAATATACAAAAACTCCGAGAGACAGACAGAGAGAGAGAGAAACAACTTTATTAATACTCAAGGATCAGGTGAGGGGGTGGGGGCGGTCCAGAGGGCCGCCGCGGCTACCAGGGCCCGGATGAAGTCCGTTAGAGGAGAGTAGCGGTATGCGCCAGGGGCCCGCGACGCATGCGCGCTAAAGCACTTGGTCAGGCCTCTCGCTCATTGGTGGGCATAATACCAACTGTCATTTTGCCCACGGAACGATAGGTTTTGAATTCCACAAAACAGCGAAGTCCATCCGAGGCGAGCGGCGGCACGCAGCCGGCGCGCATGCGCACAAAGGCTGCGCAGTGCGCAGAGAGGCAGTTGCGCCGCACGCAGTCAACGTCCGAATTGAGCGCGAACGCGATAACTGCAACGCGTAATAAATGTTTTCACCACCACCACCTCGCAAATGAGGCAGATCACAGCTGATTTATGGCGCAACTAAATTGTAATATGTCGTTACTTCGAATCTCTAACTAACACGGCGCAGAAATTCTAGTGGCGGGATGCGGCCAGCTAGGCGTGCTTATATTACGGTCACCGTCAGGGTCGTCAAAGATATACCCAAAGTGCGCCTCGCGGCTTGCTTCCTTCGTGCCCCCCCCCCCAATATTTTAAGGCGAGAGTCTTGTATGTCTCACTGGAAGTTGATCTCTAATGGCCTCAGCGTCGGCCTGAATGATGCAAAAACCTAACTGAACCAAGGAAGGACGGAAGCGAACCAAAACATGCCAGCCGTGTTTTAAAGAGAAATAATGATTACTAAATGCATTAATGATCCATTAGTGATTAATAGTAATGATTAGTGGGGTGGGATAAATGTGGAATAAGATATATTACGGTGGATAAAAATGATAGAGTGGAATGATGCTTGATTACGGATTGGTACTAATGATCGCTAAGGTATAATTAAAGTAGATTAAGGTGGATAAACGAAACAAACATGAATCAGGATGAATTAAGGTGGAACAAAATAAAGATAGAATAATGACGTATTAATAATTGATACCAGTGCTTACTAAGGTGGACTAAGATGAATAACGCGAATTGAGGATGACGGTAGGACAAAGGGGGGTTAGCATAAATTATGGTGGATTAAAATTAGGGTAGAATAAAGTAGACTAAGAATGATTTGATTGGATTAAGTTGGATTAGGACGACAAAATAGCTTGGCTACTGTGTCGATGTGTGGACGTCACAGTAGTACATCATGCTTTCGACTTAGAAGCTAATAAAAAGACTTGAGTGTCCGGATAAATTTTTTTTTTTCCGAGCAGCGCTCGTAAGCGCGACGGTTATATCTGCTGAATGTCTCCCTTCTCATCTTCCCCGCTTCGGTTACTAACCAAAGCAGCCTGATGGAGGAGGAGGAAAAACTTTATTGTGAGCCTGGTGATGTGGGTGTCCATGGGGCGACCGTGCTGTCTCGGCCCTGGACAGATACTTATTCCTCAAGTTGCTCAGCGCGCACGCCCCGGAAGCCCAAGCAACGTGCTAAGCCGCGAAAGTGCACGCCCTGTTTGTGAGCGCAAAAAGAGCACGTGATCATTTGAGCGGAAGGAAGCAGAAGCAGCTGTGGAAAGCCGGGCTAGATGAATATGGTTCATGGCTGGAACTGCGCGAAAAAAAAAAAAAAAAAAAAAAAAAAACTGGACCGGGTGTGTGTTTTCTTCCCTGGTAGGTTTTTTTTTTTGTGTGTGAGTGTGTGTGCGCAGTTCCAGTCATGAAAGAGACAGAATGGCGGCTGAGGGGAGTTTTTATTATGCACTGGCAAGATAGCGATGTGCTAGCCACTAATAGCGCATTACTGATTTTTTGAAGAAGCCGCCATTAAGAAAACTAAGCGAATAGTGCAATAACCTAGGGAAAAAAAAAACGATACCCTTCCCTCCGCTATGGAGGTTTTAACCGCCTTGAGGTGCGTTCTCACTTGCAGCGCCGTGCTGCGCGCGCAGAAACACCGCCGTTTTTTAGAGGCCAAGCGCGCGCGCGCGCGCACAAAAGCGTCGCCGGCGGCGATGCAAACCGGTCACCGCCCTCTCCGACGGGGGAGCAGTGAGCACTGCCAAGCCGGGAAGAACGGGTGACGGGACTCTGCGGCGCTCGCCGAGTCGACGGCGCCGCGGCGTCGGCGAGCGGCGCGCCGAGTCGCCGACGCCGCGGCGCGCCGAGGCCCGAGGAGCGCACGTGACTGACCTCGTAGTCTCGTGACCCGGGCGCTGATTGGCTCGTTGAGTTTGGCTGGCGCAAAGCGCCCTGCCGGAAGGTCGAAGACCTCCTTGCCCGGCAGAGAAATCTTGCCGCCAAAATGCGACCCCCCTCCATCTGCCAACGGTAGGGCGTTTTGCGGCGCGCGTTTTTGCGCGCGCGGCGCCGCGAGTATGCTTAAAGGCGCAACCACATGCGACGTTTTGGTCGCGTTTGGAGACTGTCCGCGGCGACGCGCGTTCAGCGCGCGCCACCAAATACACAGCAGCGCGCTCGGAGCGCCGGTGTCTGCGCATCCCAGATTTTCGGTCCGTTTTCGGCGTCTGCGCCGGATGTTGCCGTCCTCAATTTCCGGTCCCCCTCCGCACGCAACATGGCGGCTCTTTATTTGGCGGCTCTTTAGCACTTTATTTAATAGAACATCAATTTAACGTGTTTTGTTTGTTGAAGTTTTGATTATTCTTCAGTTTATTAAGAATGACTTAAACAGAACGATGCTGCCTTTACCAAAGTAAGTCTGGCAACTTGGATCGGAGAAGCGCAGGGGATAGGCGGGACCCGGCCAACTACCGTCCAATCTGTGTGACACAGGTGCTGTACAGAGTGACCATGCAAGTCATCAGACAGCGCCTCGAGAGCTGGGCGGAGATGGAGGGAGTACTGGGGGCGCTCCAGA
Source organism: Haemaphysalis longicornis (assembly GCF_048455015.1). Classification (NCBI taxonomy): domain Eukaryota; kingdom Metazoa; phylum Arthropoda; class Arachnida; order Ixodida; family Ixodidae; genus Haemaphysalis; species Haemaphysalis longicornis. Next base: position 5,051,670 of record NW_027526296.1, read on the forward strand.
ATGGTTTTAGGAAGGGCCGGCGCATCGAGGACAACCTCTTTGTGGTGACGCAGTGCATCGAATGCGCGCTGCAGGAGAAACGCCAGCTCCTCGCCGCGTTCCTCGACATCTCTAAGGCCTACGATACCGTGGACAGAGGCATCCTTGGCCAGCAGCTGAAGAGGCTGGGGCTGGACGAGGAAGACGTGGATCTAGTGAAGGGGCTGCTGGGGGACCTCTCAGTGAGGGTAGAGTGGGAGGGGCACATTACGGACCCCATTCCCAACGAAAAGGGGCTACGCCAGGGCTGCCCGCTCTCACCCCTCCTCTTCATGCTCTACATAGCGGGCATGGAGCGGCAGCTGCAGGTCTCTGGCGTGGGCTTTGACGTCTCCTTCCAGCGTGGAGGGGAAGCGGTGCTGAGGCGAATCCCGGGGGTCATCAATGCCGACGACATTGTGGTGCTCGCAGATTCGGCCGAAGGCCTGCAAGCTCTGCTGGACATCTGTGGGCAGGAGGCAGCGACACTGGGACTGCGTTTTAATCAGAGGAAAAGTGCGGTGCTTGTGTGGGGGGAGTGTGACAGGGGGGCGGTGTGGACGCTGCAAGGAGGCGAACTCCGGGTGCAAGAATGCACCAAATACTTAGGGGTCACCCTGACGGCGTCTCCCGGTTACCTGGACTGCCACGAGAAGGACCTACGCATGCGAGCAGCTAGGAGCCGAGGAATGATGACCAGGCAGGCCCTCTGGTCCTTCAACCGTTTCGAGGTGTTGAGGGGTCTGTGGAAGATGGTCGTGGTACCGGGCCTCACGTATGGTAACGCGGTCTTGTGTCTATCTACAGGGACAAGGGAGGCACTTGAACGGCGCCAGCGAGAGGCTGGAAGAATGGCGCTGGGCGCGCACAAGGGGGTCGCCATAGAAGGCATTCAGGGAGAGCTGGGGTGGTCCTCGTTTGAGGCCAGAGAGGCCATTGCCAAGCTCTCCTATGAGGAGCGCGCCTTCCAATTACCGGAGGACAGCGTCGTGCGATGGGTCCTTGACTACAGTGTGTACAGGGAACGTCACACGCGCTGGTCGAAGAGGACTCGGAAGCTGAGGTCGCTTTACGGGCTCGCAGCACCGTGCCTCGAGGGTGGTCAGCCAGCCATGACTCCCAACACCCTCAGGAAGCTGGCGAACCAGAGGGAGGAGGCGAAGTGGCGTGATGGAGCGGGAAAGAAGGTTACCCTGGCAATGTACGTCCGAGAGAAAAGGTCGATACGCAAGGCGACTTGCTACGATAACTCTCGGGGCAGCGACCTGCTGGCGGAGGCGCGGCTGGGAGCCCTGCGCACCAGGGTCTGGCGGAAGAGGACGGGTGGTACACTGCCTACGCAATGCGTGGCGTGCGGTGTGGTGGAGGAGACGGTTAAGCACATCCTCCTAGTCTGCACGGCAATTAAACCAGCACCGTCGGCCGCTACGCTGGAGGAGGCGCTCGGCTTCAGGACACAAAGCCCGCACGGAGCCGTGGATGGTGAAGCAGACGACGGCCCCACCGGCCCGCCCTTGATGATGATGATGATGATCGTTGTGGCCAGAAACCCTTTGTATCGGGCGGACACCGAAATGTCCAAGCCAGGTGAAAAAGTTAACAAAATACATATAAAAAGAAAAAAAAAACCGGCTGAATGCCTAAAGTCATTGCACCGTCCCCACCAGCGAGAAAGCTAAAGGTAGCAGTTTTCCTGCAGTCTTGTGCATATGGTACACTGCATGCGTATGTACGTCCACTGCACTGTCACCATTCACTGCAGTTCACTCGTGCGTTCACTGCACCGTCACCACAGCCTGGCGAGCGGGGCGACATCGCGTGAGGAGATGGCGAATGCTGCAGCGGGAGCGACGCTTGCACCAGGGGGCAACGCCATCCAAGCGTCCAAGCGGCGCCTGGAGGACTGGTGGCGAATGTCCCTGGCGTGTTGGCAAGCACCATGAACACTGCCGAATGTAGCGGACGCTATGGTTTTTGTTTCTGTTACTTTGTGTTTTGAGTTTAGTGTGTGTTTCAGTTTTTATTGCCAATTTTTTATTGCTAATTTTTTTTTTACGTATAAGTATAAGCACTGGCTAGGCACCCGTCGCGGTTGCCGCCCGTTACGAAGGGAAGAGCCATATCCACATCCACATCCACATTCGCGCGTCTCATGGAGGAAAGAAACGAAGCGGCTAAAAGGAGGAAAGAAATCCTTGGGTCACGTGATCAAATCGTGACGTCACTTGACTTGTTTTTGAGCGCCTAGGGACAACGCCGAAGTAGGCGCAGCATTTCCCTGGGTCCCCCGAGTGAACGATTTGCGCTGTCACTACCCAGCGTGTGTTTGTGTTGAATGCTACCAAATGAAGCTGCAGATGCGTGAATATACCGTGAATGCTAGTATTGGTGCGATCTCCCTATCCGACATACCTACTGCGACATTTCAAGAGAGACTTGCAGCCTGAGCTCAGCGTAGATCAGCCATGCCGGTCTCAGGCGTTTGCTGTCACAGACACGGAAGAGCGGAAAAGGGGGCATGTATGCGCTCATTTTCCCAGCAAGGTCAGTAACATCGTTAGTTTATGTTTGTTGTAGTTTTTGTGTTTATACTATTGTACTATGTACCCTAAAGCTGCGTGAATTCTTGCTTACGTGGTCGCCTAGCTCGGCCTCCTAGCTGTCATTCTCATTCCCGATCGTATTGTGATGTTAACGATTTTTGTATAATCTTGAATCAAATTTAGCGTGCGCTGCATACTTGGGCGAGGAACAGACACAGTGGAAAACGACAAACCAGACGTTGGCGCGCAAACCAACACTTGCTTCGTGTATCCAACGTACGTGTGGTTTCTTTTCCCACTCCCTGTTTCTCGCCCAAGTATGGAGCACACGCTAAATTCAAATTACAATGCTATGTCCTTACACACTCCGGCCGCAGTTTCAAGCGTTTCGTTGTTGTTCCTTTTGTGTAGGAGCCCATCACATTGCTCAAGTTTATTCGAACCGGTGGCGTGTACTCCCCGAGGCGCTGTCCTGGATGTTTGAAGTACATGTGCCTCGATCGTAAGTATGCATGTGTTTGATAGGGTTAATCTCGCGAGTAGCACGCATCAGAATTCTAGCTCTTCGGGCAGTTAAGTTGCGTTGCGGGAGAGGAATTGGAAACGTCGCTTCTGTACAGAGAACGTAAGGATATCGCGGCCAAAGGAAAAAAAAAAGCGTGAAACCGCGAGCCAAAAAAGACGGGAGAGGGAGAGAGAAAGGATAGACCAAATGACTGCGGCAGAATCAGATCAACCGAAGGGCTGTGAAGGTTACGCGGCATTTCGGGCCCTTTATGAGGAGGCACCAGGAGCAACTGTCAGTAAAGTGTAAATTGAAGGTGAATGGAAGAAGCTGTGTATGGGACAAATAGTATGTGGCAGGCCATGAAGCCATTGAAAATTTGAAAGCGCATTAATAACGATTACAGGCAGGAGGGACACACACAAGCACTTACTTGCTACTGCCGTTTTGTTGAAAAACACGAAATTTATTCACGAAAGAAATAATAGATTGAAGAAATATGGTGCCGATTAGTGCGTGCTCCTGCCCGTGTAGAGTTATAGACGATTTGCTGACACACTTGCTACTATGTTCATCGATAAAGAAGGCCTCAACCCGTTCCCTAACAATCTGATCATTATACCTGTGCAACATCACAGTCTCATCAAACAAAGGGCGACACCCACACTTTTTATAATTCGCAGGAAGATTTGCACCCGTTGAATTTGTGATCGTAAACAAATGCTCTCTGAGATGGGCACTTAGACAGCGTCCTGTCTGGCCCATATACATGGACTTACATGACAACGGAATACTGCAAATCATGCTAATCGCACAACGAACTAAAGGCTGCACATGGTTAACACTGCACTCATTTTTCCCTTTCCTCGGATGATCCTTGTTATTAACAATGCAGCAGAGATTTCTTATTTTGCTTTTGCAGAAAACAACACACAGTACCATGTGCCGAGTGTTCTTTTTCTTGTAGTGGGTTTTCCTGTGTGGTCTTTTTCCACGTCGCCATATTTTACGCATTTTGTTTTCCAAAGATGTATTATTAGCTTACCCAACTTTCAGTTGTTTTGACTCAGCATTTAATCCTGTTCCTGCAGCATCTGCATAAGAGGGCTTCCAGTGGAAAAAAAAAGTGCTTGGACCTGGCCCCTACAATGTTGGTGCAGGGCCTGGAGGGCAAGCCTTGGTCTACGTCCTTTCTGGGTACCCATGGAAAGTAGGTGAATGCCTCCAGAAGTGGCTGTTTTTGTGGTACACTCTAAATTAGCAGCTGGCAGACTGCGTGTGTTCGCAGACCACCCTGGTAGTATGACAACCATATATGTAGTTGTGGCCTAGTTACTGAGGGGAAGACTTAATAATAAAAAATCAACTGCCCATCTGCTGAAACGACAAAAATGGGGGACATGAAGCGTTGCAAAATCAAGTCCAACACCAAATTAACCAGCCCAGTACTGAGCACCTGTTCCTTATCAGGATGGTCTGCTGCACTGCAGTTGTGCTCTCTTGAGCTTTACTGATGCAGGCAATCCATGACCTTCCGTAGTGTACAACCATTGTCGTTAGATGGAGGTGTGCATTTTCTGTGTAATTTTCCACGTCCATGCAAATCCAAATTGCTTCGACTGTGCTGGAATGGCGCAACGGAATAGACGTCAGCTTCATAACATGAGGGACCTAGGTTCAGTTGAGATCGCGGGAAGCGTTTTAATGTTTTTTCACTTCACCCATGATCGTCATCATCAGAAAAAGTTGGCTTTCCTGCAGTGCATTTTGATTGGACTACAGACACATCAGGGAGAGGCTGGAAGCTTCACTGTAGTAAATGAAACTGTACCAAGTACAGTATGTGCATGAAGCTTTAAGCATTGTACATGAGCCATGACAGTGAGGAGTGGTTATAGGTTAAATCCTTGTCAAGAAAGATCACAAAAAGTTCAATGTGAATCACTGAGCTTGCAAACTTGTCGAATCTAAACTTGACACTTTATTGTACCAGTCTTTCATGCTCAGCTGAGGAATGGTGGACAGATGGGGGCAACAACTGGCAGAAAGGGCCATTAGCATGCAGTTCATGTGTCTATGTAAATATTATAAAAAAGTACTGGTATGAAATTTTCGTGTTACATTTTTCCCATTGCTATGGGTGCCTACCAGCCCAGGAATCATAGAATGGAACATTAGATAGTCAACCTCGGGGTAAATAATTAGTTTGAGCAATTGTTTATTCGTGCCAGTTTCGGCTTGGACAAAACGAACACCAAGGCGGCCGCCATGAGAGAATGGCACTCTTGATGTCGCTGTTCTCATTGCATCATGGTCAGACTGGATGCGCGCCCTAGAGTGGCCCAAGCTAGCCATGGCCGCACGCGTCTAGGCCGCACGATATCAGTCCCAAAACTGTGACATGATTCACAAGGCAGTGCAGCGTGCACCATCAGCAGCCAGTGTGTTGGCTAAGTCACTGGAGCCCTAATGTCGGCAGTTTGGGGCGAACTGCATGGCGAGGCACTCCACGTATCTTGCTTATGCCAGTGTCGAAAGGGTATTCATTCGGAGCTTTCTTGTGCATGCAAATATTAAAATTGATTTAAAATATGTTATACTGAATGGTTGCTACTAAAATCTGCAGCTACAAAGGAAACTTTTTGCATAGTTATCTCAGCTTTGATATTTCAAGTACTCCTTTAAGTAGAGCCTAATCATGCTATGAACGTTTAATAGCGGTGCTACTCCTTTAAGGTATTTTTTACTTGTTTTAAGCTGACTTGTTTTTAGTTTGGAGTGAAGAGAGACCGTAACATTCTGGCCGCCCAGCCGCCCATTTCTGGCCATCAGTATTTCTGAGTTCTTCAAAACAGTTTTCGCTGGGCACTTCTCTGAAATTTCGAGGACACCTAACTGAACTTAGTCGTGATTAATGCATTTAAAGTGCAAAAGTGAAGCAATCTCCACCCTTGCACTCAGATGGCAGAGCATCATCCTTACATCAGAAAAAGGTTTTGTTTTGCCGAATCTTTGCCACTTCGGACCACTATAGAACTTGCTGCCCGCATAGGGGTGCTCTCCAGCTGAATCAGCCTTAGGTGTCACAGGAGTGAGAGTAAGAACTTTAAAGTAGTGTTAGAAATAAGCACAATACAATGGGGCTCTTCGATTTACACTCTTGGACTCACTGCGGTAGTGCATAGGGATACATGGGAAAATCGAATGCCGGACTGCTTCTCGGGGAGCCCGCGGTGAGTCCGAGACTGTAAATTAAAGAGCCCCAATAGCTTTCTTTTTTGTAACATGTTAACAGGTCGACCAACCTTATGGCAACTGTAGGATGTGACTTGTTTGTAGAAGGGCAAAATCAGAAAAATAGAGACGAGCAAGTAAGTCATCGTTGCACGACAGCTTCTGCGACACCTAAGTTAAGCTGCCTGCAATTTAAGGGTGAATAAAATTGTTTTCAAGATGTTTACAGTTTTATTGCCTGGTTCAAAAAAACTGGTATACAAAATTTTGAGGAAAGCTGGAGTTGGCCATGTATTTATTTGTATTAGGAAATGTGTGGAAATGTGCCATTCTATTATTTATTTTATAAAGTTTTTAATTGCTACAGGAACGTTTATTTGTAGATGCAGTGCCATGTATTTGGTGTCCTATGTTTATTTATTCAAGATACCCTTATGGCCCAACGGGCATTAATGGGGGGTGTGGTACCTGAGCAGATTAAATGAAGAATAATAACATAAGAGAATTCTGCCACGTGCATACAAGAAAAAATAAAGGAAAAAAGATACAGCAGAATCGTCAGTGTCCACACGCATGTACTGTGTTTAAGCTGTTTGTTCATTTGAATTTTGAATGGGAGGCTCCTAAGGAAATATATGCAGTGCTTGACCAGTTTTCAAAATGCTATTTCTCTTTTACTTTTCAGTGACACAGGTCTCAACAAGCATCTGGATGCACCTACAAAATTTTTGCTGGGCACCTCTGATATCTGTCGTCTTCTATGGCCTTGAAACTGGGAATAAATAAAGCTAAAAACTGTCTCTTTCATTTGGTATATTCCTTTTACATAGTGCAGGAACGTCTAAATAATATGGAGGACAATACACAAGCACTTCCGCGTCATCGTCCCCTGGTCACTTATCTGGTATTTATGCTGCAGTTTAAACGAACTGCCAGGTAGCCAACATTCACAACCATTTCAAGTTGTACCTCTCAAGCTGTAAAATTATAAGTCATTTGTCCGAGGAACATAGTAAAGGTCTTCACAAGAAGACATTATTAAATATTGAGATGCTACACTGCAGGTTCATTTACAACAGCAGGTTCTAAATATTTTGCATGTTTTAATTCTGGCCTTCACATCTGTTCTTGAAGCCAGTAAGTTGGAAGCAATCTAATGCTTGCTTTACATCGGTTACTAAAAGGGCTAGTGTCATAGCAATCAAGCATCCTGCAATAACACAAATTTGTTTAGACTAGAGCTACTAAATAAGCTACGCTACCATCTATATCGCCAATAAATGTGCATTTTGGAATGACCACATCTGGAAACTGACTTGAAGGGGCAATATCTCATCCTACGTTTCTTTTTAGTTTAAAAGTGGCGCACTGCACACGTAAAACTGCTATTGCGATAACTGTTCTCCCGGGTACACGCGCGTTTGTAGGAAATCTCACAACCGTGAACGGAATTTCGCTTTGGTTTTCTCATCGTTCTTGAAAGAAGCAGAAACTTAAACGCAGAGGTAATTAAGTGTCGGAGAAATAATGAAGAAGACGTCCTCCAAGACTGATGATTGGTTGGTGCGGGGCAGCAGTAAGAGGAGAAAGAAATGTTGATAGTTTATGAGAATAAAGGAACCAGCGCAGGACAAACTCGGGGCGACACCATGGACACGGTCAGGCAGGCACGCTCCGCATTAAAAAAAAATCCTTCAGCCAGACACCCGTAAAACTTGAAGTAATTACAAAAGGAAGCGTCAGTTCCAGCCGTTTCTTGCGTCGTCTGCTGCTTGACACCGGCCATCGCCTCCTCTTTTTAGAGGAAGCGATGCGCTGGCACTCAGCTTCTTACAGGGAATTCCCTAGGAGGCTACGCGCGAGGCCACATCAAGCCTGCTCGCTGCAACAACAAATTCCCTAAATGTCCCTAACTTTTGTCCCCAACTGACAGTGGTTTCAGGAGCCAATCAAAACGTGGAATAATTTCCTCCTTTTAGCCGCATGCGGAAAGAAAAGCTTAGGAGAGGCCCTGACGTCACACCCAGCGCAGCCGGAAACGCCATTTCTGTAAGGGCCGCCATTATTCCCACCGGGTGAAAATAACGCTTTTCGGCCGAAAGCGTTATATCCACCCATGCGTCATTTCCGGTTAAACATTTTGCTTACAAGCCATTAACTCCTTATTGTAGTGCTATAATATATAAAGCGATAACTATTAAGCTTTAAAAAGCAAGCACAACGACAATATTTGTTAAAATTGAGCAAGTTTGTATCTTAACTTCCGGTTTTAACGACTGCAGCAGGTGAAGACTATATTTACACTTTCTTGCTTCACAATAGGTTAAAATTGTTATACGCAGAATTAATTGAGCTCATTTTGTGGAAAAAATTGATTTGTGAGGCAGTTTGGAACAGTTTGGTTGGTGCAGTTCTCATGTTGGCCACAAAGGGCAGCGCGAGCAGTATAGTTTGCGCGGCGCGTTCAAAACTGTGCTGGAATTCGTGTGAACGCAGTGTGTTCCTTAGTGTCGTAGCTTTGTGATTTTTATATACTGTTATCTGGATCTGGTTGATGATATATAGACACAACCGCTGATCAATGGCGGGGGGAGGTCTAAGTAGCCACGACCACTTTGCACTTGTAGTTTCAAAGCCAACACGTCGCGCCTAGCCATCTAGGATGGCTGTACGCAACATACTCGCGAAAACAACGTGCAGGTGTACGATAATTGGCGCAATTATGTTTATGTTTTCATAAATATCAACAGAATAAAGTACTAGCACACGTTTTATATGCAGAAAAACTTCATTCAAAGTCTCTTTGGAAGCGTCATAAAACCGATCCTCTTTTTTCTTGTAAATTTAGGCGATCAAGGTGAGCCGGCCTTTCTACCACTCAGCTATCGTAATTTCGTGACGTGCGTGCAGAAGTCTGCTGGACGCCAGATGAGCGTTGTCAACCAAGGCATCGAGCGCCAATCTGGATTGGTGCACGTGAACTATCTTTATAAAGATAGTTTGAGGGCATATAAAGTATACTTACAAACATAACGCCTGAGATCAGTAGTTAGCAAAGTAACGGATAACCTATCTTGTAAGTGATCGCCTAACCATGTCAACTCAGCAGTAATTGGCGATAAAGAGGGATGTACAGTCAAACCCGGCTATAACGAACCCGGATAGAGCGAATTATGGTATATATCGAACAAAAATAATTCAGTTACGGAAATACATGGCAAACATATTCCTTATAACGAAGTTCACATCCGATATATCGAACTCTGCGCGCCTAGATTGGCCGTAGAAATGCGTGGTCTCGGAGCGGCGATTGAGATGTGGATTGGCCGCGACCACGGAGCAAGAGTTGCGACTTAGACATTTGCGCCTCGCACGGAGCTACATGACGCCCGACCCTTTCCGTAACTGTTTCTGGCGCGCGGGACTCACGACGGAACCCGCGCCGTCAGCGAGTCCGGACCAAGACAGCAGCATCGGTGAACTGTGGGAAGAGCTCCCTCACATTCCCGATGATGTCGCGAGTGAAAGCCGTCCGACGCTTATTATGAAGCGCTTTCGGCAGTCAATGTGCTCTGCCAATGCTTCTTAGATTTTGGAGGACGCGGTCTCGAACTGGTGCAAGTAATGTTTCGTGTAGAGAATGCTATGCTAGTTGAAGCCGCCAAAACGAAAGTCAAAATAAAAATCACCGCTTTTTTCTTTGTAAAGTAGGCAGTTCAGGCGGAAAGTAGCTTTATTACTTGCAATAAATGGATTATTTTGGGTATGGCAACGGCTACTTTACTGTGTTCGTTTCTGCATGCGGGGATGGTTGAGTTTGGGAGGAGGTGGGGCGCTCCCGCGGATTGCGAACTCGTAACAATAAGTTCGTTATAGGCGGGTTCGGCTATATCGAACTATTGGATATATCGAACTAATCGCGGTGCATATTGCAATTCGCTATAAACGGGTTTGACTGTAGACCTAAAAATGCGAAAAGGGGAGGGGATGCTAATATATCTTAGTTATTTACCCCAATGGTGCCAAAAGGCGTAAATGTTGCTTATTCACACCAATATTGATTATTACTGCGTTTTCTGGTGACGGCGAGAAACTGAACGCGCACGCGCACGTACGCTGCAGCCTGCATTTAACTTCCGCAGTTTTCTTACAAACATTGTTCGTTATATATAAAAAAAAGAAGCTAACGCTGTACGTATATTCTTGGCGCTTATCTACCTATAGTATATTATTACTAGCAGTTGTTTCCAGTTTCAAAATTTTGCGAATTCACGGGGGTAAAAATTGGGGTTTATACCGCGTCGATTCGGTCTTGGTAGGACAACCAAATCTTGATCGCAGTAAGGGATTATTGAATTGACCCGAGTAAAACGCGTAGCTTTATACACTAATGGGACTCCTAGACTTGATCGAAGCAACTGATAATATCAGACTAAACGAGGTTCAATTAACGATAGTTGACAGACTCTCCATCGTTACTTCAACCCAGGCTTACGGAGACCGCTAAAATTTAGTTTAGTAAGCGGAAAATAGGACTGACAAAAAAATACATGGCTTTGTATACTCTAAGTCGGACCTCATGATTTAACTGAAATAAGTTAGCAGATATAATTAAGTTACATATCAAATAAAGAGAGTCGGCTACATTAAAGCTGGGAAACCGCTAGTGGAGAAATCGGGTTTTTATGAGTGCCGTATTTTAGAAATTTCTCTTCTAGTCCTATTTTAGAAATTTCTCTTCTAGTCCCGCAAGGAAGAATTAATTACCAGCGACCTTTTGAGATGGCAGGATCACCGGGACAGCACAAGAAAGTGAGCTATGTTTCCTAACGCGCGCTTTTCCTTACGAAGTTTGACAAATGTTCGTATTATAAAACGAATATCGCCGGTTTATTTTTTTAATTAACGACAACGCCTGCACTGAGGGTTTATTAAGCTTGTAGGAAGTGGTATAAAAGTATAGCACTTTTTTCGGAAACCTGTTCTTGCGCTTTCTGCACGCTCTCGTGAGCCAGGGTGCACAACTAAAAAATGCGCGCCAATCCACCCTGTGAAGGTGGTTGGAAAGCGAAGCTGTAAACGACACCTATAACGATTACCCATGCGACGTCACTTAATTTATACACGTGGCTCTCCAAAGAGCACGTGAAACCAGAGACAAGTGAAATGCACTTAATTAACCGCTCCCCTTATTACTTCATAGAGATATTCTTTGCTAAGGTCGAATGAATGCATGATCCATGAATGGTGTTTGGTCGAGTTGTAATTGGTGAAGCACGTGAGTGGAAACTTTTTTTTTATAAAATGAAAGGCAGCTCAAACACGGTGTTAGACGATCGCATTTCTCCTCTGTCTCTGCCGCCGCCGACGGAGGCGATTAGATCTCTGGCAAAGACGGAGACGTGAGATGCCATTCGTTGGCGTTTTGGTAATTCCTAGCGCATGCGCAAGGCACGCACACGGTGGCTACACGTGCCGTCGGCGGAGCGCACAGCGGCGCAAGAGTTCGCGTGACCCTATCACGTACGTGGCATTCAAAGAGAACGCAAGGGGTAGATCTGCACATGTGCTTGGTGAGTGCACCGTCTGTCTCCCCGTCTCCGCGTGGGTTCGTGGCTGAATCGGTAAGACGACGGGCTCTCGTTCCGTTTCGCTATTTGTTCCTGCAGGTTCAATCCTGGCGGTGCCACTAATTTTATTTATTTGTTCGCGGGAGTTTTCTGTTGACACCGGCGGTCGCGGCAGAACCCTTGGGGAGTAGAAGTGCAAAGCTCCGCTTTAAAAATATTTACGGGTGAGCATTTGATTGATGGTGGTGCAGTGAGTGCGTGCAATGCAATTCCGGTTGTGTGTCGGACTGTGTTGACGAACTGAATTCGCTTCCCTTCTCTTTGTCCATCCCTCTCGCCACTGCCCACTTTCGCTGAGACTTCAAACCGCGGACGGCGCCGTGCTTGTCTAAAAAGACGCCGAACCGCATACCACCACTCGGATGCGCGCTTATGCCGGCGTAGACAAGAAATGCTTTCGCGTTAAAACAAAAATTGCAGAAAGGTTATAGGTTACCGTTCTTTCTGCTAGCTTAAAACTGAATGTTTACAGTTAACATAAGCTCGCCGTGACGTTTTAACAAAAATGTAATGTTCATAAGCTGTTTCACTATAATGAAGGAAAAAATCTTGTAATTCGTGGATATTTTAGCGCGCAAGCCTATCTCGGCTAGGTCGGCGAAAACACGCATCAGGCTGGCGCCAGGTTGGCGTGCGGAAAATGCGTCTGCAAAACGCGTAACCCTTGCCACGCGCTCAAGTCCCATTGGATGCGACGCGTTCCATAGCGCGTGCATCAGAGATCTCGCCCGAATTCGCCTCGATTGGCGTCCAACTTAAATGAAGAGAGTGTTGCAGCCAGTGTTCCTAACATCTGGATTCAAGCAGTACGGATTATGCAACAAGTATCTGCATTGAGTCCGACGAGGGTAGGCAGAAGACCCGTCCACGGATGTATACCGAAAAGAAACTTTTCTTGCACTCCTCTCATACGAATGCGCGCTTAGAGATCCTCTGCAAATGTTGTTATTCGGTATTATGGCGCGTTCGCTGGGAAATTATACTCATGCTGTACATCATGCTTTCGAGAGCCCTCGAAAAAGAAAAAAAAAGAATCGAAGTCTTCACTTTAAAACAACGAGCGTCATTCATTTGCCTGAAATCCTGTAGAATATTGAGAGCTAGCTCCTTGAATTGTGCATTTTTTCACTTATTAAGGCGCCCATGCATAGTTGCGGATTTTCAATCAGTCGGATTCTTCCGATACCTTACGAAAAAGTTTTTTTTTCCAGGCAGTGTGGGCGCGCGTCGCACCCATTAAATTCTCATTGTAACATTATAATAAGTGTTGATTACAGCATTTCTGTATACGATGAATAAATCCGCGCTTGGGAGGCTACTTGGCTCTATATTCCCTACGCGGAAGTATTTTATTATTATTATGCATAAAATGGTCTGGCCTTTATACGGCCGGCTGCGCTTTGGCGACCATCAATAGGAGGAGGGAGGCAAAAAGTTTATTGCGAAAATAAAAAAACGGTGGGTGGTACAAAGAAAATTTAAAAAACCGCTCTGCGGCACGCAGCGAATGCTGGCCTCAAAAATATATGCACTCCGGCGAAATTCACTTCAAGTTTCTTCTATTCTCCGCCAACAAAAAATTAAGAAATTTGTGCCATCGCGCACTCTGTGAAGGTGGACGACATGACACAATTTTTGGCTGCAGGAGGCATACACCAACGAAGGTCGCGCAGGAGAAACGGACCTCATGTGGCGGCGAGCTATGCAAGATGACAGCTAATTTCGCTTCATTACTGCGCCCCAGTGCGGACGATTCCCGCCACCGCGGGGAGTTGGAGGAAAGTAGTCACGAATGCAAATGGAGCGCGGGGGAACGAAGGGCACATGCGTTTTTGTTGACAGAGAACAAAAATACACGGAACCCTAGCCGCATACAGACAAAATGAAGTTATTGCTAGAAAGTATGGGTCAATTGAGATTCTCTGCTTGATTGACGTTGTTTATTTGCTGTAAATGACTAACTAGTTTGGTTAGTCGTACGTGACCAAACCTTGACCTGATTGAAGGACGACCACATTTGACGATCATGTCAAACTGTTTGACGATCATGTCAAACAGTTTTGAAGTTACTGGCTAACTAAAATTTGTTTATTGTGGCTTATTGGCTAAAATTAGTAATTTTATTAGCCATTACATCACCTTGTACTCTTGACCAGGGCTCCTTATTGTACAGCTTCAACATTTTTGGAAGTCAATAGGAATTGCCAAAACTGCTGTAAAATTTAAATTTCTATAAAATTGAGAAACACTTGACAATGACAAAGCTAAATTTATTCCGAAGCGGTAAAGCACGCACCCTGTGCTTTTATCATAAATTATCTCTGCCGTTATTTCAATGGTGCACTTTTTCTAGTGCGATAGGTCTCAGTGCTACGAAAGGTCACTTTGAGACGCACTCTGTTGCTTTTGGCACTTATTTCATTCACAAGATGAGTCGCAAAATACAATAAACTTCTATTTATCGAAACTCAATGACACTGCTTTCTCCTCGTTGAGCGTGGATGTGTGGCTTTGGTATGGGCACGAAAAATACTCCACTCAGTGGTGGGTCAGCAGGCACAACTGCATGCGTGAGGGTCCTCTCCTATCTGCCTAGGCATGCACTCTTGAGGCCCTGCTGCCTGATGCACGAGTCTTGCTCTGGCTTTGGATGTCCAAAGAAGGCACTGCTCTCACGCCTTTTGTACACCGTGCCAACTGCGCTTAGCACTCTAACCATTTAAGTGGTCACGTCTGCCCTGTTTAGCAGTGGCGTTGGCTACCCGTGTCTTCTTATGTTGTCCACCAGTGTTGGCTGTCCATGGCTGTCATATTCAGATAGGAAACTTTTTGCAATGAGAAAAATGCTTGAACAATGAAAAAGTCTTCATATCAAAACATGCATGTTCTCAGCTTGTGTGTAACCTGACAAAAAAGTGAACAGTGGAACAGTGCTCCCAATTTTATTAATGCAACAAGTGTACATCACGCAGATGTCATACATTTCTGGGTATCACACATGTACTCCTACTGTAGACCAAAAAGAAGCCTTGGTGCTTGGCAGCGCTACGCTTGCAGACGGCCACAGCTGCTTGAACCTGCATGGAGATTAGAAGAAACATGGCAGTACATAGAAGAAATGTAGCAATTACTGGCATGAGATAAAACTTACCTGCAATTATCTGCCACGCAATTTACAAAGAATGTCATGCACAAAAAAACCGAGGTGCGTACGGGCAATAATACTATGGAGTAGCCTTTCTTGGTCCACGTGAGCGCAGAGGTTAACACTGCAGCGAACCCACTTGTGGCTGCCAGGTGGACAATTTTGAATAGAGTGAAGGCCATTACAGGCACGCAAGGAATGCATTATTATGAGAATTCGGTGTGCATTCGATTCCTGCAATAAAGCAAGGCTGGAGCACTGCTGCAGTTGGTGGCTAGTGTTGCTTGTATAGCAACCACCTGATTTTTCAAATGGCCCAGATTACTGCACGAGGTGAATATCATAGAAAGTTGCCCTACGGCTGCCATTCACACAAGAACTGCGACACTTCACTGGTCAGTGAACATCCTATAGGCTTCACTGAGCAGATTTTGCTACCCAGCAAAAGCCGGACAATGACTAAAAGTTATCTGATTCATGCTCCTTCCTTCCCCACTTCGGTCCAACAAAATCTCTTAAGTGTCTGCACAAAGAGTATTGCTGCTTAATTTGTCATGTGCCTTGGATGGTCTGCCAGCCAGCATGCACTTTATACCATAAAAGGAAAATTTTCCAAGTCTATTACTTGAGCAAAAGTGGTGTAACTTTAGTTATTCATTGAGTATAGCCTTAGCCATCATATTTATGTAATAACTGGATAAACAATGACATACATATTTAGGAGAGAGAAGAAACTTTATTTAAGAGTCGTTCGTTGCGAACTCCACACTGGACGGAGGTGGTTCCCTGTTCACGGGAATCCATATGCTGCTCTCGCCGCCTGGCCCCTGGTGACCAGTAGTAGCTGATCCTCCAGGGCGGGGCTGGTCAGCAAGATCCTCCATCTCTCGTTAAAGGGTAGAGTGGGGTTGGTGGGGCGAGATTCGGGTAAGGGGGGCGGGTGCTTCGGGCTAAACCTACACTCTCCTATCATGTGCTGGAGAGTGCCTAGTTTTTTACAGTGGGCAAGCTTCTTCGAATTGGTTTGGGAACATGCGGTTGAGTAGACGGGGGTGCGGAAAGGACTCTGTCTGGATTTGCCGGTATATAGTTTGCTGTGCCTTCGTGAGTGCTGCGTGGGGTGCTGGTAGCGTCCTCCTGTCGTGCCTGTAATAAGTGGTTATTTCCCTGTAGGTAAGCAATGGTTGGTTTTTTGCCTCTGCTGTGGACGTGGCCCGGTAAGTCAGTGCTCGGGCCTGCTCCATTCTGCGGTGGAGGGTAACGAGTTTACATCTTTAGAAGAAGCCTAACCTTATGTTTCTATCAAGGCTTACCATCGTGCCAGTTTGCCACATCTGAAACAAGTGGGCTCAACTGTACAACACTACAAAAAAAAAAAAAACACCACCTCCACACACACGCATACACACACCCAACCGAAAAAAAAAAAAGAATCACAAAGCTTGACACAAAACAATACAGACAAACCTCGTTAATTCAAATTTTCAGGAGACGAAAAATTTCATTAGAAATTATTATATGGGTTTTTGATGACACACGGCCAACTAGAGCAAAGAGCACCAAAAATGAAACTTTGTTCAAATTAACCTGAGTTTAAACAATTGAAGCCTGATTAGTGGTACAGTGCACACACCAATAGTACCACTTTCCTGCCCGCGCCTATTCAAATCAATGGTAGTTTATCAATGCTTTCAAGTTAAAAATTTAAATTTTCCATTTGAATCTGGCACTTTCCAAGCACGCACTAAGAGCTGGCTCCATCTACTGAGTATTAGAGACATTTTGCTTTTCGCGAAGTGCCTATTTTTTATAAAGCGTCACTGGAGTTATGTGACGGGCACCCTGAAGATAAGCTATAGCGGCGGCATCACATGTGACCATGCCATGGAAACGCCACCTTTCTAGTGATTCTGACAAGCCTACATGTGAATGTTTGGATGACATTAGGAGAGCTGACCCCGAGGACAATTCTTATTCATCGTATTTTTGTATGGAAAGTGAAAGTGTGTATCCCGGTACCCTTGTTCAATACAAGCCCCAGAAAATGCAATAGCATGGAAACTAAATTGCACTATTAACAAAGAGTGGCCCACAAAACCATGTTTTCTGCGATGCATGTGCGGACAACTTATGTTTAACAAGTTCGAAGAACTGCTTTCTCCAGAGGCATGAAACCCCGCAAGGGATAATTTTATTTTTTGTAGGTCAAGAAATCTTAGTTAGGCATTTCATATTTGCAGGAGTTTTGCACTACTAGTATGTGTACAAATGTATATCTGAAATTTTTTGTTTTGTCTGTGTGGAGCATGACATTTTTGCTTATTTGCGGGGGGGGGGGGGGGGGGCAGTATGCTGAGCCAGCACAAGACGCTCATCGGAGTGCCTGGTGAAATTGTGAGGGAAAGGGCAGCACGCACTGCTATGGCACCATCTCTCTCACTGCCTCCCCTGCACACTTTCGGCAGACGCTACTACTCCGTGTGTAGGCCATCTGAACCACGTGATGTTTGCGCGGGAGGTTCAAACACCATTTGGAACAACAAGGTCCCCGGCGGCGATGGCGCGCTGTGAGATAACAGCACAGTAGCGCCCGCCACCATGCGTTCACTGATCACGCACTCACTTCCCGAGACACAGCAAATATGCGCTGTGACTGAGAAGGCTGCAGTTTGCACTGTGCACAAATTAGGGAGTACAGTAATCATCAGTGCATTTTTAAATTCATTCAACAGGTCGTCATGCACATCTAACGACTTAAAACAACTTTCAATGACATCGTTATGAGCCCCAAAAGCCTCCAAAATTCCATTGGAACAAAGCAGATAAATGTATGCATGCACAAGCATAACTCTATTGGAGCACTGACCAAGTAGTGCAAGCGACAAGCTAGTACCCTGCCGCTGGGCCTCTCTGTTGCTGACTTCTGTAGTTTCACTTGTTCCTGGGCGAGCGACATGACACAAGTCAGTGGCAAAGGGGCCTGGTGGCAGTTGCTTACACTACTCGGTCCTTGCACCCATGGTTACTTTTGTTGCATCCGTTACTGCACTTGCTTCATGTGGTTGCACTTCTGGTCTTCACTTGACACAAATTAGCAGTAAAGAAACCCCCAAGACACCACGCTGAGTATTAGTGCAATGGCAGCTGAGTTAAAAAAAAAAAATGTTCCCAATAGTCTGTGACTGTGTGTTGCGGTAAGAAGAAAGCTAGTTTAACAAGACCCATGCGATACCACCACACCATGTGAGGCAATTAAAGGCCAGCTGCACTCAAGTTTCACCCCGACCCAATTTATTTTTAACGTGTAGCACGTACCACCAAATCAGTTGGGACATGAGTGGTGTCCCCGTGAAATGCTTCGTTAATCAGTCGGATGCGTTTAAAAAAGCTCCACTGCAGACCACGCAGCACCTGCCGGCGGATCGCCTAAACAGCCACGACATGCCTGTGACGGTCCGGCTGTCCGAGGCTTCTTCCTCTGGCCAGCCACGCAGCTGGAGAACCGGTCGAGCTCTGCTGCGAATGCTCCACCCATTTGCTGCCCCGTGCGCGCATAGAGCTTGCGCGCAGGCTTGCTCCCGAGCTGGTGACCGGCTGCTCACTGGATGGCTGCAACGTCGTTTTAATGGCTGCGCTCTCCTCGATTTTGGTTTCAAAATCACCAATTTTTGCTGAACGCTTGCGGCATCCACGCGCGTATTTCAGCTGTTGTATTTTGCAGGCTTGATTTCTTTTTCTGCAGACTATATGGAAATAGTGTTTTCAAGAGGTCGGAACTGACTGCAGTTGCCCTTTAAAAGTAGTAGCAACTTTAGTACCAGAAAAGGGGTAGTGGGCCATTGGTTCGTTCTGCAGCCTACTGCAGAACATGGGCAAGACTATGGCAACTCAGATTACTTCAATTCATGAGTTGTAATGCACTTACCTAACTGCTGTGCTTGGTAAAGTAAACGCTATCCCCTTTAGTGGTGGCCATGGTTCTCCAGGGCCATCCAGGTAGATATGGCCTTTGGGGTACAGGTACTGCAACGACAGGTTTGTCTCCCGAGCATCACTGTTGCAAGCTTTCAGGTCATACACAGTAAATGCCCAAATTGCCTTTATGCAGGCTCATCTAGCACGGCAAGATGGCAGACAGCACAACTATGACACTCTGGTTGATGCTTAAATTAGATATGAATGTTTAGAACATGGCAACGAGCATCGTTGCACACTCTACATTGTTAGTTCCAACATGCAGCACAGAGTGTACAACATTCAGAAGTTGGGCGCAAAAGAATGCATTTACACATGCACTTGGCACTCGTCAGTAATGCGCATGCATATCTTAGCCAGACTCCACCACCACTGCCCAATAATTCAAAACTGCCACGATTAGGATGTAAATAGTGTAACACAGCTTTAGCTCTCCCTCTCTCTCAACCATGCACTGACGCAGTGTTGAAAGACCGTGTTGAGCCTTTCAACACTGATAAACAAAATGCTTAATGATAGCACTTAATGGTGAACAGCGGCATGCTCTGTCTCCAGCTAAGAAAAATATTGCTTAGAAATATAAGAAATTGCGCATTTAAGGCTAGTCTTAGCCTGTGCAAAAAGAAAAGAAAAAAAAAAGCCCGGATAAATTTGGATTTTAACTTATAGCCTCTGTACAGATAGTTGTCGGAGGCGGTACCTCACCATGGATTGAACAGCGCTAAGGTGGGACAAAGTGAAGTGAAACAACCACAGGAGCTGACTAACCACTGCTTATTTTGGAAGGAAATATTATTTATAGACAAGAATTTCCACTGTGCACTGGGCGCCGCCATTTTTTAACGACTGGTGCGCCATCTGGCGGGCATTTCTTGGGGACTGCGTCGCGAGCAGACGACGCCGCAGTCATGCGCTGTTGCTCCGTGCCGTGCGTGGATATCAGACGTCCCAGTGGCATCAAAAATCGGTAAGTGCCATTTATTCGGTATGTCAGCAGCGCGAAGTTTAACTGCTTCAAGGAGAGCGTTCAAAGCGTCCGAGAGCAGTCAGGTACGCCCATAAATTCCGTTGTCAACCCGCTAAGGTGGTGTGCCACCCTACGCACGCTTTGTCCTCACGGGGGTTGCCTGTAAGGCTACGCTTCGCCGCACCAGCAGGACGCCCAACCTTTTATCACCAACTGATGTTTGTTTTCTTAATTCTGGGCAGGTTGCCGTCATTGCCTTTACTTTCGATGTAAAGAGTCTACTCGCCCGGGCGTCATTACGCTGTTGTTGGCTGCAACAACAATCAGTGTAAGCACAAAGTGCCAGCAAATTTGCGAGGGCAAGTACGGTCGTACGCTGATTTTGGAAGCGCTGTTTATTCATCCGCATGCTCAATTCTTATCGCACATTTCTGTGCTCTGGAGGCATTCTCTGGTCATTTTATTGACAAACTATAACAATAGAATTAAGAAAACAAACATCAGTTGGTAATAAAAGGTCGGGCGTTTTGCTGGTGCGGCGAAACGTAGCCTCATAGGTAGCCCCCATGAGGACAAAGCGTGCGTAGGGTACGCCGCCTTAGCGGGTTGAGAACGGAATTTATGGGCAAACCTGACAGCTCTCGGATGCTTTGAACGTTCTCCTTGAAGAACTAATAAAGTTTACGCTGCTGACATACCGAATAAATGGCACTTACCAAATTTTGATGCCGTTGGGACGTCTAATATCCACGCATGGCACGGAACAACAGCGTGTGACTGCGACGTCGTCTGCTCGCGACGCAGTCCCCAAGAAATGCCCGCCAAATGGCGCACCGGGTGCCGCAAAATGGCAGACTCGGTAAAATTCTGGTCTATAGGGGAACAAAGCAAGCATGGTTATCTGTGTGCTCATTGCGGCACACGAAGAAACAGATCAAATAGTAGGCTGTGATAGTGCACATCTAACATGAGTGGCAGTGTCTTGCAGGTGAAACGTGAACCTCTCCTATCTCGCCAAATATGCGATTTCTCTGCCCACCGGGGCCACGGACAGCGTGCTCATGCATATCTCACGTGCGCGCTGGCCTCTGTGCCTTTTCGAGACACAGCAGGCCTCAGATTGCAACTTTTCAGATGCTGGGCAAGCATGCTGCCGGTCGCTGATGCATCGCCCCGTCTGACCAATGTATGATTCTTTGTAGGGTAGTGGAACTTCGTATATGACTTTCTCGTCGCATTTGACAGAGGGTGTTGCCGGATTCCTAGTACAGCTCTCGTGCACTTTCTCTAGGTAAACTCTTCTGCACAGCACCCTCAGCTGGTTGGTCGATGAGAAAAGCAGACGCACGGGATGACTTCTCCCCTTGTGCCCTTCTGGCGGGATTTTCTTTGGAGCCGTATACAGTCAAACACCACTACAATGAACGTTTCTACTACGAAATAGCCTGTACAATGAAGCATGCCACATGGCCTGGCCAGATTCTTATGTATTGCGAAGACCACTACAGCAAATTTGCCTGTTTAACAAAAAAATTAATGCATTCCCAATTGCTGAATTGTGGTTTGATAACGAATACCGCATGTTACAATGTGTGCGGCTGATAGTCATCTGCATCCAGTGAGTCATCCCGTTCAGCCCGGTAGCTGTAGGAATCAATAAACACGTACAGTGCGTGTTGCATCGTAGCATCGGTTGTGACGGCTGACAAAAACGTCTTGGTGGAAGATCAGGCCCTGGTTTTCTCTGACTTGACAACTGACCACATCGCGGAGGCCATCATGGAGAAAAGGGACGCCACAAACGATCAGGCGAGCAGTGACGAATAGCTTGCAGAGGAGCGAAGCGTTATGACAACCGTGAAGCGGTAGCGGCGTTTGATGTGCTGCAGATGTAGATCTCATCACTCCCTGAACACGCGCCGCAGCACACCGTACACTTCAACAGCAGCAGGTCGGTGGTGGGTTCGTATTCAGTAGTACTCCGCACAAGAAAATTGTTGACTTTTTTCGCCTACTGCAGTTTAATTCTGACGATTGTTTCTCTCGGTATGCTTATCTGCTTTATTGGGTCAATAAAGTGCGTGACGTATAAAGTGAAGTGATATGTGTAATGAACAAGTATCGCAGTCCCACACGCTGTTATACGGGTGCTTGACTGTAGTGCATATCGGCGAGGAGCTTATTGGCTTGCTGTGCAGCAGCTGATCTGGTAACCCAGCAGAGTGGAGATGCTAGATTTGACCCCCAAAACTGGACTGCACTGAGTGCTCGCAGGACGTGAAGAGGGATTGCTATTGCCGTCTAAATCCAGCGTCTCCGCTCCGCTGGGTATCCAGATCAGCTGCTGCACAGCATAGCCAATAAGCTCCTGAGCGGCATGCACTCTCGGCCCCGCTAAGCAGAGAATTCGCATATTTGGCGAGATAGGAGAGGTTCACATTTCACATGCAAGGCGCTGCAACTCGTTAGATACGCACTATCACAGTCTATTTGATGTGTTTCTCCGCGTGCTGCAATGCGCACACAGATAACCATGCTCGCTTTGTTCCCCTATAAATAATATTTACTTGCAAAATAAACAGTGGTTGTTTCGCTTCACTTTGTCCCGTCTTAGCGCTGTTCAATCCGAGCAATGAACCAGCTAGTCCAGCTACGAACACTCCTGCAGTACCTTGACAGGATAGATGAGACAAGGGGACACTTGTTCGCAACCGATGCTGAAGAATATGCATTGCCACCAGCGTACACGATGTCGTGCGTGGCAGACACGCATTTAGCGATAAGTTCGAAAGCCACGGGACCGAACTAGTAAGCACGTCCTTTGTCTGAAAATTTTCGCGCTTAAAGGGGTCCTGAAATGCCTTCCGCCGATGCATGGATGTACATCTAACCAAATAAAGCAATGTATTAGCAATCTCCTCCTGCAAGAATTTTGTTAAAGCGATGAGTATTAGCTGAGAAATCGTAAATCGAAAACCGCGCATTATCGTCGCGCCGTATTTCCTCCTCCTTTCAACTGTTTCTTCTCTGTTGGCCTCCCCTCCCATGATGCTTCGCTCCTCAGCGGTGACGTACTTCCGCTATTGCGCTCCCACAGACTGCCGTCTGCTACGGGCCAGCTCTTTCGGCTTTTTCAACTTTGTTGACACCATGGACACTCCTCTAAAGGCTGGAAAAGCGAACGAAAGACCTGGTGCGGCCTGGCCTTGCCCTTTCGCGGCGAACTCGCAGCAGCGCAGGGAGAATCGTGCGCTCGTTCCCTTTGGTGCACCGCGCACTGTTTATCCAAAAAGCGCGGTCTCAGATGTGGGCCCGCTGGTTCCGGGTCTTATTTTGCGGCGGTTGTAATTCCTACTACCGGCGGCATGTGAAAAAAAGACATTTTAAACCGACACAGAACCCGTGCACAAAACGCGCCGGTTCGGATTGCTTTATCAGTGGCGATGAACGGGAAGGCGCAGAGCAAACCAACGCCGCACTCGAGCGCATCCGTGTTCTGATAGTCGTAAAATGTTCAGGCACTCCGGCACTCCGCTAGCAGAACAGCCGCCGAGTCATTTCGGAAAACATTTAAAAGATGGCGCCGTATGCATTAGCATGTCGCAACGCAAAACTGATGAGACGTTCTACTAAAACTCCCCTCGCGATGTTTACGTAGCGGGACGCAAAAATTTAGCGTTTAGCGTATGCAAAGGCACAAACGCTGTACTAAAACTCTCTATTAGCAGCAAAATAGCGTGCGTACGTGAGGCTGCTTGCGTTTACAAAGCTGCACGCCGAGCGCTTACGTTTCAAACCTCGTGACATCGTTTAAATACACTCGCAAGCACAGTGTAACGTAGTCACATATCAACCGTATGCTCAGGCGACAAGCAAGAGCTTATTTCATGTGGTACGGAGATTGCGCATAAATGCCCGTTCGCACTTGCGACGAAAGCGAGCGAAAGCGATGGGAATTTCGTCGCTTTGTCGCGCGACGATCGTGTTTGTCGAACTGTCGGGAGAAATTTTCTTCGCGCGACAGAATTCCCGTCGCTTTCGCTCGCTTTCGTCGCAAGCGGGACTGGAAAGTTCTGCCCCTGCCGTCTGCTACGCAGCGCGGAGGCAACCGCGCGATCTGCTCGGGCAGACGAACACGCACACTCCCGCACGGCAGCGCCCCAAGCGGCAGCCGGCCGCGTACATCGCTCCCGGCGCCCGCCTGGGGCCCGCCCTCGGCACACTAGCAACACTAGCCAGTATATTTCAGGCACAATAATGGAGGAAAGATCTTTTGCTTCCGATGAACCAAGTTCTTTGCCCCTGTGTTTTTAAATACGTGAAGTGGTTAGCACGTCGCCCTCACGCACCTCTGTATCGTCGAATCATCGCTGACTGTCCGAACGAAGCTTGCAGCTAAGCCAATGCAGCGACCGAAGCTGTGTGTGTGTGTGCATCGCCTCCTATGTGTAGCGTTCGTTTCGCGATGAAATGCGACGTTGTACTTCTGCGGGTGGATAGTGCTTCCCATGGTCTGGATTATCTTTATCGAACGACGAACGACTCAACCTCGCATGGGGTATGTGTAGTGTGCCTGGCTAAAAGCCTTCTCGCTTGCGTGCCAGAGTTCAGTGACTTGCTGTTCGTCCCCGCAAACAAGGCGCGAGGTGAGTGCCGAATTTACGACGGGCAGGAGGAAGCCACCGATCGTCTGTCAATCGCGGTTCAGACTTGCAACGCATGTTGTGACGTTGTGTTCGTTCGAAACGCATTTCTGGTTTGTTTTGAAGTTGAATAAAATGTATCCGTCAAACCCGGGCATTCGGCTCAGGGCGTTCTCTGCGATTGCACGAAAGAAGTGCCACGGGGCTTCAACGCTTTCTTTAGGGAAGGTACTCAGGTAAGAGAATATCCATGTGTGTTATGGCCGTGTTGCATTCAATACGAACGGTTAAGCGTTTGTTTACACTTGTTTCGTTTGTCGTAAAATGTCCAAGCACTCCACTCCGCTGGCAGATCAGCCGGCGAGCCGACGCTGAGCAGACGACTCATCTTTTTGCCGGAAGTGCGTGAAAAAGCCGCCCAATAGCAGGATGTCTAGCTCATGACGAACATATGGGAATCGATGATGTAGACATGTGAAGATGGCGGCGTCCAAAAACACGAAGGAAAGGGTGAGAAAAAAGCGACAAACTTTGCAACAAAAGTGTGAGCTTTCCGCTGCACGTAAAAGGGTAATACTTGGCACAGCTGACGTTGACGACCCAGTCTAACGATTGCGCTAGTTCATTTAGTGTGCTCAAAATGCCTTTCAGGGCCCCTTTAACTGCGGCGGATCTAAGGAGCCTGGGACAAAAGAATGGAGATTCTATAATTTTACACATACCACAAGGTCAAGAGGTAAGGTATCGCAGCAAAACAAGCGATTGAACAATGAACAAAACACTTACCACTGTAGAAAGAACGTTGAACGACGCGGGAAACGTTACGCGGGTGCGCGGCGCAAACGGCTCGCTCATCGGCTCGCATGACAACAACGCTAGCCGCACAGCTACATCACGGAAAAGAAATAATTGTACAAGACATAGCAGGCAAACGTTCCTAAAATTAAGCTGCATTTAAAATATTTATGTTCGGTAAATTTGCAGAACATTTTTATGCAAAAAAACAGCCGGATGCGGATGTGACGCATGGGTGAGAATAACGCTTTTGGCCGAAAAGCGTTATATCCACCGGGTGGTAGCAGACACTTGCCTTTCTGTAAGTCGAATGGCGGACCATTGGCCCTTCATGCCATTGGCGGACTCTTTTTGCCTCTCTCTCTCGGTGCACCTTCTCCGCCTCCTCCGTCCTGTATCGCCTCTCTTGTCGTCTGCATCTGCCAGCGCCGAGCCGGCGGAAATCAGCTGATAGGAAGGTAGGAGGCCGTTTTGCAGCGCGTGACCGTGAACCTAAACGCGCGGTTACACTGCTACACGTCTTCAGTGTGGCCGCAGCAGGTTTGCGAAGCGGCTCGCTCTAACAATGCCGCAATGCTCGGTGCCAGGCTGCAAGTCGCGATCGGTACCCAAGGAATTGGGCGTCACTTTCCACCGGTTAGTGCATCATTCCGCTGACAAGTATTGCTGTACATTGGTGTGCATTCATCCTTTGTTTGCAATCGCCGCCGTTTATAGGTGCCCAAGCGATGGAGAACGCCGCAAACAGTGGGCGAACGCCGTGCGGCTACCGGACTGGAAAGTGCCCAAGTTTGCGTTGCAGTTTCACTGGCAATCCCAGAGATGACTAGTCAATTAAACGGCCGTTCTATATATATAGGTAAGCAGTACTTCATGCAGATTTCACGCTAAAAAATTGTGGAATGTTTTTACCGTTGTTCGCGTGCCTTCGATAGAATTTTTTGTGAAGGAGGAGGAGGAGGAGGAGGCAAAACGTTTTATTGAGTAAAAAAAAATGAGAGGGTGGGTGGCGTCAATAAACTTTTTTTCGCCAAGTTTCAACATGTCTCAGTGTCAATAAATTCAAGGTGATATCAGTTGAAAACGTTCATACACTAACCTCGCAGTATGAAGCGTTGAAAAGCGAAATCCAGAGCGAGACCACAAAAAGATCCAGATTCCAGATCCAGCACTCTTCCAGTCAACAGACGGACACCTACTAAGGTAATAGGACGATGGAATTATATCAACTGGGAATCTACCTTGTAACAGTTCCAAAGGCACTGCCGCGCATTGCCGGCCTAGCAAACTATATATTGCAGCGGCGATAACCAAAAAATTGAGTTGCGAATCGTTCGGTTGCAAGTCGCCTACGTACTGCACACCGTGTATCACTTCCCGAAAATCTACCTGACGGGTGTCCGCGCGTACGACGGGACGGCGCGTTCACGATATCTGCACTTCAATAGGCGCGTCGTGATCGCGCCCGGAGCAAAAGCTTGACGCGGTACAAGGTGCACTTGCAAGTACAAATTAAATGACATATTCACATCGGCGCAGCTGTCGCAACTCGCAGCATGCTTTTCGAGTTCCGCAAGACCACAGCAAAGCGAAGCAGCAATCTTCGCAATCGGACGACAAGGCAGGCGCTGCCTTTCCTCCATGACTGGCGAACGGCGGGCGGGCTGTTGCTAGGACGCCGTTGCTAACGCGACTTCAAATGGCCGCCGAAAACACGTGACTTCCTCCACACTTTTGCCAATGCGCGGGGATAGCTGGGGGCCTCTCCTAAGCTTTTTTTTTCCTCCATGGCGCGTCTCATGTGGTTGCTCGCCCTCTCCAACGCCCGTTCCGCGTCGGCGCCAGGCGCCGCAGACGGTTGCAAGACGCGGCCAAAACAGCGTATTCCGGTTTCGGCGATGCATCACCCACGAAAGGGAGAAAAGGAGGAGTGCGAGAGGGAAAGGCGAAGGGTTGCGGGACTGTTCTGCCGGCGCACACACTCCCCGCTCTTGGCCCGGCGGCCGGCCGGCAGTGAATACCTAAGCGTGCGCCCTTTTCGCTTGCGCCAACCGGCAAGTGTTTCAATTGCGCGTTGGATTTCGCCTTCTGGGACGGCTGCGCTGTGATTCAATCACACTCCTAGATCTGGATATTTTAACCAAGTTAAAAGTGCTTCAACGGTGCCTGTGTTGGATTTCGCGTCCCCTTGTGATGACCGCCGCTGTGCATTTCGAAGTGCTTCAACCGGGTCGTTTGATTAAGTTTTACGCTGCAACAGTGTTCTAGGTAATATTACTTAAATACTTTGTCATCCGTGCTGTTTTGCAATCGCAGTGTAGCGTTCGAAAATTGTCGCGTGAACGGTTGCTACGCAAGCGTGCATCCACAGTTCACCCTGTGATCGGCCGCCGCTGTGAAAGTCAACCTTTATTATGAATGAATTCCTGGAGTGTGACAAATAGAAATTTAGCCTAATGCCCCATAAAGTTGGGCCTAAGTCACGCTGGGAATACGCGATAAGTATAATCACTTGTCGCCCACCTAGGACCTGTTGGTACTCATATTTTCTGACGATTGCTTTCAACCTTGTCACGATGGTTGCACTTTGTGCCCTGCTGCTTTTTATGCGATCGCACAAACAACAGGATTGCTTGTTTTGTTTTTTTCTTTATCGTATCTAGCGCTCCGCCCAGACGAAACGGCAGTTGGCACTAAAGTTTTGCCCAGACAGAATTAAAACTGTCAAATACTCCTGCTCTGATCTTCGCCTCTTAGATTTAGACACGCAGGACTACCTTTGCACCGCCTCCTCTTCGCGATCGTGTGTTCACGGGTCTTTTTCTTTTTTGCTTGCAAGCCCAAATGGTGCTAGCACCCAAATTTATTTGCGAGTTGGATTATGAAGCCTCCACTGATGACTTACGTTTGCACACACACACTGACCAAAACAAGCTACAAGGGGCTTTGGTATCCAGTATTCTTACGCTGGAGCATGCTTCAAGGCATGTGATCACAAAAGCACTTAAGTTTACAGCAAATACAGGTTCTCAAATTGACTGAAAAACTGAAACATAACATTAAGCCTTATAAATATTTACCTAGTATGTGTGCTAGTTCTGCATCAATTGCTAAAAAAAAAAACTCGCAACACATGCTAATGAACTGACCATGAAAAAGTGACGTAGTGAATAGTAAATCTGTCTGCTGAAAACAATTTTCAATAAAACTACAGATTTGAATATAGATTACATGTTGCAATGTATGGGCATATGAAACAGCAGAAACCAAGTCCCAAAACTCGAGAATTCTTTATTAAATGCTTTATAACCTCAAATATACATACAACATTTTACGTGCCCATCACGGTTTAGGCCAGGAACATCTTGGCTCAAAACTTTCCACAATTTCTCAGTCAGCACCTGCAACACCAAAAGAAACAAATAAACGCTTCCTTTTACAACCACACCGCAAATGTCAAGTGAATCTAAATTCACAATTGATGGTGTATTTTGTCCCATATATGGCTACATTAATATGTACACAAAAGTTAGTTTAGCCTGCTTTTGAACTATTCTAACTGCTTATTCTGAATTTTTCTTCTATGTGACACCAGAGATCCTTTGCTGATGCAGTCTTGTGTCTAAAACCTGCTTTAGTCCCTTCACACCAAACGGTATTTTTGACTTTTTTGAGAATTTGTACAAGGCCAAATAATGGCTTACACTAGTAGGATTAAAGTTCTGAGCTAGACTGCTTTGATCTCGTTAACAAACTGCACTGCCTTTCCCAATAGCTAAGCAGGTGCTTACAGTGTATCTGACAGAACAGCTGTCACGCAATGGCCATACAGGACAACTGGGTCGGTTTATTAGTCAGGAATTATATGATTGATTGATTGTGGGGTTTAACGCGCCAACGCAACGCAGGCGATGAGGCGCGCCGTAGTGGAGGGCTCCGGATTAATTTTGACCACCTGGGGACCTTTATCGTGCGCCGAAATCTCGAACACACGGGCGTTTTTGCTTTTCGCCTCCATCAGAAAAGCGGCCGCCGCGGCCGGGAATCGAACCCGCGACCTTGTGCTCAGCAGCGCAACGCCTTAGCCACTGAGCCACCGCGGCGGGTCAGGAATTATATGAGGGGGCACTAGGCTGAGCCCCGCTCATCGCACCACTGCTGCAAAAACAAAGTTGAAAAAGATTCTATTTCGGGGGTTGTAGGTGCCGAGGCCACTCTTGGGCTATGAAGCGTGACACAGTGCTAGGTTCGATTCACGTTAATCCTAACATTTGGCTATCTTAACTTGCACTGAAATCTCCACACACGGGCGTTTGATTTTTTTTTTGCCTTCACTAAAAAAAAGGAAAAGAAAAAAGTCCTTGGGCTCAGCTGCACAATGCTTTAGGAACTGCGGCTGCTGCTCAGGCACAAGTTCGAGCCATTACTTGACTAGGCACAAATCCTCAAGCGTTGAAAACTGATTTCAGCGCAAAGCGGCAAAACAGCACTTTATTAAAAACAAGAGAAGTGGGAAAGACCTTATAACAACACTCACTAAAGAACGACCTCTTTGAATAAACACAGTGTCACTTTGTAAATCGTCAATGCCTGGATAACATATCCTTCATGCACAAGTATACTTAGTTGCTCCTTTAGACCAACAACAATGGCCAGAAGAAGTCAGGCTGCTGCCTTACACTTGCTGCTTCGTCTTAATATTATCATAAGTTAGCCATGTATCTGAAATACCCATCTGTTTGATGCTTTGAACGTGCCATGTAGGTGTTGCCGTGCAGTAATCCTCATTGGACGAGAGAACGAATGCAAATTAAATGACTCACGAGCGAAAAATGACGTTACCAAAGTTGATCAGTTCGCTACTCTGGCACCGCTTTACCATTGAGCCAATGCTGTGGACTTGTTTGTAAACAACCTGTAATTTCTCTGCGCCATGTAACATCATTGATAGTGGTTGCGGACTGAAGTAGCGTAGAAAACCGGGCTAGTTGGTGCAGATTCATCTTCGCAGCGCACAAATAACAGGACAAAAAGGAGGATAACACTGGACAACCACTGAACCAAAACTGAATTTTTATTGAAGAGACAAATATAAAGCCATCGAAGGTATAAAAAAAAAGATAAAAACATGACACATGAACCCACTATAAGCAACTGTACAGACAAACGCTCTCAAGTACTACTCTCTTCAAGATACGCCAATTCTGCATCTAAAAGTGCTAAAGACGAGCGCTAACACACGAGTCAGACATTTTTCGAACTTTATGTGCTTCCACTATATTTCCCTCACCTTTTGTTCATCGTGCGAGAACAGTACCGTTGTATCATGAAGGAAAAGCGTACAACCACAATCTTTGCAATGGGTGGGAAGAGGGCCAGAAGGCACTCAGTGAACTGGCCAACATCAAAGCGACCACAATGGAAAGGAATGCAATAAACCACATTTAATCTACAAGGAACAAATTGTTTCTCATGTTTCACACCACAGCTGTTTGCTCGGCCCTTATTACTAATATTCTTTTCGATGGCGGGACAGATGCACTTTAACTTAATTTTGGCTGAAAACACCACATTGATGTTATATCTGCTCCCCAATTCTTTCAAGCGGTGAGATACCTCGTGCAGGTACGAGATTACAACTATCTTTTCCTTCACAACATCACAAGCAGGAGACAAGTTTTCTTCACCAAATCCAACAACTGAAGATGGGCCGACCCAATGACTTCGTCACCGTAGCCAGCATTTTTGGGTCCAACTAACTGTTCACCAAAGCTAGACTCAATTAGGTGAAAACAAGACTGAAAACAAAACAAGATGGCTGACCTGAGGCAGTTGACAACAATCCCATATTTTACAATCCTAGAACGTGCTGATGAAGAGTTCAGTAAAGGTTCTTCGATCGTGGGCTATAGAGCCAACATACATGATTCTGCTCGAATTTTAACAACAGGTCCAAAAACTGGATTGTTCTTTGGTTTAGCGCCTTGGACATAAAGGTCAGCCTAAATGCGTGACGTTTGAATGCTTTTAAAATGTCCACCATTTATCTTGTAGGGTCATGGTTTCCACAAAGTACTAGGTAATCGTCAACATACATGAAAATTTTAATTGCCAAACCCTCCAAGTCACGTTCCAATACACGGTCAACATGAGCCAAGAAATGTCACTAACAAGGTGAGGAACTTTAGAACGTAGACAGATTCCAGATCTCTGCACATAGACACTGTCACACCATCCTACAATAGTTGATGCTAAGTAGAAACGCAGAAGCTCCAAAAAGGATTCCACGGAAATCCCACAACTTTGCATAAACTTAACCTCGCCGTTTTAGACGGTGATACATTCTTTCACAGAGACCAAAACTTGTTCATGCGGAAGGGAGTAGAAAAGGTTTTCAGCGTCAATGCTGAAAGCAGAGCACCAGCCTGGATTACTGCGCGCACAGTAACCTCATTTGCGCGCTGTGAAGATGAAGAGGCTTGCGCAGTGTGCCCTATCCTGGTCATCTTGCACTGCAACATCTGCTACCTCAAACACGGAGCTGCGCAGTGGACGCCAGGTCGGCACAGAAATTTTGGCACTCGATGGAGATTTTGACTATGCCACTTATGGTCGTCTCCCATCCCTGCGACCGCAGCACCTTCTGCGGCACTGACATTGATGACTGGATAAGCACCTACGAGAGTGCGAGCGCTCATAACAGATGGGACGCAACCTTGGTGCTGGCCAACGTAATATTTTACCTCAAGGGCCTAGCCAGACTATTGTTGGTTTGAGACACACGAAGCAGACCTGACAAGCTGGGAAACCTGCAAATTGACATTACGTGAGCTGTTCGGAAAGCTTGTTGGCCACCAACTAGCCGCGAAGGAACTTTCTTCCCATGCCAAAACCTCGATGGAGTCATCCGTCGCCTATATTCAGGATGGTGTTGCTCTGTGTCACAAGATAGATGCGACACGTCAGAAACTGGCAAAGTAGGCCATGTGCAGAAAGGAATTGCTGATGGCGCTTTCAACCTGCTTGTTTATAAGGACTGCACCACCACAGACGGCATCATTACAGAGTGCAGACCGTTTAAACATCTTGAAAAGGGCCCCGCAGCCTCTGGAAAATGTTTCTTTGGTTATCAACGTAACTAGTTGATGCATTTCTTTTTGTCATTCCCCCCCCACTGCAATGCCAAAAGGCGCTGCGGGTACCAAATAAAGAAAGAAAGAAACAAGCGAAAGCTCACTGTATTGCCCCACAGTTCACTCGACTGCCTAACACGGCTCCTACATCCTATTACGAGTATACCACTCCACTGGAATGTGCCCTTCTTTGTTCGACGACTTAATTAAAATAGCACGCCGTGAGCTGGAGGCTACGGCTACCCTACTAGCCCCGACCCGTGAATGAACGTCACCTTCTATCTCCCTAATCCATGCGATATACACAAGAGCTCGCAAGCCACACCATTCCACGCATTTGCTCTGTAGCTCACCCGAAAAACGCTTTCACTGTTCCTCGTGTCTTAACTGGTCCCCACCAATATGCCCCACGCCATTTTCAGACACAAAATTCCGAAGAGTGGAGTACTCCTGAAAACAAGGCAATATGCTTCCACTGCTGTCACGGTGGGCATGTGGCCCGCTACAGCTTTCGACATTGCCACGTTAAGCCTTCGCCTCACCACAAGACTAATCAATGCAGCTCAAGGAGGTAATACTCCATCTGTGACCTGGACGACAGATCCTCTATTAACCAAGGAGTCTAAGCCCAATTTACTAGACGTTACTGTTGATGGTGTTGCAGCCCAGGCTCTCACTAACACAAATGCTCACATCTCTGTAATGAGCTTAACCCTCCGCTGGCATCTCCGCAAAGTTCTGACGCCACCCATGCAAACATTTGTTCGAGTTGCCAATGAGAGCACACCTTCAATTGCCGGAATGCGTACCGCCTGAATATGGATTGCCGACCACGATAGTGTCGTTCTCTTCACCGTCCTTGAAAAATGCCCCCATGACATTATCCTCGGCATCGATTTTTTCTCCAACCGCTCTCATTGACTGTTCTGCGGGACTTCTCTCTTTTGAATTTCCTTCTGCCAAAAATGCTCAAAAGCACCGTTCTCGTTCCACAGATTATGTCCATTTGCTGTCAAATGCTGTAACATACATGCCCCTGTGATGAAGCCCACCTGTTTCTCACAGTTATTTCTCACCAGATTGTTCGACAAGCTGAGCGGAAGCTACTACAAGCACGTATCCTTGAGTGCCGCCAGAAGCTACGACCTTTGGAGAAGCAAACCTTCTTTGCACGCCGGCAACTTGAGTATCTTATTCCTGAGGACTTCCCAGATGTGCAGCTGCACGCAAACTTCACCGCTAGCATGGGAGAAGGCCGTCATAGAACGTCGCAAGAGAGGAAACTGCAAGCACTCCAGCCGGACGTGCCACAATGCACCCAAGAGGTCATCAACCTATCTCCGTACACACCGAACGAAGAGGAGGCTAAGGTTTTGTCCCTTGGTTTGAATTTTAACACGGAAGCACCCCCGGAGCCAGGAAAGGTGATTTGTGCGGTCGAACGCGCGGTCGGCCAGCTTCCCTCTGAAGTACCGCAAGAAGCGCGCACCCGTGCTATTGGTGTGCTTTCTGGTTTGCGAAGACATTGTGCAAGACTGCATTTATCGGTAGCGGAGAGGCAAGCCATCAGGAGCCTGCGGAATAACAGCAGTATCGCAATCCTTCCTGCTGACAAAGGCAATGCCACGGTCTCGCTAGATAGCAGTGACTACCGCAAGAAGATGTTGGCCCTTCTCGAAGACCAGCAGACATACGCTCCTCTAGCCAGTGACCCAACTAGCAGGTTACAGTCCAAGCTTCAAGAACTGCTAACCAGGCTTTTCAAGCTAGTCCCTCCGCACCACAAGGGCCTCTACTACAGGTTACTGTGCATGAACGGTTCAGCCCCGGCAATCTACGGTCTGCCTAAAATCCACAAGCCTGGCGTTCCTCTTCGGCCTATCGTCGACTTCTCGAGGTCACCGCTCTACCGACTATCAGGCTACCTTCACCAAGTGTTGAGCCCTCCAGCCGGTAAGACGCCCACGCACGTCGGAAACTCGTCCTCTTTTGTTTCAAAGCTGAAGGACGTAACTCTAACTGAAGACGACGTCATGGTTTCGTTCGACGTCAAGTCTCTTTTCACTAGTGTCCCAGTGGATCTGGCAGTAGCCATGTGCGAAGAAGCACTAAACACGGACATTAGTCTTCCCGACCGCACTCCCTTTGACGTCCCCGAGCTCTGTGAGTTGCTTATGTTTTGTCTGAGCAACACCTATTTTTCTTACGGGGGAAGCTCCTATCAGCAGACCCATGGCACGGCGATGGGTGCATCCATATCAGTTACTACGGCCAATCTAGTTATGGAGGCTTTAGAGGGGAAGGTATTGGCAACCTTCACACTGGCACCGAGGTTTTTCTGCCGCTATGTCGACGACTGTTTTTGTATTTTAAAAAAAGCAAGATGTCCCATGTCTTCTGGACAGCCTCAACGCCCAGAATGTGCATATACAGTTCACCGTGGAGTTCGAGCAAGGCAACATGCTTCCCTTTTTTGGATGTTCTTGTTCGCCGCGATGCAGGCGCTCTCTCCTTCTCAGTGTACAGGAAGCCCACACACATGGGTCGTTACCTCAGTTTTGAATCTTGCCACCCTCTCGGCCACAAGACATCCGTTGTGTCGTCCTTGATAAAGCGCACCGTATGCATCTGCTCAGATGACAGTGCACTGAAACGTGAATTAGGAACGATCCGCCGCGAACTAATCGCCAATGGCTACCCTAAGCGACTTATTTGCCAAACCAAGAATAAGATACTACAGCCAAGAATGGTCAACAACAGGACATTACGAGCACGCGCAGCCATCCCCTACGTCCCAGGAATAAGCAAAGCATTGTCGCGCGTCTTTTCAAAATACGACATGCGCATTGCCCATGTACCGACCAGCAAGCTCCGCCACGACTGAAAGAGCACCAACGTGATGTAAGAAATCATAATCACATGACGAATGCCATTGCAGAGCACGCGCACAAACATTCCCACAAGATTGACTGGGAGAACACCGCAATTTTAGCTAAGGAAAACAACACATCATCTCGGCGTCTGCTAGAGTCACTTTTTATCCAATCAACGCCAGCCGCAATGAACCGGACGGATGGGACTTTGCCTCCCATCTACGCATGCTCTCTACGTCATGTGCTGCCTATATAATTGACGACGACGGCTTGTCTTACGTAGTGAACAAGGAACCCGTATGTGGTTCCGAAACGTCAATATATTTTTATTCTTCGTCAGTGTTCGCTTTTCTTTTGCAAGTTATTATATGGTCTTCCCTATTACAGACACGCTGCGTCTGTGAAACGTCACTGCCACACATCATCATTACTGTGGTAGAGAACCAAACCTGCCTTCCCTTTCAGTTTTTCAACTTCAGTTTCACACCTCAAGTCCTTCCCAAGGGGATTTCGCTTGCAATGCTGTGCCCTTTCTGGCATGAATGCTAGCACCCCTGCAGATTTACCTCCTGCAGTGCAGGCGTCCCATCAAGCACGATCAATCAAGGCAGTGGCTGCTTCAGACCTCCCACAGGATCATACCGCCGATCTCCCTCGTCTTCTGGATACCTGCAAGGACATCTTGGACTTAGACAACCATCCACCAACCCAAACTTCTGCAGTCACCCATCATATCAACACCAACGATGCTTCACTAGTGTACAGGTGGCCCTATTGCGTATCACTTGCTTAACGACTCGTCATCCAAAAGGTAAAAAAAAATGCTCAGTAAGGATACAGTCGAACCATCTTCCAGTCTGTGGGTGTCTCCAGTCGTGTTGTTCAGAGAAAAAGATGGGACGTAGTGCTTCTAGATGGATTATGCAAACTTAACTATTATGAAGGAAGGCCTTATACAGTGGGATCTCATTGATACAATTCTGCATAATACGTTTTTCTTTTCATTCCAAGCCAAAATCCCTTAGAAATAATGCATTTTCGTGCATTTGATACGATCACATTTTTGGTAAAAATTGGATGGCACGACCACGAAAGTGAACCTTGGCCATTTTTAGAAACCTTACATTTATTCTTCGGTATACTAGCTCAAACCCCATGTCAACAACCCATGACCTGCATGGCAGCGCCGGTTCTGCGACAAAAACACTGCTGCCGGGCGTGGGCGCGCTGTTCAATGAGGATGATATGTGAGGCGAGGCACTGTGCCATCTAGTGAAACATATCATAATCACAGAGTTTCTCAGTTTGATCATAATCGAGGAAGAAGGTTCCAATGCTCTTGGCAGGCGGCGACTTCCCTCCCCAACTTCTCGCCATGCTCTGTGCTTCCCACTCCGTTCTTTGTTCTCTTTCTGCGCTGTTCCTGTGTTCGGTGGTGTTGCTTATGAGGCTATTTTTGTTCTTGTTCTATTTGACTAGTCTTGTTCTCCTTAGGCTGCCTTGTTGCTGTGCGGGGTGTGCTGCCAGGCTTGTGGCAATGGCGAATTGGAAGAAAACCCGAAGAGGAAATGCGTGGATTTGGCACACAAGCTCGGTTTGCCAGTGTCAACGTTCAACACTATTGCCGGTCAGCAAGAGGAACTTGAAAAGAATCTGCAAGTTTTCGGCCCTGATGCGAAACAAGCACAAGGTGCGAAGCATGACCAAATGGAAGACATCCTGCTCACATGGTGGGAGGAAGTTAGAGCGGCAGGATGAACGCCGATAGGTCAGTACTACGCGAAAAAGTTGACCACACTGCGCTCTCCTTGGGCATTGAGGACTCCAAAGCGTCTGGTGGCTGGCTTCACCAATTCAAGGCACAACGTGAAGTGTCATACAGAACAGCATCCGCCCAAGTGAAAAATACCAGCAGCTTTTTTTTTATTTTTACATTTCCGGAGAATTTTCTCCCAGACTTCGAAAAGAAAGTGCAGCACAAATTTACCAGCTACTCCACTGTTGCTCAATAAAATTGAGTTGCTGACGGAGAATGCAGATTTTTCTCCTTTTTTTAACAAACTCTTTGGATAATACGATTTTCACATAATGCTTTTTATTTCCCGGTTCCCCTGAAAAACGTATCAACGAGATTTCACTGTACATGATACATAGACAAGATGTGGCTGGCAACTTGTGAAGGGAGGTAACTTCGTGCAACCAAAGCCTGATTAGTCATGCTAATTCCTCCTATATTTCAATATGGTCTAACACCAGCTACCCCACTTTGGCAGAGCCAGTGGGGAACATTTCAACACTACTGTCACTGCGTACTGCAGAACGAACATCCATCCCGCATTTAAAAACCCTGCATACGAAGCTGCATCGCGCAAAGTTGTTCTATGGCCACTGAATGTCCTCGCTGAATGTCAAGGAAGCGTCCTCACCGACGCGCTTTGGCGTCGTCTATCAGCGGATTCGTATGTATACAAGCGTTTACAGCAAGAACGGTAAATATATTACTACGCCCTTCAAGCACATGTCGGCAAAATGCGATTACTTCGCCGCGTTCGCAGGATTGAGCCGCACAGTAGAGAACACAGTCGTAGCATACTAGCAGGAATGAACGCATCGTACGGCTTCTTCCACGTTTCGTCACCCCGTGACTACAGTTTACCTCAACACCAATTTATAACGCACGCCCATAAAGAGCTTACACTCTAAAAAGCGCTACAACCTTTCTGGTAACCTTGAGTGAATGTAAAAGCGTAGCCACCGCGCACATCACGTCGTAGCTAGCGCCGACTTCAATGCGAACGCGGTCGTCGACGCGGCTACGTGAACGTACCGCTGACAGCCTCAGGGAAAGTGTATTTGGGGGTTCTAGAACAACGTATTTAAATTTAGCCTATGTTTGCGAATAACAAATGATTCCTTGAGTGCTTTAGTTACATTGTCATTCAGAATGTGCCTAGCCAGTTATGTCCAACATACGGAGAGCGCACGGCGTTTGCAGTACACGGACCGGTATATAATTACCCGTCCCTCTTGACACCAGCCCTTAAAAAATATCTTACCTTTCGTTTATGGCGCAAAAAGATGCAGAGGAGAAAGCAGCAGGTTTCGTTATCTACAAGAAATCGATGCTGGCTTGCGCTTTGAAACTCGTACACACCTCCTTGCGTACACAACAGGCAAGTGGCTTCGGTTTGACGTGGCTTGACCAGTGTTGATTTTGCCTTGCGCAAAATTAAATCAACTAAAAAGCTCTGTCACACGACCGGCTAAATACAGCCACTCGTGATCTGTTATTTGCGGAGGTAACAGAATATAAAAGTTGTGTAACAAAAGATTTTAGTTGATTTAATTTTGCGCAAGGCAAAATCAAAAATAGAACAAGAACAAAAATAGAACAAGAACAAAAATAGCCTCATAAGCAACACCACCGAACACAGGAACAGCGCAGAAAGAGAACAAAGAACGGAGTGGGAAGCACAGAGCATGGCGAGAAGTTGGGGAGGGAAGTCGCCGCCTGCCAAGAGCATTGGAACCTTCTTCCTCGATTATGATCAAACTGAGAAACTCTGTGATTATGATATGTTTCACTAGATGGCACAGTGCCTCGCCTCACATATCATCCTCATTGAACAGCGCGCCCACGCCCGGCAGCAGTGTTTTTGTCGCAGAACCGGCGCTGCCATGCAGGTCATGGGTTGTTGACATGGGGTTTGAGCTAGTATACCGAAGAATAAATGTAAGGTTTCTAAAAATGGCCAAGGTTCACTTTCGTGGTCGTGCCATCCAATTTTTACCAAAAATGTGATCGTATCAAATGCACGAAAATGCATTATTTCTAAGGGATTTTGGCTTGGAATGAAAAGAAAAACGTATTATGCAGAATTGTATCAATGAGATCCCACTGTATAAGGCCTTCCTTCATAATAGTTAAGTTTGCATAATCCATCTAGAAGCACTACGTCCCATCTTTTTCTCTGAACAACACGACTGGAGACACCCACAGACTGGAAGATGGTTCGACTGTATCCTTACTGAGCATTTTTTTTTACCTTTTGGATGACGAGTCGTTAAGCAAGTGATACGCAATAGGGCCACCTGTACACTAGTGAAGCATCGTTGGTGTTGATATGATGGGTGACTGCAGAAGTTTGGGTTGGTGGATGGTTGTCTAAGTCCAAGATGTCCTTGCAGGTATCCAGAAGACGAGGGAGATCGGCGGTATGATCCTGTGGGAGGTCTGAAGCAGCCACTGCCTTGATTGATCGTGCTTGATGGGACGCCTGCACTGCAGGAGGTAAATCTGCAGGGGTGCTAGCATTCATGCCAGAAAGGGCACAGCATTGCAAGCGAAATCCCCTTGGGAAGGACTTGAGGTGTGAAACTGAAGTTGAAAAACTGAAAGGGAAGGCAGGTTTGGTTCTCTACCACAGTAATGATGATGTGTGGCAGTGACGTTTCACAGACGCAGCGTGTCTGTAATAGGGAAGACCATATAATAACTTGCAAAAGAAAAGCGAACACTGACGAAGAATAAAAATATATTGACGTTTCGGAACCACATACGGGTTCCTTGTTCACTACGTAAGACAAGCCGTCGTCGTCAATTATATAGGCAGCACATGACGTAGAGAGCATGCGTAGATGGGAGGCAAAGTCCCATCCGTCCGGTTCATTGCGGCTGGCGTTGATTGGATAAAAAGTGACTCTAGCAGACGCCGAGATGATGTGTTGTTTTCCTTAGCTAAAATTGCGGTGTTCTCCCAGTCAATCTTGTGGGAATGTTTGTGCGCGTGCTCTGCAATGGCATTCGTCATGTGATTATGATTTCTTACATCACGTTGGTGCTCTTTCAGTCGTGGCGGAGCTTGCTGGTCGGTACATGGGCAATGCGCATGTCGTATTTTGAAAAGACGCGCGACAATGCTTTGCTTATTCCTGGGACGTAGGGGATGGCTGCGCGTGCTCGTAATGTCCTGTTGTTGACCATTCTTGGCTGTAGTATCTTATTCTTGGTTTGGCAAATAAGTCGCTTAGGGTAGCCATTGGCGATTAGTTCGCGGCGGATCGTTCCTAATTCACGTTTCAGTGCACTGTCATCTGAGCAGATGCATACGGTGCGCTTTATCAAGGACGACACAACGGATGTCTTGTGGCCGAGAGGGTGGCAAGATTCAAAACTGAGGTAACGACCCATGTGTGTGGGCTTCCTGTACACTGAGAAGGAGAGAGCGCCTGCATCGCGGCGAACAAGAACATCCAAAAAAGGGAAGCATGTTGCCTTGCTCGAACTCCACGGTGAACTGTATATGCACATTCTGGGCGTTGAGGCTGTCCAGAAGACATGGGACATCTTGCTTTTTTTAAAATACAAAAACAGTCGTCGACATAGCGGCAGAAAAACCTCGGTGCCAGTGTGAAGGTTGCCAATACCTTCCCCTCTAAAGCCTCCATAACTAGATTGGCCGTAGTAACTGATATGGATGCACCCATCGCCGTGCCATGGGTCTGCTGATAGGAGCTTCCCCCGTAAGAAAAATAGGTGTTGCTCAGACAAAACATAAGCAACTCACAGAGCTCGGGGACGTCAAAGGGAGTGCGGTCGGGAAGACTAATGTCCGTGTTTAGTGCTTCTTCGCACATGGCTACTGCCAGATCCACTGGGACACTAGTGAAAAGAGACTTGACGTCGAACGAAACCATGACGTCGTCTTCAGTTAGAGTTACGTCCTTCAGCTTTGAAACAAAAGAGGACGAGTTTCCGACGTGCGTGGGCGTCTTACCGGCTGGAGGGCTCAACACTTGGTGAAGGTAGCCTGATAGTCGGTAGAGCGGTGACCTCGAGAAGTCGACGATAGGCCGAAGAGGAACGCCAGGCTTGTGGATTTTAGGCAGACCGTAGATTGCCGGGGCTGAACCGTTCATGCACAGTAACCTGTAGTAGAGGCCCTTGTGGTGCGGAGGGACTAGCTTGAAAAGCCTGGTTAGCAGTTCTTGAAGCTTGGACTGTAACCTGCTAGTTGGGTCACTGGCTAGAGGAGCGTATGTCTGCTGGTCTTCGAGAAGGGCCAACATCTTCTTGCGGTAGTCACTGCTATCTAGCGAGACCGTGGCATTGCCTTTGTCAGCAGGAAGGATTGCGATACTGCTGTTATTCCGCAGGCTCCTGATGGCTTGCCTCTCCGCTACCGATAAATGCAGTCTTGCACAATGTCTTCGCAAACCAGAAAGCACACCAATAGCACGGGTGCGCGCTTCTTGCGGTACTTCAGAGGGAAGCTGGCCGACCGCGCGTTCGACCGCACAAATCACCTTTCCTGGCTCCGGGGGTGCTTCCGTGTTAAAATTCAAACCAAGGGACAAAACCTTAGCCTCCTCTTCGTTCGGTGTGTACGGAGATAGGTTGATGACCTCTTGGGTGCATTGTGGCACGTCCGGCTGGAGTGCTTGCAGTTTCCTCTCTTGCGACGTTCTATGACGGCCTTCTCCCATGCTAGCGGTGAAGTTTGCGTGCAGCTGCACATCTGGGAAGTCCTCAGGAATAAGATACTCAAGTTGCCGGCGTGCAAAGAAGGTTTGCTTCTCCAAAGGTCGTAGCTTCTGGCGGCACTCAAGGATACGTGCTTGTAGTAGCTTCCGCTCAGCTTGTCGAACAATCTGGTGAGAAATAACTGTGAGAAACAGGTGGGCTTCATCACAGGGGCATGTATGTTACAGCATTTGACAGCAAATGGACATAATCTGTGGAACGAGAACGGTGCTTTTGAGCATTTTTGGCAGAAGGAAATTCAAAAGAGAGAAGTCCCGCAGAACAGTCAATGAGAGCGGTTGGAGAAAAAATCGATGCCGAGGATAATGTCATGGGGGCATTTTTCAAGGACGGTGAAGAGAACGACACTATCGTGGTCGGCAATCCATATTCAGGCGGTACGCATTCCGGCAATTGAAGGTGTGCTCTCATTGGCAACTCGAACAAATGTTTGCATGGGTGGCGTCAGAACTTTGCGGAGATGCCAGCGGAGGGTTAAGCTCATTACAGAGATGTGAGCATTTGTGTTAGTGAGAGCCTGGGCTGCAACACCATCAACAGTAACGTCTAGTAAATTGGGCTTAGACTCCTTGGTTAATAGAGGATCTGTCGTCCAGGTCACAGATGGAGTATTACCTCCTTGAGCTGCATTGATTAGTCTTGTGGTGAGGCGAAGGCTTAACGTGGCAATGTCGAAAGCTGTAGCGGGCCACATGCCCACCGTGACAGCAGTGGAAGCATATTGCCTTGTTTTCAGGAGTACTCCACTCTTCGGAATTTTGTGTCTGAAAATGGCGTGGGGCATATTGGTGGGGACCAGTTAAGACACGAGGAACAGTGAAAGCGTTTTTCGGGTGAGCTACAGAGCAAATGCGTGGAATGGTGTGGCTTGCGAGCTCTTGTGTATATCGCATGGATTAGGGAGATAGAAGGTGACGTTCATTCACGGGTCGGGGCTAGTAGGGTAGCCGTAGCCTCCAGCTCACGGCGTGCTATTTTAATTAAGTCGTCGAACAAAGAAGGGCACATTCCAGTGGAGTGGTATACTCGTAATAGGATGTAGGAGCCGTGTTAGGCAGTCGAGTGAACTGTGGGGCAATACAGTGAGCTTTCGCTTGTTTCTTTCTTTCTTTATTTGGTACCCGCAGCGCCTTTTGGCATTGCAGTGGGGGGGGAATGACAAAAAGAAATGCATCAACTAGTTACGTTGATAACCAAAGAAACATTTTCCAGAGGCTGCGGGGCCCTTTTCAAGATGTTTAAACGGTCTGCACTCTGTAATGATGCCGTCTGTGGTGGTGCAGTCCTTATAAACAAGCAGGTTGAAAGCGCCATCAGCAATTCCTTTCTGCACATGGCCTACTTTGCCAGTTTCTGACGTGTCGCATCTATCTTGTGACACAGAGCAACACCATCCTGAATATAGGCGACGGATGACTCCATCGAGGTTTTGGCATGGGAAGAAAGTTCCTTCGCGGCTAGTTGGTGGCCAACAAGCTTTCCGAACAGCTCACGTAATGTCAATTTGCAGGTTTCCCAGCTTGTCAGGTCTGCTTCGTGTGTCTCAAACCAACAATAGTCTGGCTAGGCCCTTGAGGTAAAATATTACGTTGGCCAGCACCAAGGTTGCGTCCCATCTGTTATGAGCGCTCGCACTCTCGTAGGTGCTTATCCAGTCATCAATGTCAGTGCCGCAGAAGGTGCTGCGGTCGCAGGGATGGGAGACGACCATAAGTGGCATAGTCAAAATCTCCATCGAGTGCCAAAATTTCTGTGCCGACCTGGCGTCCACTGCGCAGCTCCGTGTTTGAGGTAGCAGATGTTGCAGTGCAAGAGGACCAGGATAGGGCACACTGCGCAAGCCTCTTCATCTTCACAGCGCGCAAATGAGGTTACTGTGCGCGCAGTAATCCAGGCTGGTGCTCTGCTTTCAGCATTGACGCTGAAAACCTTTTCTACTCCCTTCCGCATGAACAAGTTTTGGTCTCTGTGAAAGAATGTATCACCGTCTAAAACGGCGAGGTTAAGTTTATGCAAAGTTGTGGGATTTCCGTGGAATCCTTTTTGGAGCTTCTGCGTTTCTACTTAGCATCAACTATTGTAGGATGGTGTGACAGTGTCTATGTGCAGAGATCTGGAATCTGTCTACGTTCTAAAGTTCCTCACCTTGTTAGTGACATTTCTTGGCTCATGTTGACCGTGTATTGGAACGTGACTTGGAGGGTTTGGCAATTAAAATTTTCATGTATGTTGACGATTACCTAGTACTTTGTGGAAACCATGACCCTACAAGATAAATGGTGGACATTTTAAAAGCATTCAAACGTCACGCATTTAGGCTGACCTTTATGTCCAAGGCGCTAAACCAAAGAACAATCCAGTTTTTGGACCTGTTGTTAAAATTCGAGCAGAATCATGTATGTTGGCTCTATAGCCCACGATCGAAGAACCTTTACTGAACTCTTCATCAGCACGTTCTAGGATTGTAAAATATGGGATTGTTGTCAACTGCCTCAGGTCAGCCATCTTGTTTTGTTTTCAGTCTTGTTTTCACCTAATTGAGTCTAGCTTTGGTGAACAGTTAGTTGGACCCAAAAATGCTGGCTACGGTGACGAAGTCATTGGGTCGGCCCATCTTCAGTTGTTGGATTTGGTGAAGAAAACTTGTCTCCTGCTTGTGATGTTGTGAAGGAAAAGATAGTTGTAATCTCGTACCTGCACGAGGTATCTCACCGCTTGAAAGAATTGGGGAGCAGATATAACATCAATGTGGTGTTTTCAGCCAAAATTAAG
Source organism: Haemaphysalis longicornis (assembly GCF_048455015.1). NCBI lineage: Eukaryota > Metazoa > Arthropoda > Arachnida > Ixodida > Ixodidae > Haemaphysalis > Haemaphysalis longicornis. The sequence goes on from NW_027526296.1 coordinate 5,096,447, forward strand.
TTAAAGTGCATCTGTCCCGCCATCGAAAAGAATATTAGTAATAAGGGCCGAGCAAACAGCTGTGGTGTGAAACATGAGAAACAGTTTGTTCCTTGTAGATTAAATGTGGTTTATTGCATTCCTTTCCATTGTGGTCGCTTTGATGTTGGCCAGTTCACTGAGTGCCTTCTGGCCCTCTTCCCACCCATTGCAAAGATTGTGGTTGTACGCTTTTCCTTCATGATACAACGGTACTGTTCTCGCACGATGAACAAAAGGTGAGGGAAATATAGTGGAAGCACATAAAGTTCGAAAAATGTCTGACTCGTGTGTTAGCGCTCGTCTTTAGCACTTTTAGATGCAGAATTGGCGTATCTTGAAGAGAGCAGTACTTGAGAGCGTTTGTCTGTACAGTTGCTTATAGTGGGTTCATGTGTCATGTTTTTATCTTTTTTTTATACCTTCGATGGCTTTATATTTGTCTCTTCAATAAAAATTCAGTTTTGGTTCAGTGGTTGTCCAGTGTTATCCTCCTTTTTGTCCTGTTATTTGTGCGCTGCGAAGATGAATCTGCACCAACTAGCCCGGTTTTCTACGCTACTTCAGTCCGCAACCACTATCAATGATGTTACATGGCGCAGAGAAATTACAGGTTGTTTACAAACAAGTCCACAGCATTGGCTCAATGGTAAAGCGGTGCCAGAGTAGCGAACTGATCAACTTTGGTAACGTCATTTTTCGCTCGTGAGTCATTTAATTTGCATTCGTTCTCTCGTCCAATGAGGATTACTGCACGGCAACACCTACATGGCACGTTCAAAGCATCAAACAGATGGGTATTTCAGATACATGGCTAACTTATGATAATATTAAGACGAAGCAGCAAGTGTAAGGCAGCAGCCTGACTTCTTCTGGCCATTGTTGTTGGTCTAAAGGAGCAACTAAGTATACTTGTGCATGAAGGATATGTTATCCAGGCATTGACGATTTACAAAGTGACACTGTGTTTATTCAAAGAGGTCGTTCTTTAGTGAGTGTTGTTATAAGGTCTTTCCCACTTCTCTTGTTTTTAATAAAGTGCTGTTTTGCCGCTTTGCGCTGAAATCAGTTTTCAACGCTTGAGGATTTGTGCCTAGTCAAGTAATGGCTCGAACTTGTGCCTGAGCAGCAGCCGCAGTTCCTAAAGCATTGTGCAGCTGAGCCCAAGGACTTTTTTCTTTTCCTTTTTTTTAGTGAAGGCAAAAAAAAAATCAAACGCCCGTGTGTGGAGATTTCAGTGCAAGTTAAGATAGCCAAATGTTAGGATTAACGTGAATCGAACCTAGCACTGTGTCACGCTTCATAGCCCAAGAGTGGCCTCGGCACCTACAACCCCCGAAATAGAATCTTTTTCAACTTTGTTTTTGCAGCAGTGGTGCGATGAGCGGGGCTCAGCCTAGTGCCCCCTCATATAATTCCTGACCCGCCGCGGTGGCTCAGTGGCTAAGGCGTTGCGCTGCTGAGCACAAGGTCGCGGGTTCGATTCCCGGCCGCGGCGGCCGCTTTTCTGATGGAGGCGAAAAGCAAAAACGCCCGTGTGTTCGAGATTTCGGCGCACGATAAAGGTCCCCAGGTGGTCAAAATTAATCCGGAGCCCTCCACTACGGCGCGCCTCATCGCCTGCGTTGCGTTGGCGCGTTAAACCCCACAATCAATCAATCATATAATTCCTGACTAATAAACCGACCCAGTTGTCCTGTATGGCCATTGCGTGACAGCTGTTCTGTCAGATACACTGTAAGCACCTGCTTAGCTATTGGGAAAGGCAGTGCAGTTTGTTAACGAGATCAAAGCAGTCTAGCTCAGAACTTTAATCCTACTAGTGTAAGCCATTATTTGGCCTTGTACAAATTCTCAAAAAAGTCAAAAATACCGTTTGGTGTGAAGGGACTAAAGCAGGTTTTAGACACAAGACTGCATCAGCAAAGGATCTCTGGTGTCACATAGAAGAAAAATTCAGAATAAGCAGTTAGAATAGTTCAAAAGCAGGCTAAACTAACTTTTGTGTACATATTAATGTAGCCATATATGGGACAAAATACACCATCAATTGTGAATTTAGATTCACTTGACATTTGCGGTGTGGTTGTAAAAGGAAGCGTTTATTTGTTTCTTTTGGTGTTGCAGGTGCTGACTGAGAAATTGTGGAAAGTTTTGAGCCAAGATGTTCCTGGCCTAAACCGTGATGGGCACGTAAAATGTTGTATGTATATTTGAGGTTATAAAGCATTTAATAAAGAATTCTCGAGTTTTGGGACTTGGTTTCTGCTGTTTCATATGCCCATACATTGCAACATGTAATCTATATTCAAATCTGTAGTTTTATTGAAAATTGTTTTCAGCAGACAGATTTACTATTCACTACGTCACTTTTTCATGGTCAGTTCATTAGCATGTGTTGCGAGTTTTTTTTTTTAGCAATTGATGCAGAACTAGCACACATACTAGGTAAATATTTATAAGGCTTAATGTTATGTTTCAGTTTTTCAGTCAATTTGAGAACCTGTATTTGCTGTAAACTTAAGTGCTTTTGTGATCACATGCCTTGAAGCATGCTCCAGCGTAAGAATACTGGATACCAAAGCCCCTTGTAGCTTGTTTTGGTCAGTGTGTGTGTGCAAACGTAAGTCATCAGTGGAGGCTTCATAATCCAACTCGCAAATAAATTTGGGTGCTAGCACCATTTGGGCTTGCAAGCAAAAAAGAAAAAGACCCGTGAACACACGATCGCGAAGAGGAGGCGGTGCAAAGGTAGTCCTGCGTGTCTAAATCTAAGAGGCGAAGATCAGAGCAGGAGTATTTGACAGTTTTAATTCTGTCTGGGCAAAACTTTAGTGCCAACTGCCGTTTCGTCTGGGCGGAGCGCTAGATACGATAAAGAAAAAAACAAAACAAGCAATCCTGTTGTTTGTGCGATCGCATAAAAAGCAGCAGGGCACAAAGTGCAACCATCGTGACAAGGTTGAAAGCAATCGTCAGAAAATATGAGTACCAACAGGTCCTAGGTGGGCGACAAGTGATTATACTTATCGCGTATTCCCAGCGTGACTTAGGCCCAACTTTATGGGGCATTAGGCTAAATTTCTATTTGTCACACTCCAGGAATTCATTCATAATAAAGGTTGACTTTCACAGCGGCGGCCGATCACAGGGTGAACTGTGGATGCACGCTTGCGTAGCAACCGTTCACGCGACAATTTTCGAACGCTACACTGCGATTGCAAAACAGCACGGATGACAAAGTATTTAAGTAATATTACCTAGAACACTGTTGCAGCGTAAAACTTAATCAAACGACCCGGTTGAAGCACTTCGAAATGCACAGCGGCGGTCATCACAAGGGGACGCGAAATCCAACACAGGCACCGTTGAAGCACTTTTAACTTGGTTAAAATATCCAGATCTAGGAGTGTGATTGAATCACAGCGCAGCCGTCCCAGAAGGCGAAATCCAACGCGCAATTGAAACACTTGCCGGTTGGCGCAAGCGAAAAGGGCGCACGCTTAGGTATTCACTGCCGGCCGGCCGCCGGGCCAAGAGCGGGGAGTGTGTGCGCCGGCAGAACAGTCCCGCAACCCTTCGCCTTTCCCTCTCGCACTCCTCCTTTTCTCCCTTTCGTGGGTGATGCATCGCCGAAACCGGAATACGCGCCAAAACATTGCATGTGGTTGCGCCTTAAGTTCGTAACTTATAAATGCCTCCTTGAGCGCCAGAGAAATCTTGCCGCCAAAGTGCGACCCCCCTCCATCTGCCAACGGTCGGGCGTTTTGCGGCGCGCGTATCTCCGCGCGCGGCGCCGCGAGTATGCTTCATAACTGATAAATACAAAAACGTTATCTTCGTTCATTTTGCGTGGTGAAGAGACGCTCCCATTACCACGCGATGAAACGGGTCGCCAGGCGCTCTCCCACCGCGCCGCGTAAAAGTTTGAACGAGAAAGTTGTGGCTGGGGAAGGACAAAACAGCGAGTGGCGGAGTGCGCAGAAGCTGCAGGCTGCGGCCATGAAGGAAAGAAATTTTCTTCCCCTATGAATGCAAGTTCAACCACGACCATGCCGCGGACGGCGGAGACGGAGCAAAGCGCGCCCATAGCGTTAGCGGGCACGATAACCGTAGCCTAACGAGGCGCTATCCGTTTGATTGCGGCCCGCAAAACGTTAACGCCACAGCTAAAACGCTATACTAAAACTCTCGAGTGACTCCGACTCCGCAGCCGGCTGCTGCGCTTATGCGCCAAAACATGCGACAGCCCCTACCAATGGGTGCCGTCCGAAATAAGAAAAACATAAAGTTCAGTTGAAAATTTTGTAGCCGGCGCCCCACGATGTGCAAGATCTCCAATCGGCGCCTTATCCGGGTGGACCACGAAGCAACCCGAACGCGCTTTGCCTCAGAATCACACTCTCAAAATAAACTGGCTATTTCCCCTCGTGTTCAAAATCCCTCTAACAAAACAGCGCGAAACACGGGACAAAGGGAAGAGAAGACTTTGTGCCGTGCTTCGCGCTGTTTTGTTAGAGTTATAAACCAACTTGCCCAACTACAAACCCTGCTGCAAAATCCCTCCTCTCATTGCACATGTAAGCAGTTGCCCCCTCTCGTGTCCCGTCGACGTCCTCCCTCTCCTCGGCAAAAACGAAGGTTGGGTCGGCTTTTGTTGCCGCCAAGACGAACAATTTGGCAATGGCTGCCGTGGGGCGCACGCCGTACAATGCGTGCGCGGGGACGTACAGTGAGTGCTTCCCTGCTATGAAGCGCTAGACACATGGACGACAGGTGCATGCGATTCGCATGCGACTGATCGTTACGACTGATTGTTAGGACCGGTTTTGGCGGATCAGTCGCACGCGAATCGCATGCATGATGAGGGGGGGTATGCTCTCAGGCCTTAGCAATCAGCCCGTTTTAGGCCGCGTCTTCAACGTGTAAGTTCCATGCTATTATACATGGAGTTCCTCCATGCTATTATAGATTGACTGTAGGGTTTCACGCGCCGACGCAACGCAGACGACGAGGCGCGCCGTAGTGGAGGGCTCCGGATAAATTTTGACCTCATGAGGATATTTAACGTGGGCCGAAATCTCGTACACACGGGCGTTTTGGTTTTCGCATCCATAAGAAAAGCGGCCGTCGCGACTTCTGCTACACCCGGGAAAACCAGTTCCGAAATGGTTTCAACATGTTTGACTGCGGCGCTGGCTCGAACAGACGCGCTGCACCGTGGGAGTAGCCCTACGGACATGGAGGAAAGAAAAGTATTATTCCCATGCTAGCCCCCATAGCAACCGTTGTAACTTGTACCGCTGCGCCGGTAGCAATTCAAATCGTGCGCGCGCCTCCCGCTCCAGCACGGCCGTGCCCTCACGCCCCCAACTATTGCTACGCCCCCTACCAGCGGTGGAAAACAACTTTGCGGCGCAGCAGCCTGTGCATGCCACGGCCACAGGCCATTCACAGGGAAACACCAGAGTTTGAACTTTTGGGGCTTTCTGCAGAGTGCGCTCCCCCAACGGCTCGCCATCTTCTCCCTCTCTTCCGAAAGATCGGGTTCTGGAAACGTAATGTAGCGGTCAAAATTTGCGTTACAACCAGTTAGATGAGGACATAATTTCAGATTTTCGCGGCTTCATAAGCTTAAAATTGGAAGTTGAACAGAAAAATTCAAAATCGCCCTACGCTTGGCGGAAAAATGGCTGAACGGCCCTACGGCCCTACGGCGAGAAAAAAATTCCCAAAACGCCCTACATGTAGGGCGAAAACCCTACAGTTGGCAACACTGGACCGTCAACTGACAGGCGGGTAAACATGGAGGAAAGAAAAGCTTAGGAGAGGCCCTGACGTCACACCCAGCGCAGCCGGAAACGCCATTTCTGTAAGTCGAATGGCGGACCATTGGCCCTCCATGCCATTGGCGGACTCTTTTTGCCTCTCTCTCTCTCGGTGCACCTTCTCCGCCTCCTCCGTCCTGTATCGCCTCTCTTGTCGTCTGCATCTGCCAGCGCCGAGCCGGCGGAAATCAGCTGATAGGCAGGTAGAAGGCCGTTTTGCAGCGCGTGACCGTGAACCTAAACGCGCGGTTACACTGTTACACGTCTTCAGTGTGGCCGCAGCAGGTTTGCGAAGCGGCTCGCTCTAACAATGCCGCAATGCTCGGTGCCAGGCTGCAAGTCGCGATCGGTACCCAAGGAATTGGGCGTCACTTTCCACCGGTTAGTGCATCATTCCGCTGACAAGTATTGCTGTACATTGGTGTGCATTCATCCTTTGTTTGCAATCGCCGCCGTTTATAGGTGCCCAAGCGATGGAGAACGCCGCAAACAGTGGGCGAACGCCATGCGGCTACCGGACTGGAAAGTGCCCAAGTTTGCGTTGCAGTTTCACTGGCAATCCCAGAGATGACTAGTCAATTAAACGGCCGTTCTATATATATAGGTAAGCAGTACTTCATGCAGATTTCACGCTAAAAAATTGTGGAATGTTTTTACCGTTGTTCGCGTGCCTTCGATAGAATTTTTTGTGAAGGAGGAGGAGGAGGAGCAGGAGGAGGAGGCAAAACATTTTATTGAGTGAAAAAAAATGAGAGGGTGGGTGGCGTCAATAAACTTTTTTTCGCCAAGTTTCCACTTGTCTCTGTGACAATAAATTCAAGGTGATATCAGTTGAAAACGTTCATACACTAACCTCGCAGTATGAAGCGTTGAAAATCGAAATCCAGAGCGAGACCACAAAAAGATCCAGATTCCAGATCCAGCACTCTTCCAGTCGACAGACGGACACCTACTAAGGTAATAGGACGATGGAATTATATCAACTGGGAATCTACCTTGTAACAGTTGCAAAAGCACTGCCGCGCATTGCCGGCCTAGCAAACTATATATTGCGGCGGCGATAACCAAAAAAATTGAGTTGCGAATCGTTCGGTTGCAAGTCGCCTACGTACTGCACACGTGTATCACTTCCCGAAAATCTACCAGACGGGTGTCCGCGCGTACGACGGGACGGCGCGTTCACGATATCTGCACTTCAATAGGCGCGTCGTGATCGCGACCGGAGCAATAGCTTGACGCGGTACAAGGTGCACTTGCAAGTAGAAATTAAATGACATATTCCCATCGGCGCAGCTGTCGCAACTCGCAGCATCCTTTTCGAGTTCCGCAAGACCACAGCGCAGCAAAGCGAAGCCGCAATCTTCGCAATCGGACGACAAGGCAGGCGCTGCTTTTCCTCCATGACTGGCGAACGGCGGGCGGGCTGTTGCTAGGACGCCGTTGCTAACGCTACTTACAATGGCCGCCGAAAACACGTGACTTCCTCCACACTTTTGCCAATGCGCGGGGATAGCTGGGGGCCTCTCCTAAGCTTTTTTTTTCCTCCATGCGGGTAAAGCTGGCTCAAAAATGTGTCTAAACACGAATGCCGCCATGATGCCACGCTGTAGTTGCCAGATCAGTAGTTTAGGATATTGCTAACAATTTTTCTTAAAAATGAGGCACAAATTTATGGCCATAAGCTAAAATTAGGCAACTTTTATGGCAATAACTGCGTTTGTTTACGAGTTTGTATGCTTTTTAGTAGTTTTCTTGAAGTATTCATGCTTGGCGAACAAAAATAAATGAAATTATAAGCAAAAAGAAGACGTCGGGCTGAGGCGCCAAATTCAGTTTCGGTATATTGTGAGGAGCGTCAGTCGTGTGGGGCTAATTTACAAAGGTTCACTCTAACACGCCTTAGTGTCTGCTGTGTCACTTCGTTGCTTGCGAAGGCACGCTTGCGAACACTGCCGACGATACGGAATAAAGCCGCCGCCGCCTATCTTCAAAAACACCTTCTCTACATGTCCGTAGTGGCTGCTGCCGATTTGAACTCGCCGTCAGCCGGTCATATCATGTTACGCGAAACATGTCTGGGCAGATCGGCTCCTTTTAATCGTGTATGATTCGTAAATTAAAAACAAACAAATGTACGAACCATTTTACCATGTCTAGCGTATAACTAGGCTCTTGTATACGGGCCCGCTGTTATACTATCACTGAACGGTTTTTTACTGGAGTCAGAGATAAAACAACCGCCAACTAATAGTAATAATGGCAGGGGCGGATCCAGGGTTTTTCTGAGAGGGGGGTCAGCTCCTATCAGTGACGATGATGATGATGATGATGATGAGCAGGAGGAAGAGGAGGAGGAGCCTTATTTATTCACTGAAATTTCGGGAAAGCAAAAACACAAGAAATACAACAAGTCATCAATTCACCTTTTTCTGCGACCTGAGTGGTCATCTTCTTGGAGGTTTAATTCAAAAATTAAGGGAGGGGTCAGGACATCCGGACCCCCCCTCTGGATCCGCCAATGAATAATGGTAACTTTATTTGCACGATAAGGTGGTTTTCTAGAGGAGGACAAGGCGAAGCCGAAAGGTAATCCCGAATGTAGGTGCAGAAATCTCCTGTATGGGTGTGTGCGATTGGTGCATGCTCCTTCGATCGCTGAAACACGCAATCTGAAATTTTCGAGATTATATTTGATGCTTTGCATGACACATTTCTTAAATTCGGCGGATCAGCGACGTTGTTTAATTACGTATACTTGCACCTCCGCTCTCATATGGCCCATGTATATACGTGCACAGAGGAGGTGGGGGAGGAGTAAACTTCGTTCATGTGAGATGGGCACCCGTGTGGTGGGGGGTTAAGAAAAATTATTCTGTCCTTCCCTGGGTGCCTTCCCCAATGAACGGAAACGGCCACTTCTGTTCACGCCCAATTATCAGGACCACCCCGCCTGCAGGCGGTTTTGCCTGAAATGCCTGCGGGTTCGGCCGGAAATCTGTCTGTCAACAGAGACCGCCTAAGAAGCATGTTGAGGTAACAAACATATGCGCTTTCTTGGGTCGCGATGGGACCGTCATGTATTTTGTGCAAGGCGAAGTCGACGAAGGATATACGTCTCCCTTGAAAAGTAAATTAATTTGAGTGCACCTATAAATTGTTATTGCCGCTCATTAGTTCAATCATAGTGGTTAATTTTGAAACAGCTGCCAAACATAACTATAGCAGGTGAATCAGACTGCCTAGAATGAGACTATCAATCGCTAATATAGAGTATTCAGGCACTTAATGTGCATTGCATATGGCAGTCATTAAGAAAGCCGACAATAAATTGAACTCTCAATTTTATTATTTGCGACAGTTACATCTGCACGTATCGGTTGAGCCAGGGCCATCTGGAGACGTTCTTCAGCTGTATACACTAGATAAAAGGAAGGAATGCGATATGCGAATGCAATACGCGATAGAACGAAGGAATTCGATATGTGTAGTACAGCCTTCTCATTTATGCCAACATCAAACCGGTGGTCACAAAGGGGCCACACCAGACCTTGTAAAATTTCCAAGCTTCCATTCCAGCGTGCTCACAGCAACAAGGATGATGAAGAAGTTGCATTACCGAAGCTGGGTTCCAGTAATGCTGTAGCTGATTATGAAAGTTCTGGCTAATGCTCATTCAGATTGTGGTCATCAGCATTCTTATTTTCATCAAAAATAATGGGCCATCGCAATGCCATCAGTCCGTGTATCAGAAGCAAAAATAAACACAAAAAGCAAGAGGGTCATATGTGCAAGCAATTCTTATCCAACAAATTTTATTTCACCACCAGTAATACCACCAGACCTCTAGGGAAGTTTGTGATGGTAAGAGCAAGGCTAAGATGACCTAATGTGCGACTTCAACGAAAGGAAGAAACTGTAGAGAGAGAGAGAGAAAGGACTTTATTGAGGTACCGGCAGTCGGGGACGGGTCAGGCCACGCAGGGCCTCACCGTCCCGTAGCCTTCACCGCTCACCGCGGCGTCGGGCCGACCCCGAGGTCTACGTCTGGTCGGCGCGGGCTACTTGGAGTGCCGCCGCTGTCGCCCCTAGCCCTCGCTCCCGCAGGAGGAGGCCGAGAGGAGTGCGGGTTCCCCTTTCGCCTTTGCCTGTCCAGTGCAGCCTCGAGCCGCTGGATGGCCCTTAGCTGATCTTCTCGCCCCGAAGAGCGCACTGAGTCCGCAATGTCCGGTGGGAGGATCGGCCTCCCCGCACTTGTGTCGTGGTCCGCACATCCCCACATCAAGTGGGCCAAGTCTGCGTTCACACGCGCACACATACTGCACAGCTCGTCCTCGTACATGTCCGGGCACACGTGACGCGCGAGCGCCGGCGTAAGCACCGTCCCGGTTTGCAGTTGTCGTAGAAGCACGGCCTCTCTCCTCGCGAGCCCCGGGTGGGGCGGAGGATAGGCCTGCCTCTCTGTCCTATACCAACACAGCGTAGCTCCGTATGTGGTCAGGGGCTCTGCGCCGTTGTCGTCCTCGTCTTTGCTTGGCTCCTCGTCGGCGTCGGCGTCCGTCGCTGGCGCGGCCCGGCACGCGGCGAGATCACGGGCCGCAGCGTCGGCTGCCTCGTTGATGTTCCTGTAGCCGCCTCGCAGCTCCCGACCCATGTGGGCCGGAAACCAGCGCACGGTCGTCGTTGCGTTCTTGCGCGCGCCTTCCCCGATGCCGGAGAGGACTCGCATCGTTGTCTTGCAGACCATACCCCTGGCCAGATTGGCGATGGCCGACTTCGAGTCGCTGAACACCGTTCGCGTGTCGGGGTGAAGCAGGGCCAGCGCTATGGCCGCCTCCTCCGCCTGTCTGGGGGTCTTGGCTTGCACGCTGCCCGCACTCAGTACTTCTCCCGTGGCGGCTCGTATCGCCACCACGGCGTAGGTGTCTTCCCTGTCGCGGCGTTTGGAAGCGTCCACGTACACCGCGTCGCTCCTCCCATTGTACCCCTTGGCGAGCGCGCACGCCCGCGCCATCCTCCGCTCCGAGTTTCGCCCCGGCGCCACGTTCTTGGGTAGCGGCGGGATCACCAGGCTGCTTGCGATGTCGTCGCGCAGCGGTACTAGCTCGTCCTCCTCGTCGAAGGAGCAGCTTAGTCCCACGCGCTGTAGTAACCTTCTGCCCGTGCGGGTCGACCCTAGGCGCTCCAGTTGAGACGTTCGCTGCGCCTCGCTGATCTCCGAGAGCGTGTTGTGTACTCCTAGAGACGCGAGGGCCGCGTTGCTCGTGCTGTTGAGGAGGCCCAGGGCCGCCCGGTACGACTTGCGTATCGCCGCGTCGATCTTTGCGCGTTCTTGGGTCCGCCAGTCGTGGAAGGCTCCCACGTAGGCCACCTGGCTGACCACGAACGCCTGCAGCAGGCGCAGCAGGCTCGCTTCTCGCATGCCGCGCGCCCGCGTGGCGAGGCGCTTGACGAGGCGCGTGGCGATGCCCATCTTTGTTACCAACCGTTCGACAGTGGTGGTGTTGTAGCGTCGGCTCGCGTCGATGTGCATACCCAGGACGCGGATGCTCGTCGCTTCGGGGATCACCGTGCCGTCGCTCCCGCGTACCACGATGCTGCGCTCCGCTTCGGTCTTCTTGCGGTGACGTCCCGTCGGGGGCAGGACCAGGAGTTGCGATTTTTGCGGGGCGCATCGGAGACCCGTGCCGCGCAGGCTCTCCTCTATGCCGTCCACCGCCTCTTGTAACGCCGACTCGATGTGGCCGTCGCTGCCGCCCGGCACCCACAGCGTAATGTCGTCGGCGTAGATGGTGTAGCGGTCGTCAGGTAGCTCGTCCAGGCGGCGGGCCACGCCGATCATTACGAGGTTGAATAGCAGCGGCGAGATGACAGAGCCCTGCGGCGTGCCGACGCTGCCCAGTTCTCGCTCCTCGAGTTGTGTCCCGCCCACCTCCAGTCGGGCCGTGCGGCCGGTCAGGAAGGTTCGAACGTAGTTGTAAGACCGTTGTCCCAGGCCGAGCCGGGACACTTGGGCCAGGATCGCCGAGTGCTTCACCTTGTCGAAGGCGCTCTGCAGGTCCAGGCCCAGGATGGCGCGGTTGTCCGAGGTCGGTCCCGACGGCGGAGCCAGCACCTCATGTTGCAGCAGCAGCATTGCGTCCTGTGTCCCCAGCCGCGAGCGGAAGCCCAGCATGGGGTCAGGGTACAGGCCGTTGGACTCGAGATACCGTTGCCACCGGTCGTTGAGAACGTGCTCCAACACTTTCCCCACGCACGACGTGAGAGAGATGGGGCGGAGGCTCTCTATGCCCGGCGGCTTGTTGGGATTCGGTATGAGAATTGTCTTGGCCGTCTTCCACTGTCGCGGGAGGCTGCCGGCTCGCCAGTGCTCGTTGAAGTACTTTGTGAGCGATGTTATGGCCGCGTCGCTCAAGTTACGCAGCGCCTTGTTCGTGACGCGGTCCGGGCCCGCCGCCGATCGGCAGTTGAGGGCCTGGGTGGCGCGCCGGACCTCCCATTCCTCAATGTCGCGGTCGAGCGAAGGGTTGGGCGGGCCGGCGTACTCTCCTTGTTGTTCCGTCGCGGTCTTGGGAAGGTAGCGCTCGTTGAGCCGCTTGTGTACCTCCCGTTCTCCGAGCTCCTTCGTCGCCGCGTACATGATTTGCGCGAGCCGGTGGCGTTGATACTCCTTGCTTTGGGTTTCGTCCATCAGGTGACGGAGGAGTTTCCACGTTCCCCCGCGATGGAGCTGGCCGTCGGCTTCGTTGCACAGCTCGAACCATTGCTGCGCGCACAGCTGGCGGCTGTACTTCTCGATTTCTCGGCCGAGCGTGGCGATCCGCTTGCGGAGGGCGCGGTTGTGCCGCTGCCGCTTCCACCTTCGCTGTAGCGAGCTTCGAGCCTCCAGCATGTGCGCGAGCCGGGGGTCTATTCGCGTGGTCTCCTCGGACGTCTCCGTGACGGACGTCGCCTTCTCGACGGCTGCGACGACTTTGCGCGTCCACTGCTCTATGACCGTGATTTCACCCAGGTCTTCGGTGCGGTAATCGTGCCAGTTCGTCAGCCGGTGCTTGATCTGCCCGTCGTCGGCGCTGGTCTTACTGTTGGGTCGGAGCGGGATGACGACTTCCACGATGTAGTGGTCGCTGCCGAGATTTATGCCCGTGTTCCTCCAGCTAGTCGTACGGTCGTCGGGCAGGTGGAGAAACGCCAGGTCTGGTGTGGTGTCTTTCACGACGGACGTGCCGATGCGTGTGGGGTGTGCTGGGTCCGTGAGGAGTACGTAATCCGCTTCGGCGGCGTCCTCCAACAACTCTCGGCCCTTGACCGTCGTGGCGGCGTGGCCGAGCTCCTTGTGTCGCGCGTTGAAGTCCCCGCACGCGACGACGATGGCGCCGTCGCATGCGGAGACTGCCCCGCGCGCTCTGTGCAGTAGTGACTTGAAGCGTTGCTGGTTGTGCTGTGGGTTACTATACACGTTGACCGCCATGACGATCGTGCTCTTGTGCTTGCCCGTGATCACCGAGAGTTCCGTCGCACACATCTCGATGGCGCTTCCTCGGTTCCCCATGAATGCGTCGTGCTTGATGAAAGTGATGCCCTTCCTGACGAAGGTGCACACGCCTTGCGCCGCTCCGCGCCCGCAGGTGCGAGCGCTCGGCGGGCTAGCGTGCGCCCTGTAGCCGGGGAGGGACGGCGCGTTCTCTGCGTGGGTTTCCTGTATCATGATGACGTCGGGCTGCTCCGCCGGCGTCAACGTTTGAAGGTGTTGTTGCAAGACCGCCTTCCGGCACCGAAAGCCGTTGGCGTTCCAGTGCCAGATGCGGAGCGAAGTGCGTTGCCTGGGCGTCGTCATCATGGCGGTGAGACGGTGATCGGGTTGCCGTGCTCTTGTGCTGCGCCCCTTACGGATGCTGCCAGTTGGTTGAGTTGTTGCTGAACGGGCAGGATTGCCTGCTGAATTGCTTGCTGCATGACTTGTATCATTCTGTTGGTGAGTCGTCGCTCGAGCGCGTCAAAGTCCTTCCCCCAGCGGTTCATCTGGGACTCGAGCTTGCGGTAGCGGTTGTTGAGGCTGGCGTAACTCGTCGGCTTGCTGATTGTGCTCGAGGCGGCAGTCGACATGCTGGAACCGGCGTCGCCGATGTCCTCGTCGCACTCGTCCTCCACCTCTTGCTCCCGCGCCGGGGACGCGCGGCGCTGCGCTACTTGCTTCAGCGGCGGGGCCGGGCACTCCGTCGGCTTGGCGGTCGTAGTCGTTTCTGCGGGCGCGGGCGTGGACCACGTGGTCGCTCTCGCTCCCCACAGTTTCTCGAGCTTTAGGGTTAGTTGTTCGATAGTTACCCGCTGGGCGTGCACAGTAGCCTGCAGCTCCTTTACCATCTTTCTCAGCTCCACGGTTTCCGGGGAGGCACTCGCTTGTTTCGTGGCGTTATTACCGCGGCGTGGCGGCGGCCGGCTCGCGCTCCTCCGTCTCGACTCCGAGCGGTCGCGGCGCGCGGACTTGGAGCGCCGGCGGCTCGGCGCGGCAGCCGCTCCACCAGCTGCGCCGGCGGCAATCGCCGCCCAGGCGGGGCCTCTCGACGTGGCGCGGCGACCGCGCGATGTACTCCTGGCGGCACCTCGCGACGCGCTCCTCCGCGACGATCTCCGGCGCGACGCGCTCCTGCCGCGGCTGCTGCCGCGCGGCGGAGCGATTTCGGGGAACTCGTCTCTCCGAGAGAGTCTGATCTTGGGCGCCGGCGTTACCGCTCTCGCGCGTTCCTTCTCCAGTTTCCGTTCCCACTGTCGCTTGCGGACTTGATACGGGACTTTGAACTTGTTCTTGCACGAGCCTTCGCCCGTGGGGTGTGGGCCGCCGCACAGGCGACACCGCGGCTTGCACTTGCCTTCGTGCCCGTCGCCGGGGTTCTTCAGCCCGCACGCAAAGCACACGCGGGCGCCCGGCGTTGGGCACACGTCCTTCCTGTGTCCGATTTGGCCACAGATTCTGCAAACCTCTTTGTGCTGCCTGTAGAGGTAGCAACGCGTGACGACGCCGCCGTACCAGACGTAGGACGGCACTTTACTCCCGTGGAACAGGATGACGACCGCCATCGACTGACCGAGGCGGTGCGCGTCACCGGCGGTAGGGTTATGCCTGTTGACTATGTGGCGGTAGATGTCGTCCGCGGAGTCTTCCAGGCCCACTCCACGTATCACGCCGCGAGAGGTGTCCTCCGGCGCCGCGCGGTACGCGTACGTTTCGTATTCTTTGTCGCCGATGGCGATCCTCTTCACAACCTCGTAGCGTAGCATTCTCTCCCAGCTCGGGGTGCTTATGACGAGAATATTCTGGGCAATGTTCGGGAGCATCGTGTCCTCGCGCACGGCTTCCTCGTCCGCCTTGGCCGCAGCGAAGATGGCGCGGCGCAGGTCGGTTAGCGGCGTTTTGCCTATCTCTAGGCCGCCACGTGGCCGCACGACCACGCGGAACTCATCTCTCGACGCAAAGTTTGGCATGCGCGCCGATTTCGCCATGCCGGCGTTGACTTTACTCGCGATCTGGGCTCGCGTGAGGGTGGCGTGGCGTTGTGAAGCACTCGGCTTACCGGCGTGTGGCGAAGCCCGCTGCGGAGAAGCTTCGGGAACACTCACGGTCTTCTTACGGCGACGCTGATGGGATACGCGGGTCCACCCGGCGTGGTCGTCGTCTTCCTCCGGCTCGTCGGCGGCGCGCGGACACTCGATGTCGTCGACTAAGTGGCCGTCGGTGCCGGTGTTCGCAATTACAGTCCCCGTCGATGCACAGTCTGACACAGTCCGCACTCGCTGGGAAGGGTAAGGGTCCGCAGGTGACACATCCATTTCACAGGATTCGGAGAATAATTCTTCGTCGGAGCACCGAAGATCCGCCCGCTGGGCAGGTTCGGGCACGCCCGCGGCGGCGGCGGCGGCCGTCGACGTGGCCGACGCCATGCCCGTACTCGTTCGAGCCCTCGTTAGGCTTAGCTGGGGTGCCTCGCCTCGCCGAGAGAAGATGCTCGTAAAACGGCCAAAAATGGGCTAATCGGCCCAAATTTGGTATCGGCGTGGTCCTCGCAACGTTAGGAAGCTCGTACGTACGTTTGGGACATCAGAGGCGGGATGGTCCTCCCGAAATCCGTGGCGGCGACGGAGCCGACGTGGAGTGCGTCCGCTCTGCTCGGCGACCGCAGCGCCCTCCCAACTGTAGAAGAAAGCTAGGGAGGTTAACCATGGAAAGAAGAAGAACTGTCCAGCTGGCTGTGCTACATGTGGAAATGGGAACAGTAAGCTTGAAAGGAAAGGAAAGGACTGGCATAAAATAAAGGATAAAAAATTCGGGAGAAAAAAAAACATGGTGAGGAAATGGCCAGTACAAAGACAGCACCATGGGCGAAAAAAAGATAGGCATAAAAGAAGCAGGCAAAATGACAAAATGGGCAAACGAAGGATGCTGCATGCTGGTAACACCCTTACAACACCTGTGACTGTTTTTCTCACTTAATCACTGCAATCTGCTTCTTCAAGGCAAGAACTGATTTGGCTACTTCAGCTCCATCTTGTCTAAAACCACTGAAATATGTCTGATCTTCTGTGTACATAATGTAAATAGGGTACATAATTTCTAATTTTTTAAAATTTCTCCTGAAGTGTCTGCTCCTTCGTGGAAGCTTTCGTGACTAACTGCCTCGTAGAATTGCATTTGCTTTGTTGATTTTTTGCTCTTTTATGCTGCCTCTGCTTGTATATGTTTATTTCGTTCTTCTCCTCTTCTCCAGTGCTTAGGTTTCTTATCATGAAATTGTTTTTTTTTAAAGGTTTTTTTGGCTTTTAACCCTGTCTGTTTATTGGCTTTAAACCTGCCATAGCTTTGCTGGAAATAGTTCCTCACACAATTTTCCTCTTTCTTTATTCTGGGAGAGGGGGCATGAAATTTAAAAGGTAAAGAGCCCTGCAGCGACTAATGAACACTTGCACTACTTTCTTTGTAGTTGGAAGTACTGCAAGCTATAGTTCCACAAACCCAGAATGGAAATGCGTGTTCTACATGATATCTTCTAGTCTTTAGTTTGCTTTTGTGGAGATTTTGTTTTAAATAGAATTATTGCGACCTAATGTAACCTGACAACATTAATCATGTAGCTTGTGTGACGTCACCAGGCATACAATCAATGACAAATCCTCTAAGCATACCTAGAAAAACGGAAAATCTCTTGAGAGAGTTTCAGTAATATTAGGCTTGGGTATTTCACGGTTATTGAATCTAAGCTAATGCAAGGGCAACTACATAAAAGCATTTCAACTGGAGAAAAAAGTTGACACACGTGCTGCAGGGGCCTCGTAGACAGGCACAGGAGCAGGCACAGAAAGCATGTTTGTTTAGCATAAAGTGCAGTCACAAATACGATTTCCATTTACATGCATTTCTTGGAAGCGTTGTCCAGTTCGAACTTCCATTCGCTAGAAAAGCAAGTAGTTGTAAAGAGCACCTCAATAGATTGCGAAAACAATCAGCTGACGCATACAGTGGGGGGGGGGGGGGAGGCGTGTGATACATGTTAAAATAGCGCTGCACAGACGGGACAACAAAGAAAATACTACACAGGACTAGCGCTGCATATCAACTGAACTCTTTTACCACACACAAAAGGATATATACACAAACAGCGCATGCGCGAATACGGGGGAAGGCACCAGGAAAAAATATCAGGGGAAAAAAGCAATCAGGGGGAAGTGATTTCTTTTTAAAGGAAGCAGGAAAATAAATGGACTGAGGATATTATTAAGCTCTCATGGGAGCTCACCTGCATTTAACACAGTCCGCAAGCGGGAATAGTTGGGGAAATAGGATAGGAGAAAGAAAAGTAAAGATTAGAAAGGTGAGGAAAGAGTAGAGAAGAGTAGTTCCACTGTGGTCGATTCCGTCGCACACAACACACCACAAACACTGTTGGCTGGCGTAATGCTGCGTCCGGGAGACGAGAAACGTCGAAGTGAACAGTGAAGCGCGGAGGCGAGCATGGTGCGACGAAGAGCGAAGTCTGCGGCGGTCCCGACCGCTTTGGAGACGGGTACTGGGAAGGGGGGGGAAGGGGGGGGGGCGGGAGCTGGCACTCGACCGCCCACACCAGCAGAGCGAAAGCCAGGCGACGTCCAACGGCCCGCGCTTGCAACGGGCCGCCGAAATGAAGCCCCTCCGAAGCACAGGAGCACGAAAAAACACGTCCGCTCAACTCCAAAGCGACGACCGAACTCCCCTGACGCACCCGCAAAAGCTACCTCTCCGAGCGTACGAAGTACCCGCTAATCTAGGCGCTACCCTTCTCAGTTGCGGAGAATGCAAAACTGCATCTAACGCGGCAGCATGGCACAAAAGTTCGCTACCTACCACAGGAAAAACTTCACACAACGTTTCTGCACAGCAAAGTTTTCACGGCGCACTTACAGCGACGGTGGCTGTCTGGTACGGCGGCGTCGTCACGCGTTGCTACCTCTACAGGCAGCACAAAGAGGTTTGCAGAATCTGTGGCCAAATCGGACACAGGAAGGACGTGTGCCCAACGCCGGGCGCCCGCGTGTGCTTTGCGTGCGGGCTGAAGAACCCCGGCGACGGGCACGAAGGCAAGTGCAAGCCGCGGTGTCGCCTGTGCGGCGGCCCACACCCCACGGGCGAAGGCTCGTGCAAGAACAAGTTCAAAGTCCCGTATCAAGTCCGCAAGCGACAGTGGGAACGGAAACTGGAGAAGGAACGCGCGAGAGCGGTAACGCCGGCGCCCAAGATCAGACTCTCTCGGAGAGACGAGTTCCCCGAAATCGCTCCGCCGCGCGGCAGCAGCCGCGGCAGGAGCGCGTCGCGCCGGAGATCGTCGCGGAGGAGCGCGTCGCGAGGTGCCGCCAGGAGTACATCGCGCGGTCGCCGCGCCACGTCGAGAGGCCCCGCCTGGGCGGCGATTGCCGCCGGCGCAGCTGGTGGAGCGGCTGCCGCGCCGAGCCGCCGGCGCTCCAAGTCCGCGCGCCGCGACCGCTCGGAGTCGAGACGGAGGAGCGCGAGCCGGCCGCCGCCACGCCGCGGTAATAACGCCACGAAACAAGCGAGTGCCTCCCCGGAAACCGTGGAGCTGAGAAAGATGGTAAAGGAGCTGCAGGCTACTGTGCACGCCCAGCGGGTAACTATCGAACAACTAACCCTAAAGCTCGAGAAACTGTGGGGAGCGAGAGCGACCACGTGGTCCACGCCCGCGCCCGCAGAAACGACTACGACCGCCAAGCCGACGGAGTGCCCGGCCCCGCCGCTGAAGCAAGTAGCGCAGCGCCGCGCGTCCCCGGCGCGGGAGCAAGAGGTGGAGGACGAGTGCGACGAGGACATCGGCGACGCCGGTTCCAGCATGTCGACTGCCGCCTCGAGCACAATCAGCAAGCCGACGAGTTACGCCAGCCTCAACAACCGCTACCGCAAGCTCGAGTCCCAGATGAACCGCTGGGGGAAGGACTTTGACGCGCTCGAGCGACGACTCACCAACAGAATGATACAAGTCATGCAGCAAGCAATTCAGCAGGCAATCCTGCCCGTTCAGCAACAACTCAACCAACTGGCAGCATCCGTAAGGGGCGCAGCACAAGAGCACGGCAACCCGATCACCGTCTCACCGCCATGATGACGACGCCCAGGCAACGCACTTCGCTCCGCATCTGGCACTGGAACGCCAACGGCTTTCGGTGCCGGAAGGCGGTCTTGCAACAACACCTTCAAACGTTGACGCCGGCGGAGCAGCCCGACGTCATCATGATACAGGAAACCCACGCAGAGAACGCGCCGTCCCTCCCCGGCTACAGGGCGCACGCTAGCCCGCCGAGCGCTCGCACCTGCGGGCGCGGAGCGGCGCAAGGCGTGTGCACCTTCGTCAGGAAGGGCATCACTTTCATCAAGCACGACGCATTCATGGGGAACCGAGGAAGCGCCATCGAGATGTGTGCGACGGAACTCTCGGTGATCACGGGCAAGCACAAGAGCACGATCGTCATGGCGGTCAACGTGTATAGTAACCCACAGCACAACCAGCAACGCTTCAAGTCACTACTGCACAGAGCGCGCGGGGCAGTCTCCGCATGCGACGGCGCCATCGTCGTCGCGTGCGGGGACTTCAACGCGCGACACAAGGAGCTCGGCCACGCCGCCACGACGGTCAAGGGCCGAGAGTTGTTGGAGGACGCCGCCGAAGCGGATTACGTACTCCTCACGGACCCAGCACACCCCACACGCATCGGCACGTCCGTCGTGAAAGACACCACACCAGACCTGGCGTTTCTCCACCTGCCCGACGACCGTACGGCTAGCTGGAGGAACACGGGCATAAATCTCGGCAGCGACCACTACATCGTGGAAGTCGTCATCCCGCTCCGACCCAACAGTAAGACCAGCGCCGACGACGGGCAGATCAAGCACCGGCTGACGAACTGGCACGATTACCGCACCGAAGACCTGGGTGAAATCACGGACATAGAGCAGTGGACGCGCAAAGTCGTCGCAGCCGTCGAGAAGGCGACGTCCGTCACGGAGACGTCCGAGGAGACCACGCGAATAGACCCCCGGCTCGCGCACATGCTGGAGGCTCGAAGCTCGCTACAGCGAAGGTGGAAGCGGCAGCGGCACAACCGCGCCCTCCGCAAGCGGATCGCCACGCTCGGCCGAGAAATCGAGAAGTACAGCCGCCAGCTGTGCGCGCAGCAATGGTTCGAGCTGTGCAACGAAGCCGACGGCCAGCTCCATCGCGGGGGAACGTGGAAACTCCTCCGTCACCTGATGGACGAAACCCAAAGCAAGGAGTATCAACGCCACCGGCTCGCGCAAATCATGTACGCGGCGACGAAGGAGCTCGGAGAACGGGAGGTACACAAGCGGCTCAACGAGCGCTACCTTCCCAAGACCGCGACGGAACAACAAGGAGAGTACGCCGGCCCGCCCAACCCTTCGCTCGACCGCGACATTGAGGAATGGGAGGTCCGGCGCGCCACCCAGGCCCTCAACTGCCGATCGGCGGCGGGCCCGGACCGCGTCACGAACAAGGCGCTGCGTAACTTGAGCGACGCGGCCATAACATCGCTCACAAAGTACTTCAACGAGCACTGGCGAGCCGGCAGCCTCCCGCGACAGTGGAAGACGGCCAAGACAATTCTCATACCGAAGCCCAACAAGCCGCCGGGCATAGAGAGCCTCCGCCCCATCTCTCTCACGTCGTGCGTGGGGAAAGTGTTGGAGCACGTTCTCAACGACCGGTGGCAACGGTATCTCGAGTCCAACGGCCTGTACCCTGACCCCATGCTGGGCTTCCGCTCGCGGCTGGGGACACAGGACGCAATGCTGCTGCTGCAACATGAGGTGCTGGCTCCGCCGTCGGGACCGACCTCGGACAACCGCGCCATCCTGGGCCTGGACCTGCAGAGCGCCTTCGACAAGGTGAAGCACTCGGCGATCCTGGCCCAAGTGTCCCGGCTCGGCCTGGGACAACGGTCTTACAACTACGTTCGAACCTTCCTGACCGGCCGCACGGCCCGACTGGAGGTGGGCGGGACACAACTCGAGGAGCGAGAACTGGGCAGCGTCGGCACGCCGCAGGGCTCTGTCATCTCGCCGCTGCTATTCAACCTCGTAATGATCGGCGTGGCCCGCCGCCTGGACGAGCTACCTGACGACCGCTACACCATCTACGCCGACGACATTACGCTGTGGGTGCCGGGCGGCAGCGACGGCCACATCGAGTCGGCGTTACAAGAGGCGGTGGACGGCATAGAGGAGAGCCTGCGCGGCACGGGTCTCCGATGCGCCCCGCAAAAATCGCAACTCCTGGTCCTGCCCCCGACGGGACGTCACCGCAAGAAGACCGAAGCGGAGCGCAGCATCGTGGTACGCGGGAGCGACGGCACGGTGATCCCCGAAGCGACGAGCATCCGCGTCCTGGGTATGCACATCGACGCGAGCCGACGCTACAACACCACCACTGTCGAACGGTTGGTAACAAAGATGGGCATCGCCACGCGCCTCGTCAAGCGCCTCGCCACGCGGGCGCGCGGCATGCGAGAAGCGAGCCTGCTGCGCCTGCTGCAGGCGTTCGTGGTCAGCCAGGTGGCCTACGTGGGAGCCTTCCACGACTGGCGGACCCAAGAACGCGCAAAGATCGACGCGGCGATACGCAAGTCGTACCGGGCGGCCCTGGGCCTCCTCAACAGCACGAGCAACGCGGCCCTCGCGTCTCTAGGAGTACACAACACGCTCTCGGAGATCAGCGAGGCGCAGCGAACGTCTCAACTGGAGCGCCTAGGGTCGACCCGCACGGGCAGAAGGTTACTACAGCGCGTGGGACTAAGCTGCTCCTTCGACGAGGAGGACGAGCTAGTACCGCTGCGCGACGACATCGCAAGCAGCCTGGTGATCCCGCCGCTACCCAAGAACGTGGCGCCGGGGCGAAACTCGGAGCGGAGGATGGCGCGGGCGTGCGCGCTCGCCAAGGGGTACAATGGGAGGAGCGACGCGGTGTACGTGGACGCTTCCAAACGCCGCGACAGGGAAGACACCTACGCCGTGGTGGCGATACGAGCCGCCACGGGAGAAGTACTGAGTGCGGGCAGCGTGCAAGCCAAGACCCCCAGACAGGCGGAGGAGGCGGCCATAGCGCTGGCCCTGCTTCACCCCGACACGCGAACGGTGTTCAGCGACTCGAAGTCGGCCATCGCCAATCTGGCCAGGGGTATGGTCTGCAAGACAACGATGCGAGTCCTCTCCGGCATCGGGGAAGGCGCGCGCAAGAACGCAACGACGACCGTGCGCTGGTTTCCGGCCCACATGGGTCGGGAGCTGCGAGGCGGCTACAGGAACATCAACGAGGCAGCCGACGCTGCGGCCCGTGATCTCGCCGCGTGCCGGGCCGCGCCAGCGACGGACGCCGACGCCGACGAGGAGCCAAGCAAAGACGAGGACGACAACGGCGCAGAGCCCCTGACCACATACGGAGCTACGCTGTGTTGGTATAGGACAGAGAGGCAGGCCTATCCTCCGCCCCACCCGGGGCTCGCGAGGAGAGAGGCCGTGCTTCTACGACAACTGCAAACCGGGACGGTGCTTACGCCGGCGCTCGCGCGTCACGTGTGCCCGGACATGTACGAGGACGAGCTGTGCAGTATGTGTGCGCGTGTGAACGCAGACTTGGCCCACTTGATGTGGGGATGTGCGGACCACGACACAAGTGCGGGGAGGCCGATCCTCCCACCGGACATTGCGGACTCAGTGCGCTCTTCGGGGCGAGAAGATCAGCTAAGGGCCATCCAGCGGCTCGAGGCTGCACTGGACAGGCAAAGGCGAAAGGGGAACCCGCACTCCTCTCGGCCTCCTCCTGCGGGAGCGAGGGCTAGGGGCGACAGCGGCGGCACTCCAAGTAGCCCGCGCCGACCAGACGTAGACCTCGGGGTCGGCCCGACGCCGCGGTGAGCGGTGAAGGCTACGGGACGGTGAGGCCCTGCGTGGCCTGACCCGTCCCCGACTGCCGGTACCTCAATAAAGTCCTTTCTCTCTCTCTCTCTACAGTTTCTTCCTTTCGTTGAAGTCGCACATTAGGTCATCTTAGCCTTGCTCTTACCATCACAAACTTCCCTAGAGGTCTGGTGGTATTACTGGTGGTGAAATAAAATTTGTTGGATAAGAATTGCTTGCACATATGACCCTCTTGCTTTTTGTGTTTATTTTTGCTTCTGATACACGGACTGATGGCATTGCGATGGCCCATTATTTTTGATGAAAATAAGAATGCTGATGACCACAATCTGAATGAGCATTAGCCAGAACTTTCATAATCAGCTACAGCATTACTGGAACCCAGCTTCGGTAATGCAACTTCTTCATCATCCTTGTTGCTGTGAGCACGCTGGAATGGAAGCTTGGAAATTTTACAAGGTCTGGTGTGGCCCCTTTGTGACCACCGGTTTGATGTTGGCATAAATGAGAAGGCTGTACTACACATATCGAATTCCTTCGTTCTATCGCGTATTGCATTCGCATATCGCATTCCTTCCTTTTATCTAGTGTATACAGCTGAAGAACGTCTCCAGATGGCCCTGGCTCAACCGATACGTGCAGATGTAACTGTCGCAAATAATAAAATTGAGAGTTCAATTTATTGTCGGCTTTCTTAATGACTGCCATATGCAATGCACATTAAGTGCCTGAATACTCTATATTAGCGATTGATAGTCTCATTCTAGGCAGTCTGATTCACCTGCTATAGTTATGTTTGGCAGCTGTTTCAAAATTAACCACTATGATTGAACTAATGAGCGGCAATAACAATTTATAGGTGCACTCAAATTAATTTACTTTTCAAGGGAGACGTATATCCTTCGTCGACTTCGCCTTGCACAAAATACATGACGGTCCCATCGCGACCCAAGAAAGCGCATATGTTTGTTACCTCAACATGCTTCTTAGGCGGTCTCTGTTGACAGACAGATTTCCGGCCGAACCCGCAGGCATTTCAGGCAAAACCGCCTGCAGGCGGGGTGGTCCTGATAATTGGGCGTGAACAGAAGTGGCCGTTTCCGTTCATTGGGGAAGGCACCCAGGGAAGGACAGAATAATTTTTCTTAACCCCCCACCACACGGGTGCCCATCTCACATGAACGAAGTTTACTCCTCCCCCACCTCCTCTGTGCACGTATATACATGGGCCATATGAGAGCGGAGGTGCAAGTATACGTAATTAAACAACGTCGCTGATCCGCCGAATTTAAGAAATGTGTCATGCAAAGCATCAAATATAATCTCGAAAATTTCAGATTGCGTGTTTCAGCGATCGAAGGAGCATGCACCAATCGCACACACCCATACAGGAGATTTCTGCACCTACATTCGGGATTACCTTTCGGCTTCGCCTTGTCCTCCTCTAGAAAACCACCTTATCGTGCAAATAAAGTTACCATTATTCATTGGCGGATGTCCTGACCCCTCCCTTAATTTTTGAATTAAACCTCCAAGAAGATGACCACTCAGGTCGCAGAAAAAGGTGAATTGATGACTTGTTGTATTTCTTGTGTTTTTGCTTTCCCGAAATTTCAGTGAATAAATAAGGCTCCTCCTCCTCTTCCTCCTGCTCATCATCATCATCATCATCATCGTCACTGATAGGAGCTGACCCCCCTCTCAGAAAAACCCTGGATCCGCCCCTGCCATTATTACTATTAGTTGGCGGTTGTTTTATCTCTGACTCCAGTAAAAAACCGTTCAGTGATAGTATAACAGCGGGCCCGTATACAAGAGCCTAGTTATACGCTAGACATGGTAAAATGGTTCGTACATTTGTTTGTTTTTAATTTACGAATCATACACGATTAAAAGGAGCCGATCTGCCCAGACATGTTTCGCGTAACATGATATGACCGGCTGACGGCGAGTTCAAATCGGCAGCAGCCACTACGGACATGTAGAGAAGGTGTTTTTGAAGATAGGCGGCGGCGGCTTATTCCGTATCGTCGGCAGTGTTCGCAAGCGTGCCTTCGCAAGCAACGAAGTGACACAGCAGACACTAAGGCGTGTTAGAGTGAACCTTTGTAAATTAGCCCCACACGACTGACGCTCCTCACAATATACCGAAACTGAATTTGGCGCCTCAGCCCGACGTCTTCTTTTTGCTTATAATTTCATTTATTTTTGTTCGCCAAGCATGAATACTTCAAGAAAACTACTAAAAAGCATACAAACTCGTAAACAAACGCAGTTATTGCCATAAAAGTTGCCTAATTTTAGCTTATGGCCATAAATTTGTGCCTCATTTTTAAGAAAAATTGTTAGCAATATCCTAAACTACTGATCTGGCAACTACAGCGTGGCATCATGGCGGCATTCATGTTTAGACACATTTTTGAGCCAGCTTTACCCGCCTGATTAACTCTATGCCCCGAGCGCTTCGAAGCTCCTGCCATAGGGTGCGCGCCTCCCCATTGGCGAAACTGGTCAGGCTCCTCCCACTGCTGCGCGCAGCGTGGCCGCGTGGCGCAGCGCGAGTCACTTCCCGCTGCCGGCACGCAATCGCGGACGCCGGTGTGAAAAAAAAAAAAAAAATAACCCGCGTGCAAGGCTTATAAAGATTCACAAATGCTTGCTGGGACGACGAAACCCAACAAGCATGAGCGAACTCGAACAAAGTGCAAAGCGGCGGCTTGCGGCGGCGGCGGCGGCAACGCCGGTGGCTTAGGCTTACCACCGCGGAGGATATTTGATGGGCGCTTTCGTAAGCGGCGCGTGTCACGTTTTACAATGAAAATTTCGCCCACGTTATCCGCTTTTTTTCTCGCGCGCCCCTCTCATATGCCCCTCGAGTTGCGTTTCAGCGAGAGGTTAGAAGCGGTCGCTGGAACTACCCGCATCGCGCAGGTGGTCTCCGCGGCTGCGTCAGCGCGCCTGTGGCTTGCGGGGCGCGTTTTGCGTTTTTGCAGGGAGAAAACGCTGCGTGCGGTTCACGCTGATGCCGATTAAGCCGTAGACGATTAAGCTCCGACAGAAACAGTGCGCCAGCCGTGTATGCACGCCACGCAGTTTGTAGGCAAGGGACTTAATCAAAGACTCCGTGGCTGGCTGCATCCGCGGCATTGGGCGACCCGTGTCGCCGTTCGCGTTTTATTGGGACCCCATTTCGGCGCTTGCGTCTCCCAAAATCTACTTCTACAACTTAAATATCGTGCCTCGTTCTCTATGAAACTTCGTTACATTGAAATTCCGGCAAACGGGACTTCGTTACACAGAGGGTGAAAATACATTGTGCATACACTTGAAGTTACAAAAAATTCCGTGTTTCGTTACATCGAGGGTTTCGTTACATTGAAGTTCGTTACATCGAGGTTTAACTGTATACGATACAAGGCGACTATAACTGCTGTAATGCAAAACTAAATAATCGCTTAGATTTTTGCGTGTGCTCACCTTTCGCTAAATTTAGCCATAAAAATTTAAGTTTTCTGATTGGCTGCTTTACCGCGGGTTGTGGTATCGTTGCGTTGACGGCACAGAAACGTACAGCTTGGCTTCTTGTCACCATCGCACCGTCGTCGGCGAGCGCTTGAGGCACTGTCGCCCATGACGGAAGACAGTGACATGATGGTGACATGAAGGGGTGAAAAACAGCTTTGTGAATGATGCCTTATATTGCCATTGCGATGTGTGTGGTTAAAGGAAACAGTTGAATCTCGAAAAGACTGCTTGAAGAAGTGTCTGTCACGTCCAACGTTATTTTTCGGTTTGGTACAAAATCTAGAAACCACATCGATCTGCCCCTTGTGCACAGCTTGCCAAACTGTGTTTTCTGCTGCATAAACCACATGCACTGTAATTTTAAGACGAAAGTCTTAATTGCCTTACTTTGCAAAAAAACTCGCACTTGTTGTCTTGGTACAGTCCAAGAAATGGCCATTGCTGTGAAGAGTAAATGACACATTTGAGTTCATACGGACATTAAACCTGCCTCTCCAGAGTGTGAGCTGAGTGTGTCAGCGTGACATCGTGCGAGTAAAACAGGCACACGCCAGCCACTGGGAGCTCTGATGTTGGGAAGCCGTGGCATGGAGTGTCGCCAGTGTGCCTGCTGAAGCAGTTCCCGCCAAAAGGCAAAGAAATGAAAGTGGCGCAAACATGCGGTCTTTGATAAGCATCCCAAGGGGGGAAGTTGTTATGCTTACGTCCTAAAAGCATGTAAGCAGACTTAGTGCCTTGAGGGGTGTTTCTATTGTTTCTCATTTTCAGCTCTAAATTTCAGAGTTTTGTTTTTGCCAGAAATAACGAAATAAAGAAAATACTATTTGGCCATATGAGTGTAACAACCCAACAGAGTTTAGGTACGTGAATTTGTTGACGAAATAATTTCTCCAATTTCAGGACGCTTATGAAATGGCGGTGGCCTCCCCCTGCAAAAAATTTCCTAGTCACTGACTGGCGACGTCTGTGACTCGAAGCTGCGCGCATGTCCGCTCTCCTCACCCCTGTGTGCAGGACACGGACTTCCGCAACCCGGTGCACAAGTTCAGCGAGGAGCAGCTGCGGAGCATGAAAGTGCGCTACTACTCTCCCGAGGTGCACCAGGCCGCCCTGGCCCTGCCCCGGTTCGTCAAGCAGGTCTGTATGGGAGAATAGGTGCAGCCAACAGAGGAAGGGCATGATACTGATGCTGCGTGCGCATTGCTAGACTGCCCGTCAAAGTAGCCTGGACGATGCCGCGCGCTTCTCGTAAGGCGCACGCTCACAAGCGCTTCGTACTTTTTTTTTTTTTTTTTTGTGTGAGCTCCTCACGTGGCACAAGCCTGGCCGACGTTGGGTGCTCCTGATGAGGCGTACGCTTACGTGCACTCGGTGTTTTTTTTTAAGTTTTTTGTAGTAACCCTGGACGGAGGAACTGAAAGCTTAAATAGCTCTGCTGTTAAAAAAAGATTGGAGGACATTTAAGCGTGCAATGCAGTAGCGTCTTCAGGCCCCCTTTGTGTCACATTGTCATTCGTTTGTTATGCTCTTAGTGGTTCCTGCAAGCAATGAAAACTTTCCGCTTTTGCTCGCATGCCATCTATTGGTAGCGCCTTGCGATCTCGTGGTTTGCAGTGGTGCCGCTAGGTGGCGCTACGAGATTTTTCACTCAGCCAATGCCGTCAATGAAACTACACGCTGGCTTTTCTGTGACATGGGGTCCTTAACACTACGCATTAATGTGCACTAGAAGGAAAACTTGTTCGTTCAAGTGCCGTTCCACTGTGGGCCATGCTGCCATAACAGGTGACAGTGTCTCCCATTCTTGCTTGGCTTGGCTCGCCACGTGGCTTTTTTTCATTCATCACGACAAAACCAATAAGCGTAACGTTTTTTTCCTCGTTCACCATGCATGAATGTTTTAAAAATGATTTCTGACAAATAAATCTTTTCAAAGCCACGCCTTTTTATTGATAAAACAACTTTTAATGGTGGTTAAACAATATTTTAGTTTTTGCCGTCACAGACAACTTTTGAGCTTGTTGATAAGCCATGTCAAGTAAAAATGGGACACTGTACAGTGCATTGCTCGTTGAGGAACGGCTTGCATCGACACTAGCACTCCGATCTCCCTGTAGTATAATACTAGCATGAAACTGCCTCAGAGGACCTGCTTTCAAAACAACGCCAGCTTTTGGCATGAACTATTATCATCACCCGCCTGTCTATGCCCACTGCAGGGCAAAGGCCTCTCCAATGGATATCTATTTATCCTGGTTCTGTGCTACCTGCTACCAATTTGTCCCCGTAAACTTCTTGACCTCATCTGCCCGCCAAACCTTCTGCCACCCCCTGCCATGCTTGCCTTCTCTAGAGATCTCACTCAGTTTCCCTTAAAGGAGTACTGACACCACATTTTGACGCCTAAAAAATGATATATAATTGGCTTTAGTAGTTTGTACAGATGCCTCACAGAAATTTTTGTAGCGATCCGAGGCCGGAATCACATCTAAAATCGATTTTGATTGTCCAGGCCGCGAGCTTCCACAAATCGGCAGCACTAGCGAAATTGCTTTTGGCGTGACAAAACAACCTGACGTTCAGGAACGGTGGACGAGCCCTCCTGCGCATGCGCCAACTAGACATCAAAAAACAAAGAAAGCGACTTTTTTTTTTTTGCCGGACGTGACGTCATCGTTTTAAAAAAAATGGCAGCTGTTGTACGGTTACCTCGCTGCGATCTTCTCGCCGTGATTTTTGTCTGCCGTTGCAGCGGTGCATAGGTGTTCGGCTTGCGATTGTGGTAAGGGCCCTCTCGAAGAACTTCTGGAGAGCACTCACGGTGGTGTGTAGCGTGTGATTGAGACGCTGAGTGTGTGCGGCCGCCTTATTTGCGCGTTGTGCGTTACGACGGTGAACACGGGCGTTCTGCATCAGTTGTGCCGCCTCGATTTGCGAGAGTGATGAGTGCGCTCGCTACAAGCTTCTGCGCTGCATTTCATTAGAGCACCGTGTTGAGGCCGCTGGGCGTTTCGTCTCCGACGTGCGAGTGCGCGTAGGCTTTCAACTTCAAACGGCGGTGCTATCATGGCCAGCCGCGAACGATCGTTCGCACGAAACCCTTGTCGCTCACCACACCACACGGTCATTGAATAAGAAATATCAAGACAAGACTATTGCGACCTACAAAGGTGATTCCTGCGCGTCGCTTTGGTTCGTCGAACCCCGTGTCTTGTAATCGCTGCGTGCTGTCATAAGCTCCGGGACATTATATTCAGGAGGTCATGGTCCTGCTGCATATTCTTGTTAAATCATTGCAGAGGACTCTTGGCGCGCAGAAATGAAAAGTTTGTAATTGTAATTATCCGCGTTAGTTTCGTTGGTCTCCAGAGGGTTGCTTTCCTGACGAGCGTATTGATGCGTATATCGCGGTATGGGAGCTGTACAAATGTGTTGACGGATGTGGAGGGGCACACTTTGTTGCTGTTCTTGGGGCGCTGGATATACGAGGAGTTCAAGGGTGTCTCGTCTGGTAGGTGGTTGAGGCGGGAGGTTTGGGAGTGATGGTAAGCTTCGTGCAGTTTATCTAAGGTATTATGTACTTCCAGTTCGACCAACTTGCACGTGGGTGTCGAGAGGGCACTGTTCGGTCTGTGAAAATATTTATTTCGCCTACCACCATATTTGGTGCCCGTTTGTGCTTCTGCTATCAGCCTTCGTCGTGTTCTGCTTGATCCTACACAGTGACAAAGTTTGATAACCGTAGCGGGACCCCGCACGACATGCGGCAGTGGGCCAAATTAACATTCTCAAATGCTATTTCCATAACACTGTTGGACACGAATTCTTGTAACTTTGTTCCTCCTGTGTCTACACAGCCCGTCACCATGATGCACAGCATATACTGAAAGTCACATGGTTTGTTGTTCCTATTTCAATGTATCTTGATGGTACATAGAGCAGACAAGGCCCTAACAGGCGGTGGTGGGAGCATGCCGCATTGCTGACGACTTGAACATAAACTGATTTGGTGCTCCACTCCAAGACTCAATGCACGCCAGGTGGCTGCATGCCAGAATTTGATATGACGAGAGTGCTGAAGTTGTATGGCACAAAACAGGAACGAGAAATCTTTGAGGCCTATGTGATAAAGGCGGGAGACAGATGCACTATAGAATACTGAATAATTAGTGTGAAGTGTGCAGCAGCTGTAATTGCTTTTTACATGTGGTGTTAAAGCAGTGTCACATAAGGGTTTTGTTTACTTTGTAATCACTCTCAGAGGGAAATGAAGCTTCGTTGATGAAGCTCATTCCTGTCTCTATCCTTTCCTTGAGTCATGCCTGACATTTGACCAAAATTTCCAAGATGAAGTCTCAACTAGCCTGCGTAGCCACCTTCATTCAGTTCACTGTTTTGATGCATATTTAAGCACAAAACCCTGGGACGTCTGCCATTAATCACTCATAAGAAACCCTTGATGCCCGCCACACTCACCACTACCACTTCCACAACTTTGCAAAAAACAGATGCAAGCATAGCCATGACAGATTCCACCGTGCTTCCCAGTAAGCATGTCCCTTTATCAAGAAGGATGCATCACACCTCAAATACACTACGACGCATACGAAAGCTAGTGATCATCTACCTCATCTGGACATCACGCCTTTCTACAAGGGAATGAGGCGGCACGCACTGCTGCCCTCAAATTTACAAGCCACGGATTCGTAGAAAGCAGAAAAGACCTGCCAGATTCCCTCACCAACCTCTAAGTCCAAAGCCGTTTTACAGATGCCTACAAACCCACACATACTATAACACAACATATTACCCAACACGTGCCCCTATGAATGCCCACCCTGTAAAGGAAGGAAGGAGAGAGAGAGAGAACAAACACTTATTTATAAGTCCAGGTCCTAATTTGAAAGTTAAATTTACCGGATCTGCGTAGTACTCCTGAATGCCTGGTCCTAATTTGAAAGTTCAATTCACTGGATCCACGTAGTACTCCTGAATGCCCATGCGGACCCGGTGCACGTGTTTGTAGAGAGCTTCCTGGGCAGCCTGATGTTCACTGTCGGCGGGGGAGACAGCCAGAGCTCTCAGGAAGTGATGAAAGTGAGGAATTGGGTAAGAGATGATGGGGTGAAGTCCCAATTAGAATGAGGGATGGATGGATACGAAGACCACCTGGGGCAGGAAGGATGGCCAGGGCGCCGATAGATGCGGTGAAGAATGTGATGGGAGGGGAGTGAAGAGGTTTGAGCCTGTTGAATGAGGCACGCAGCCTCACGAGTTAGGCGGGAACTGGGGGGTGGGTACAGGGTGCGTGATAGGTGTTGAGTGTGTAATTTGTAATGGCGGGAAGCGCGGTGTTGAGTACAAACCGTCGGCGGGTGGTACAAGGTTGGCCAGGACATGGACGAACCCGGGAAAGGTACTCGGGTAAGCGCGTCTGCTGAGGCATTCCCGCACATGCCAGCGTGGCCAGGAACCCAAACCAGTGTGAAGCGTGGCCGAGGATTCGATGCAAGTATCGGAGTGATGAAATCAGTGGTGTGTGGGTGGGTCTCATGGTTAGCGAAATTACGAAGGGCTGACTGACAGTCGCAGAAGATATATACTGGCGTGGTGGTAGGAACATTAAGAGTAGCGTGCTCTATTGCAAGGGCAATGGCGTATTCTTCGAGGGAGGTCGAATCCGGTGGAGAAAGAAAGGAAAGCATAGCAGTGTCTAAAGAAGGGAGTAGGAGAAATGAAGCCATGCCCGTTGAGTTTGAGGGGATGTAGGAGATAGTACAGGGAAGACAGAGCGGTTAAGCATCCAATCAACTGCACCCAATGCTTATCAGCGATTTCAAATAAATGCGTCAAACTTGCATGAAACACTTTACTGCATTTTTAACTCTCATTCATGAAATTATTTGTGTAAATTATACACTTATACTGTAGCGTCCAGGCAGTATATTTGAAGGTGTGTGAACATTCGCAACTTAGAATACTGTGCGAGTACTTTTTGATATTCGATTTGCAGCTCTGTTTCAAATATTTGAAATTTACAAATAGTAGAGGAACGAATGTTTGCTCTATCTGAAGACGTGCAAACTTTAAAGCTTCACTACATGGTAAGACCTTGCGGGTTGGTTTTTCTGCATGACACCGAAGCCGTGCCAAAAGCCCAAAGCAGAAGCCTTGCACCAAGCAAGTGTTCGCTAACTGTGGTGTATGTTAGGTCAAGTGCAACACTACGAAAGCAAAATTTATAATCTAAAATAGATTTCCTATAAATATAATAGCAGAAGTGAGAAATAAAACGTTATTGCTGGCTTATTGGTGAGGTCCCACGGGCAACTAGCATGCCCAGCCTCCTTCCAATCATTGAGGAGACTGGGGGGGGGGACTGCTGCCTATCATATTAAATATACCTAATATGCTTAGTGTGTTCACAGTATTTTGAGGAACCCATACTTCTTTATGACAATGTATGCAAAATTCTTTTTGCACTGATTTGCATGTCTATGTTTTATTTTCTCTGTTACATCAAATTTTTTGTATGTCAAGCGCAAGTACCTGGACAGAGATGTGTCTAGTTCTGACTGCCTAAGCTGTCTTTTTTGGTGTAGTTATGTTTTATACACTCTAGAAACACCAAAAAAAAGATAGTGTGGTTTGAAAATATTCAATTCGCAGCCAGCTTTTACTGTTCGTATTCAAAAATATTTTATTGAATTTACAGCCAAGTTTAACTTGTATTCAATTCACAGACGCAAAGTTGATAATCACACACCTCTAAATATATATACAAAAGGTAAGTTGTCATTTGTAGTGACAAAAAACTCTCAGCTGCAGTGGCGTCGCTAAGGGGGGGGGGGGTCCCTGGGCCCCGGGTACCAGCCCCTTGGTTAAGTGCCACTTGTGCCCCTACAATGTGTAATGCTGACGTCGAAAACTGGAAGACAACTGTAACGAGACCGCAGCTTTGGCCTGTTCAATTTACGTCCCCACCAGTCTATTCAAATTTGTTTCCTGGTACAATGGAAGAAAGCGAGGAGAATTTTGGCATCCAGGCATGTCGCAGTAGTCGAGGATGGGTGCGACTTGAGGAGTTACTTGGCTGCAGGGTGAGTGGAGGCGAACAAGGAACGATTCCTGGAGAGGGGGTGCGTCGGTATACGACTGTGACGCTCGGAGGGGTGTAGCGAGCGAGTGAGCTTGCTTTTCAATGGGACGACAGGGGCCTAACAAAGCCCCTTCATCACGTCCAGAGCCACTGTTGGGGTGGCAGACAAGATCAGTAGGGAAGAGAAGTGAAGGGGGAGGCATCCAAGCCTACGAGACTTTGGTCATGTGTCCTCAGCGGTTATTTATCTGGCTTTTTTTACGCACATGAGATGTTGTGTACGGGTCATGGTGAATGTTTAGCATTTTCTGGAGTCTTCGCAGTGACGCGTCGGCGACCGTGTACCCCGGTCCGGTTGTCATATTTTCAGAAGGAAACCAAGGTGAAAATGACCTGAAAAAAAAAAAAAAATATGGGGAAGATTGAATCTTGAGGAAGCGGGGACTGATAATTAAAACGAAATGAAATAAGTGTGAAACATGCAATGAAGGTTGGTGCGGGGGAGCTAACTGTACAAATTAAGCCTGTGTTGGGAGGAGGGGCGCAAGTGGAAGAGGAGGGGTGGGAGCTCAGTTGTCCAACATTAGGCGAGACAAATGGGTTGTCGCGATTTCCCCTTGGTTGCACCAGATTCCTTCAGTGCTTGCACTAACCAACCAATTTGCGATTTAAGCAATCGCGAAGGATCTGATATCGGGTGTTGATAGCTCATATTTTTTATGTCGTTGACTTTCCTTCATCGTGCCCAGTGACGCAGCCAGCACATGGCAATTGTACGAAGATGGCATTATATGGAAGGGGCGTATCCCATGCGGCCCCGTGTAATTAAACTAAAAGAACAACGGACGAGTAGCTTGTCGAACAAATCATGCAAGAAATAGAACAGTTATGTAGGCATTTATTTTATTTACCTAACTTTTAATCAGGTAAATCTATGTTTTTTTATTTCATTCCCCTGTAAGTTAAGAGCAATATAAATGAGTATCTGCTTTGCGCACATAAATAAAGCGGATTCATCTTCAAAGTGTGTTCATCTTCTTTCCATTTTATCATGGTTTTCGTGTGGCCGTCCCAAGGAGTTCTAAGTGAAGAAATATTTGAAGCTGATGACCTAAATATTTTGCTCTGGTAGGTTCATCTTTCAAGGTGGAGGGTGAGAAAAAAAAGGACAGGACAACGAATTAAGTGCATAACAAAAAGATAAACACCAGGCACGTCACCCACTTTCCATCATTAGGCATTCGATCCGCTGAGTGCTCCCATCCCGGAATATGGTCGGGAGACCCCACCATAATTGAGGTGGGAGTGAGGGGCAGTTTCTGTGTTAGTGAAAGCGTTCTGCTGAGTGCTTTGTGAACATTACTAGAAAAAAAATGTTGAAGACTGTGCGACAAAGGACAGGACGCCCGGTGTTGTATACACGATTTTTGAGCTGAGTGCCCCTCCCCATGCATTGGGGAGGAAAAATCTACTGGAACGACTCAGGCAGCACAACAACGACGTCCGGCTGCAAAACCGTCGCCCAGTACTGCAAAACATCAGACCGCAAAAGAGACTTCGGTGAAACGCTCCAGAAGCGTGACCAACTGGCGGAAAAGATGCAAAGAACATAAATCCTTCCCTCCGAACCCTCCCACTTGTGTACATGCGGGCACCGCGCTCCACAGCGAGGCACTTTGTGAGTGACCGGCGCTACGACGCGACCCCAGTCACCCCTGAAAGAAGAGGGAATTTAGATGGGTCCCAAACGTCTTGTTCTTGGTTGTTACTTTTGGTTGGAGAGGGCGATATTATTTCCTCAGCTACTGGGAAAAGGTTGTTTCATCTAGGATCTGTCTTGAGTTACTCGACTGTACAACGACGTCAATGAAATTATCACCAACACATCGGGATGGGCGCGACCGAACGGTTGTGAGCCAGCGTATGGCGCTGATACACTCGGGCCCGTACGAATCTGATATTTTACTCAAGAGTTCTTTTTTTATCGCTTCGTAACCTCCTTCAATTCAGATTTCCTCCTCTGGCTGAATCACTGGTAAGCCCGAACCTCACATTTTATACTTTATACTGTGTTCGTTTTCCCAAGACGCCAATGTCAATTAACTTATTTGCAAATGTGTGGTGGAATCTTTTTACAACGTACGAAAGGAAACGACAACATTGTCGCAGACAAACATCCACACGACTAGCCGTGCACTGGCCGCTTAGACGACTCATGTACGGCCAGTCGTCTCTTTCAACGCTAAAAGTTCCCTTTCTATCTGCTTCCATTCTCAGAAATAACATAACCATAGAAATAAAGAGACCCGACAATGTATTTATTTCAAACGTACTGAAATTCTCACTTAAAGAAATTTCCAGCAGTTGCATGCTGCCTTTAGTGACAAACGGGCAGGCGCAGGCAGTTATTCCCAATTTGTGGGGCGGCCGTTTCTTTCACATTGTATACCACTTTTCCTGCACAAACTTGGAAATAGCTTTTTTTATGTTCGGCTGTTGTTTATTTGCTGGGACAACTTCTATTTCTCCCCCAGCCTTCTTTCACCAGGCTCCGCCTGTAATCCTTCAAGCATAACTTGTTCAAGGTGTGTTCCTAGACACAGGAAAATTAATGCGAATGAAGCGACTATTTGTCTTGCATGTGTTGCCTTTAAACAGCCCTATCATTGCTGGCCACCCTCCTCCATGCCCACGGGACGTCTGCATGATTTAGTCGGCACAGCGGACTGCAAAGCTTTCTGAACGCCTCTGGCGACCACCTACCTTATAGTGTCGTTTTCTGACGAGGCCCGAGACTCTATCACACCTCCATTGCTCTTGCAGGCATCCATTTGCTTGGTATCGACTGTAAGATGTGGTACTCTCACACTGCTGCATATCAGCCTTCACCTTTCCCCTACCCTACTTTGGTTTGGCGCATTACACCCTGTGCTGCTGCAAGTAGCTCTTGGCCACTCCTTTCTCGGCTGCTAATGGTGTTTTCGTGCTGGCGAGTGACACACCATGATGCTCCTTACTGTTAGGATTTTTATCGATGCCTAATTCAATGAAAAGGTCGGTGTTGTGTATCAAGATCTGCACCAGAGTCGTCGTCTGGGGTTCTCTAAACCAAGCT
The DNA here is from genome assembly GCF_048455015.1 of Haemaphysalis longicornis. Lineage (NCBI taxonomy): Eukaryota > Metazoa > Arthropoda > Arachnida > Ixodida > Ixodidae > Haemaphysalis > Haemaphysalis longicornis. The sequence continues at coordinate 5,133,496 of NW_027526296.1, forward strand.
CGTGTAGCTATTGGCGGTGAGCGCGAACACAAGCGGCGCTGCGAAGCGCGCCTCCGTGACGTCAGCTTAGGGATTCTCGCATTTGTCGTCTGCTTCACTCAGGATATCGCTCTCTCTGCTGTTTCTTTGCGCTCGGTCAACGTCTGATGCTTGTCCGCACCAGAATTGGCGTGTGGGTAACTTTTTATCATGATAATAGGCTTAAAATCGCATACACTAGCTCATGGTGTCAATTAAAGTATAGTTTTGGATACCGCTACGGGAGAAACATTGCCGGCGCCAACCCATTCCTTGCGAAGCCGGTCCTGTGCGGAGCGCGAAGAGTCGGAGCTAGGCGTCAGCTTCTCATGTAAGCATTCGAACAGAAGGAACAGTCAGCTGCTAATAACCGACAACAGCGAAAATGGAAGACCAAAACAAATTCTAGGCCTTCAGGGCTGTCGGCTTTGGCAGAAGGCATCACGATTCCCAAGGTAAAACAGTTTTTGCAACCTTGCCGAACACTCGAACGCGTTTTGTCACATCACTTTACGTTGTCAAGGCATGAAAGTTTGCCGACATGCACTATAGACTGCAAGAACTGTAGGTTGAGTTCCAAATAACCCAGTGTGTACATACGCGCGTGCTGATTCTATACCAGGCATCTAACCAGTATGGAGGTTTATTGAGCAAAACGAGTCACGTCTTCGTTAAATTTATAGTAACACATATATGTTTGTTAAGACCTGGAGGGATATTTCGGAACATTTTGCACAGCCATATCTTCCCGATATTCGGATATGCGTTATAGGAAAACTGCACTCAAGAGGAGGAGGAGGGGAAAACTTTGTTTAACAATTAAATCGATCTGGTTAGTGGGCCGGGTCCTCAGTCCAGGACAAGAGAGTAAAAGTAATTTTCTTCAAATCATAGAACGCCATCCCGAGTAGAATACGATTTGTTCTTCGCGTCTGGAAGGGTTGAAAAGCAATAAAGAGCTACTTGGAATTCTTCTTCGGTTTCGAGTCTTGTAATATGTGCAGGTATACTATTTATTACGTTAGTTAGCAAGTATATCATGCCTTCAACACCGTAATCTTGTCATCATTGTTCGAGTTGAGAGTCAGTTCGTTATGATAACGATATAATTACGATATAAATTCGGAGCACAAAAGCCGCCTTCGAGTACTGTGGACCACGTTGTTTAGGACGTGATCGCGGTGGCGTAGCACAAACCTTCTCATTGTATTTGCATGTGTATAAACAAAGCACGCTGCGGATATGAACCTTCTTGCACGCAGCCGTAATGAAAGCCAGTTTGTGAAGAAGGGAATGTATGCCATACAAAATGAAGGAAATATCCACACGACCTTTGTGAGGCTCCCAAACATCCCGAAACCTCCTAATAAGAAGTTGGTGACGGCGCAGAAAAATTAATGCGTTGGGCAGAAAAAAAAAAGCAATAAACATTAATCTGATACAAGACAGCAACGAAAGAAACAGAAGAAAGCCGCTTTATTTCCTGCTGTGCGATGAGCGTGTAGAGGCCGCTGCTTGGTACGTAGTATTAGACTGTCGAGTCTTCATAGGAGCATCTCAAAAATACTGCAGGGAAGCCTACGCATTTTGAATACTTATCGAGAAGCTCTGATCGCTGATCCTCGCGAATAAGCAAGGACGAGTTACACACGATCTTCTGACCGACACTCTGAAGAAAGGTGTTCTCTATCTCTTCGTGTGTGGGGGATAACTTGTGGGGGATACAGCTTCAAATTATTCAGATGCGTCAGGAGCTGGCAAAATAACTGAGTCGCTAGAAATATGCTTTTTAACGCACTACAGCAACGAAGCGGGCGATTTCTAGCCCAGGCACTGTTGCCCCTCACAAGCGGAGTGTAGCAGACGACAGCGGCGCGAATCCCTAAGCCGACGTCAGAGCCAGGGGGCGCCACTCAAAGATCTCACCGCCAATTATTGCCTAAATAACACACGGCTTCTTATTTTGCTGCTTACTTTTCTAATACTATATTGCCAGTTCTTTATAAATAACTACACATCAAGTAGTTTGAGTTTCACATTTGTTTGAGTGTGTTTGAGTTTGAGTTGAGTTTGAGTTTCACATTTGTTTGAGTTTCAGTGACTAGACATGCATTGTACGAAGTTGTGTTACTTTCTGTGTTTTCTATGCTATTGATGACCGCCCTATTACTCTTTGAAGTGTGTACCCCCCTTACTCAATGCTCTCATTGAGCTTGTAAGGTATCATAAATAAATAAATATTAATATCCTGTGGCTTCATTTCGCATCGCATGTCACATATTATGCATGCTTGCATCGACGTTTCGAAGCCCATGCATTAAGTAGCTGTAAAAAGTTTTTTTTACATTGGTATCCAAATGAAAGACACAAAATTTGTCGAGACCAATTGCTCTTGTTGCGCGATGAGAGCAATGCCGAGTGACAAGAGTGACAGAAATCGCTTTCGGTAGCTCCAGTCGCAAGTGTGAACCAGCCTTCATATGCTAACAATAGAATACATTAATATTATCAATAATAACAATAACACTAGTTTTATTATTAATAATTGTTTTGTATATGTGAGGGGGAGACAAATTTTCTGGGCCCTGGGTGCAAGTTTACCCAGCAACGTCACTGCTCAGCTGCCATTGCCATCACTGCTAGAGAGAGAAAACTGACAAGCAAAACCTCATCCCTGACTAATTTCAGTTTTAAGTTGTAGTGGTACTTTTGTGCTGTTCGACAAGCAATAACTTATTTGCGGTAATATTGCTGCAGACAAGTCCTCAGTCACGCTAAACACAGAAGAAATAAACTTGAAAGCATTGCACATCATAAGATCTGTTCCTAAAAGTACAAACTAAAGTACCATATTGTTCTTCGGCATGTGACAGCAGACATCAAGGACATAATGGGTGAACTGTCCAGCATCTGTTGAATGCATGGCATTATACCAGCTTGAACGTGCCTTAGAAGGGATAATTTTAAAACGGTAACTTGAGAGGGCCCACGAAAAAAAAAATGCTTTGGCACCAGGGCTAAGTGCAACTAGTTAATATTTTCTCGTTCACTACTTGAGGCCTGGATGTATATTATTAAGGCTTGGTTCCTGGTAACAACAACAACAAAAAAAACCTTTGTCCTGTGCGCAGCCCTACCTCCCACCGGGCTGCATGTCCTATTATCATCAACAAAGGGATTAGCAGACAGATCATGGTAGTTACTACACCTTCGCGATGGTGAACATTACCTGCCTGCCTCACGACTCCCAACACACAATTATACCTTCGCACAGGTTAACTCCGTTGTACTGGGACAAAAACACAGCCCTGTGGTCTACGTAGAAGTGGTCTACGTTTGCAGTGGCTAGCTTGGTTACGATGGGAGCGGTCATGCGCCATCCAAGGAGGTTGGCGCCATCCCAGTGCCCTCGTCTGACCAGCGTTGCTGCCTCTCGCCACGGCACGTAGGCGGCGAAACGCCCAGCGGCCTCAACACGGCGCTCTAATAAAACACAGTGCAGAAGTTCGACGGGAACGCACTCATCACTGTCGTAAATCGAGGCGGCAGAACTGATGCAGAGCGCCCGTGGTCACCGTCGCAACACGACGGTCGTGGTCGCAACGTACTACGCGAAAATTAGGCAGTCGCACACATTCAGCGTCCCGATCACACGCTGCACACCACCGTAAGTGCTCTCCAGAAGTTCTTCGAGAGCACCTTCATCACAATCGTGAGTCAAACACCTATGCACCGCTGCAACGGCAGGCAAAAATCACGACGAGAAGAGCGCAGCGAAATGACCGCGCAACAGCTGCCATTTTTTTTAACCATGACGTCACATCCGGCAAAAAAAAAAAAGTCGCTTTTTTGTTTTTTGATGTCTAGTTGGCGCATGCGCAGTAATGCTCGTCCACCGTTCCTGAACGTCAGGTGACAAAACATCGGCCTGCCTGTCTGGCCGGTTCAGGGTGACGTCATATAGTCGTTTTCGGAGCCGGAAATGATATCCTGCGCTGCTGTTGTCGGTGGTACAGTCGAACCCCGCAATGACGAAACCGGCGGGGAAAGCAAGAAAATTCGATTTTGCGGGAATTTCGTTGCCGCGAGAATGAAACATAAACGACTGAAAAATTGGCCACCAACCAAAAATTTATTTCCTCAAGTCGGTTATATTACTTCCTGAGCCTTACCTTGCAGCCAACGTCACAGTTCAGCTATCACTGTACAAGTGGTTCATTGCTAGTCATCGTGCGCGCCCAAGAACGAGATCGCGTCAAACGCATCCAAAACATTCCGTGGGTTCACCTTCTCTGCACGTTTTCCGCCCTGGCCCTCGGCACCGAGTATGTCCGATCATGCAAGTGGAGCCCAGCTTCTTCTGTTTACGAACTTTGCCAGACAGAGTGGCACCTCGTTGCACCAGTACTGTTTACAAAACTTAGTGAGCACCGCTTTCTAGACGTCCAGAAAGGTCACAGCTGTCACTGTTTTGTTTTGCGCACGTGCGCCATTGAAAACTGGTGGGATCCTTGCTTTTCAAAATGGTTGAGCTAGTTGCAGGCGTTTCCAAACTCGTCGGCGCTATCCTCCCTTGGGCCACTGACTTGGGCGATGCTGGCTGCCTTATCTCGTAGCGATAAAAACCTCCACTTTTGGGCTGGCGAAGGCATCTTACTGAGAGCAAACATGCCAATCGCCACACACAAACAACAAACGCATGCGCTCTGTTCAGCAATAGTGGGCTAGCGTAGCCAAAGCCGCGACTTGAGTCACCATGTGTCGCCCCCTGGTGGTGCCGCTGTGAGGCTGCCTCCACGGCCGCCGGCTGCGCGGTCTTTGGTAAACAAATATGGCGGCGGCCATGCAAACGTGCTGTGGCTGAAGTTTACGCACTTTCAGTCCAAAAAAAAATGCACTTGAGCACTTTTTGGATACAGTTACCCTCCAATGGGTAGGTAAAATGCCGACCAAACTTGCACCGAATTTCGTTAACGCGGGATCAGTTTCCAAAAACGTTTCGTTGCCGCGAGATATAAAATACATGGGCGTCTATGGACGTTCACCGGGGATGCGAAAATATTTCGTTGCCGCGGGAATTTCGTACCAGCGGGATTTCGTTATCGCGGGTTTTGACTGTATTCGTTTGGGCAGGAGACGTGGGCGTAGCTGTGTGAGCAATGCTTGTAAACGTTGCGTGTTCGACGTCTTTGCTCTTCAGTTCGTGGCCGGTGCATGGCGGTGGCCTCCCCCTGATGGGGCGGTGACCCATCCCTTGCACTGGTGCCGAAAACTGCGCGGTGCGCAATGTCGACGGGCACCGCGGCGACGCGGCGGTGCGCGTCGCCAAGCCCGCCCAAGTTGTGCTATGGCAAGCTCGCGGTATGCGAGGTACTGCTCGTGGAAGCTTGTCCGAGCAAATCGATGACGACGCCAAGATGCATTATTTTTCACGCGACGACATGCAGCGCTAAATGTGGACTGAGTTCGTGTGCGGCGGCGGCCGCAAGAACTGTCGCCCAAGCCAGCGGACTCGAGGTTGCACGGGTCACCTTGGGTGTTGGGAACTTTAGGCTTAGTATCGTGGCGACTATTTGATCACTGGTATCTGTACAACTGCGAATGACCATCCCTTACACAACTTTTCACCACACTATCATCCCCTTTTTCGCATATGGGGCTTTATTTTGCCAATAATTTCCGTTTCAGCGATCGGTGACCAAGACATCTGCCGCGGCCTGTTTTGATTCTAGCGCGCAGGTGGCGCCATCTTTCGGCCGCTCGCTGCACCGCGGTGCCGGCAGTGCTGGGTCGGAGCGCCGAACCTCCGCTGCCGGTCAGCGTAGGCTTACGATCGCGGCAAATATCTGAACGCCACTTTTAAATTCAGCGCTGATAACAACCCCTAGCACAATTTTTCAACACACTAACATCTATACTTTCTGGCATGTGGAACTTCGTTTTCGCGATCAGATTGATTAGAAGAGTGGCGATATCACGGTCTGCACTGGTTCGAGCCGCAGTGATATTAAAAAACGGACGACGGCGAAGACATCGCCGGCCTAATCGCCTGGCCAAATAAAGTTGTTCTGTCTGTCAGGTGGCAGCGACTCATCCGAGTCTGACGATTCATACGACATGTCGACTGTGCGGGTGAGTGCGGACCATGTGCAATCGTAGCAGACGATGCGGCGAACGCATGGAGGAAAGAAAAACGTCCTGACGTCATGGGTGAGACCGTGACGTAAGGCTGGCCCGCTTGCAGGCTGGCCTTCGAACGGCCATTTTCCCGCGCAGCTACCAAATTTGAAATTGGTTGCAATAAACGTGCTATAATTCTGTGTTGGCGGCTGATGGCTTTCGGTTCGATTTTCGTAATTACTGGGCCGATAGGCATTCTTTACAGCATAAAAACTGAAAGCGAGAAATTTCGTGTCAGTACTCCTTTAATGACCGATGGCTATGTTGCCTTCGCATTACATGCCCTCCCTACACCCATATCTTCTGCTTATTTTGTACTAGTATGTCCCAAACACGCGTTTGTTCCCCGACCCACTCTCCGTTCTGTTCTCGTCCCTTAATGTTACTCCTATCATTTTCCGTTCCATTGCTCGCTGAACCGTCCTCAGAAACTATACCTGCTGAAACTGGAGTACAGAAGCTATATTGGTAGAATTTTCTGCTTGCTGTTATGTAATGCTTTGCTGATGCTGACTGGGATGTTTGTGCGCCCATTTTCAGACCCTGTACAAGTGAGGCGTGCGTCCAGTTGCACAAGCCATGGGGTGCCTTTGCAAAGCATCAGGGACCTGGCACTGACCATGTATTTTTACTGTTTGTACGCTGCATGACTCGGGAAAGGTTTCTGGGTCTTCACATACGTCCATGCTGTTCTGATCTTGCTGTGAATAAAGTCATATTTAAGTGCAGTATTTTAGTGTGAGCATTCTCGTTTGCAGTAGTGTGTTTGTGTGCGTGTAATGTGTGCAGTAGGGGAGCTAAAATGCCAGTGCTTAATGAGAACTACAGTGTGTATGGATGCTTTCAGAATACTGTAAGGGAAGTGCTTGGTGAAGTTGGAGTACCAGACCATAAAAATGCTCGAATTAATCGGGTATTTGAGCTACTTGTGAGGGATAGTAAGCACTGTAGGTTGTGTGGCTGGACGAACGATTGAGGTTATCCGAAATCTTCGTTGAGCGGACTTTTCGGCAGTGGAATTGTTCAACTGTAATATTACCTCTAAAGCGGGAGTGCATGACTTTAAATTGCAAACAAATGTGAAGCTGGGTTGGATGGACGTGCAGGCACTTTAAATCAGGCACACAAGTGCAAGATGGCGCTAGTATTCAATGACTGCACTTCAGAGGGTAAACTATTAGCAAAAACTAAATGCCAGCAAAAAAAGTATTTTGGGGATTTTAACGCCAGCATTAGACACCATTGCGTGTAGTTATTGCTTTGGCCACTTCAGGCATGTGCCTTCCGACCTGTGAAGCAGGTTTGAGGCTTGAATTCTTGCCAAGGTTAAGTTTGCTGCACGTTAAAAACAGACTTGCTGCTACTGGCTGCTGCCTTTCTTTTGCCCACTATAGATACCTTTTATGGTGGTTGGCTTGGGGTACTGGGGGCGCTCAGGTCAAAAATAGTTTTAGTGTTCGGAACTGAGCTTTTTAAGCAAAAATTCACCCAGTGGGTGGTAAGGCATGCTGCCGAACACGAAGCTGGGCTAGAAGGTGGTGGTGGGTTTGATTTCTGGCTGCAGAGGCCACGGGATGCAAAAAAAGCCTGTCAGATGACTTATCGTGCTAGTTGGTATGTGACCAAGAATGATGCAAGCGTGGAACATGGTTCAAACTAATTTGATATTGAAAGCATGTCTTCAAAATTCGATTGCAGCTGGTGGAAGGTGCTCACATTCTGCATACTACTGGTAAATCTGTGCTTCTGTTGCTCTTCTGGGTGAGAAAAAGGTTTCCTGGAGGACAGGTCGCCGATTATTCTAACGGTTGATCTTGGCCTTCTCCAAGGTTAAGTGGGAGAAAAAGTTCCCCACGCTGGCACATACCAGCAGGGCTGCAGCTCAATGAAAAACCGAATGCAGTTTCAATCCGTAAAAGTTCACAGGGTCGCTTATGTTACCCCTTTAATGCATTGCCTGAGTGGGCATTAAAGACAGGCACAACATGCAATGACTTCCCACGAGTCGCGCATCTGTTGGGACACAGTGGCGCATTTGTACATGTGTACTCCCCTTAATTAAAGGCGCTAATTTATATTCACCGTCAACATACCTTCTTTTTTAGTGTGTTTATTTTGGCACAGGGCATAGGTAAGGGGTACAAGTTGATGGTGAAAGTTGATTTAATGAACATGAAAATGTTCATTTCCTCTTACGCTTTACCGGTGAGCTTTATATTGATGTCCACATAAATTTGCTTCATCATCCACATTTTTCTGAATTTGTCAGCTTATTAGCCATGTTAATCGGCTACTTATTATTCACCTCAACTGGCAGAGTCATCCTCCTTATATCAGTGTCATCCACCTTAAATGCCGAGACATCACGATTCCCCTAAATTAACTTAGTTGTCCACTTGTTCCCTTTAATGCCTCTTAGATTCACTTCAATATAGCTTAATTCACTTAGCCATCCATGTAGTCGTGTTGTAACCAGCATGTCTTGCTCAATTGCAGGCCAGGTGCTGATGTCGTGCTCTGGTAATCTGTAGAACCGGCTCCTACCCTGAATCTCTGTAACCTGCAATGTGTTTTTTTTTGAGTGTTCAGACGAACCCATTTATGCAATAGGTGTGGACACAGTTTTCATGAACGTTGACTGAACAATGGGGCACATAAATGCCACATAAGGACTGTGGCATTTGCATAGCCCATGTGTGCTTGTCCCTCAAAGTTTTTTTATGTTTGGCAAGCAACACAGTATAAACAAACAGTTTGAGGTGGTGCTGGGTGTGTTGAGAGAGAGAGAGAGAATAAACTAATTAATCCAGAAAATGCCTGAGAGAGGCGTCCTCATTCCAGGATGCCTTGAGCTTGGGCCGCGTCAACAGCCTTTTCGAACAGGCGCAGCTGATCATCGAGGCCAGAGCTGGCCAAGGCTCTCTCCCAAAGCTCTGTGGAAAGGTGGATGTTAGGGGGGTCTGGGGTGGACTTGTCGCAGCCGCCCACTTTGTGTCAGAGTCCCAGGCTCTCCACAGAAGCGGCAAAGGGGAGGAACATGTGTCTGGTCATAGATGTGTAGTCTGGTAGGATGCGGGAAGGTGTTGACCTGCAGGGCTCGCAGTGTGTCGACTCCGGTCGCATGCTGTTGCAAAACCCTGCTAGATTGCATAATTCGTGCCCATAGTGCTAAGACAGGTGTTGCCACACATGACCAAAAGCGGAGAAGTCCCTGCGACTACATTGGGTCAGGGTGCAATATTCTGTTCCAAGATAACTACAAGCTTGGAACTTCTGGTGCACTGCAGAGCAGTAAATGTGTTGATATATTGCCCACCGCTTCTAAACCAACCTAAAAGATCCCAAACTACCCTTATCCATGGAAAGAATGCGCGGATTTGAGCCAAGTGAACATTTTACAGTTAAAAGAAGTCACAGGTGTCGGGAAAAACTGGCATAGCTGGGGCTCAACCCCAGGGTGTTCGCTCCAAAACCCACGATCCTACCCCTAAGCTAGATAAGGCTGAACAGTGGCATTCCTCTTAGCAGTTCCTTGAAGTGTTCAAAGTGAACCAGTTGGTAGCCCTGGATGTATGCAGGAAGTGCCGGACTTGTACCCACAAGGGAACAGAACTTTGCAGGCAGGGCACCCACATTCATTATGAAGCTGGCATTTGGCATGGCTACTGTTACCGGGACTGAGCAGTGGCAAGTCATCCCACCTATGTCGAGCCACCAGCCATTTCTTTGCAGCTGCCAAATATAAACAGCTCTTCCAACTGGCTTGAAACAGGACACACACTACATAGGAGTCCGACGACAACAGCTATCCACTCTCAACCCCTAGATGGCCATAAAGCAGCACAACCAGTTTAGTACTTATGTGCCACCCATAGAGCTTTTGCCCTTTTGCCAGACACGCAGAGAAGCCACACAAGAAGAAGAAACTGCACGTGACCGGGCTCGGGGGGGATTTTATTCGGGAGGCTTCCACAACACGACTCGGGGGCACTACACTCGACGGCGGAGAAAGACCTTGGTGTATATTTTTGGTAGGCAGGTTACGGAGGGGGGACAAGAGACGGGCTGGCTGGCAGCTACACACGACCACACACTGCCGGCAGAGGCCCGGCACAGGACAGCCCTTCGCTGCCGCTGGGAAGAAAGGCCTAGCCCTGCGAGTGCATGTACTTGATCAGGTCGACCACACGGTTGCTGTAGCCGAACTCGTTGTCGTACCTGCGCAAAGAGGAAACGAAAGGAACAGTGCTCGCTTTGTGTGCACCCACATCAAGCTGTGCCCACTCACCTTCACACACACTGAATGAATGACTTCTAACAGAGCCTTGTTACTACAAAGCTAGCAAGCCATGTTATATCCATCAGAGCCGCTTTTCCCCAGAACTGGCACGCCGACTAGCCTGTCAAACTGTCGGCAGAAAGCTGTACTCAAGCGCTTGCAGCTGCTGTCATAAGCAAGAAAAATCATGGAAACAAGGAGGCATTACCAAACTTACTGTTTCCCCAATCGTGCAACTCACTTTGCTATTGGCTCGTCCTGCAACATGCCTATGGGTGCCTACCGATTTCAAACGATTTGTCAGGCAGAACTGCACATGTTGCACGTTCACATAATTCGAATCAGATCACCCCAAGGCAACTTGAATTTTGCAGACACAAGAGGCTCAACGCAGACGTTTGCACGCAGTCTAGAGACCCTCGATACTTTAACGATTCCAAGTTAGTAGCTAGGCAGCATCGTCAGCATCGTGCCTTTGGCTGTACCAAATGTCTTGCCACCACCAATGGAGATTGTCATCAGCACGGGTAATAAAAGCACCCCAGAAATTTCCCCTGAAATGCTAGGCCTAACATGGCCGGCCCAGGTACTTCGATTTATCAATTAAAATCGCTGCCAGACAACACTTTCTGCAACACGTGCTCACTGGTGTTACAAGCATGTTTTCCCTGCAGGGCGTCCAAAACCAGCACTGGTCAAAGCAGACCGGCAGCTCGCACAGCTCCAACAGCGGAGCTTCAGAACTCTGCATTTTGCAAGATAGCAGAAAGCGCTGCAGGCTCCAAATGTTCTCCAGCCCAAGTTCCAACTTGGGACGATTTTGAACAGAAGGCGAAAGCTCCTACCAAATGGCCCCAGATTTTTCCAAGCCTGTGTAGTTGCAAAGCAGCTGAGCTAAGAGACAAGGCCAACATTGGTTGGGCTGGGACATGATTTCGTGAAAAAGCGCAAACCCTTGATCAATGGTTCCAACTACTGATGATGAACCAAGCTGGTTCTTAAGCATTTAGCTCCACATCCTCACAACCTTAACGAAGTTCACTGCGGTCTGACTATTCACAGCTGCATTGGTTTCAAAAATGGACATTCCACGCCTGTTTTAAGGGGGCACACTGGTCTTAACTTCTAATCACTCAAACTATGAAACTTTATATTTTTTAATACTATGAACTGTGGTGAATGCAATAAGAGAATCAGTTTTTTGATGCACCGCTTGGAACTAATGTTACAGCTCATTAAACTTTGCTGTTTGATGTAAGTGCTCGAAATGGTTCCTTGAGACTGGTGCCACCAAAGATTAATGAGCTGTAAAATTAGTTCCAAGCAATGCATCAAGAAACAGCTTCTCTTATTGCATTCACCAGGGTTCATAGTATTGAAAAATATAAAGATTACAGTTTTGTGAGCAACACTACTTTGTCTATTGTTCCATCAAAAGTGGCTCTAATTATCTTGGGAACTGACTTAAAAATAATGACATATTTGAAATCAGTGTGATAATAAGCAAGACTGACAGGTTTCATAGTTTATGTGAAAATTAAAAGAAGTTGTTTTAAGACCAGTGCACCTTTAAGAATCAACACAGTTCCGCTTAAATACTGGTTTAGCTTGAAGTTGACATGCAGCATGTTGTCCCACCCCTGGTGCTCCCCTGGTGTCCGCAACTCACCAGGCAATGAGCTTGACAAAGGTCTTGGACAGAGCGATGCCAGCCTTGGCATCAAAGATGCTGCTGTGCGGGTCTCCCAGGAAGTCAGTCGACACCACCTGAGAGCGGAATGGAGAGGAGGAAGAAAGAAGCCCCGCCTGACACCTCTATTCCGAGAACCTGCTTTGCAAGCTGTGGGGTGAAAAGCAGGTGTTCGAATTACAGTCGGCAGGGAGTATATGCGCGCGACCTCAAACCCCGATGCCATTCTTTTGTAGCAAAAATACTGGAAAAGCATCAGATTATGCAATGCGAGAACAAAAAAGTTTTCGCTATGCAAGCTGGGGGCCAAGAAGATGGCAGGACTGACACAATGTTCCTTGTAAAGACTGTCTCCAAGAGCTGTTCCAGGATCAGGAGAGCTCTACTGAAATGTTAATCCTTTTGAAGTCAGCTGTTAAAACTGCAGAGTTCCCAAAGAAGACTTGTGTGCACGCACGAGAAAACTAGAAACACACACACACACACACACACACACACACATACACAGAGAGAGAGAGAGAGAGAGAGAGAGAGAGAGAGAGAGAGAGATGGGAAGACAGGCAGACGTGTTGTCTTCTATACCTCGTCCTCGGTGTACCCAAGGATGCCCTTCCAGTGGTCGCTGAGGGCGGCGGCCTTGACGGCGGCCTTGATCTCATCGTAGGTGACCTCCTTGGCCAGGCGGCAGGTCAGGTCTACCACGGACACGTCCGGCGTGGGCACCCGGAAGGCCATGCCCGTCAGCTTGCCGTTCAGCTCTGGGATCACCTTGCCCACCGCCTTGGCGGCCCCCGTCGACGCCGGGATGATGTTCTGGGCCGCCCCGCGCCCGTCGCGCCACGCCTGCAAGTACAGGGGGTGCAGTACGGAACAGCTCCCAGCAATTCTACACAGACAGGAAAACATAAGAGGCAGGAGGAAAAGAAACACATCAGTAGTATTACCAGTGTAGAAGTCAGAACATAAATTTCAACAGCAAGACGTGCACAAATGTTCACAGAACAATATAGTCTTGGTGCAATGCAAGCATCGTGTCAAACAGGAAAATATATTGTATAGACCAATATATGCATCAAAGCTTTTTTTCAAAAACGAAACAAAACAATAGCCGCATACCATGCAGCGGTTATTGGCAGAATGCAAATTGCAGGGGGTGCTTATCAGCATCTCCCCTTTCTCTTTTGTTCAAAGGCACCTGCTACATGGCGCCTTCAAACTACCGTATAAACCGGAATATAGGTAGAGTTTTTTTCCAGAAATATCCGCACAAAAGTCACCCCTCGTCTTATATAGCGGTCATTGGCAGAATGTAAATCGTTGTCTGGCAACAATGTGCAAGAGCAGTCCGTCGCCATCACCGTTTGTGTCGGACTACTCTCTCGCTCTATCAGGCTTTTATTTGATTTCGCTTTTCTCTAGTTTTCGTCTTTTACTCGTTTATTGTGTGTGCGTGCGTACATTTATGTACGTCTCTGTTCCGAGATGAGTGGCGGCAGTCGACGCCAGTTCACCGCGGCGTTTAAGCTGACGGCGATTGAGTCACCGAGCAGAATGGGAATATGGCGGCGCAACGCCAGTTAGGCGTTTCGGAGAAAAGTGCGCAGTACTGGCAAAGCCAGAAAGCTAAGCTGTGCGCGTGCAACCCCCGAAACCGATCGTTCTGTGGACGTCAAGCGGTGCACCCGGAGTTGGAGAACAAAGTGGCGGACTTCGTCCGGGAACTTCGCTCACGATTGCTCCGGAGGCCATGCGCGGACGGGCTCCGCGAACTGTACAATGAGTGGATAGCCGGCGACAACAAAAAGACCTATACTGTGTCAAGCTGGGTGTCCTCCTCTGGGCAGTCGCTGCCCGACGACATGGTTACACGAGCGTTCAGGAAGTGCTCCATCAGCAACGCGCCTGATGGCATGGAAGATGACAGTGCGAAGCATTCATCCTCGGACGACTCTGAGAGCGCGGACGAGTGACTTCGGCAGGCATAGTGAGTGGCAGTGACGGACGGGCGTCGAAAATAAATATAGACATTGTGAGTGCGCTTCTGTGCCGAATTATTTTTTTTTTGTCAACTTTTCCCACCTCAAGGTAGGTGGTCGACCAATAATCCGGTTTATACGTAGATAGCCTCAAAGGTACATTTCCTCAAGTATGTTTGTTCCTTCATTCCTCTCATGTCAGCTGCGAGGTAAGCAGTGGAATTCCAACATCAGCTCATTGGTCAGTGATAAGAACGGGCACTATGAAGGTTTGCACACCATCGCTGCCAGTTGGGGTGCATTGCAGTAGTTTTGCCAGCATTTTTGCACCTTTGAGTGAGGTGGCGATCTATATTCTGGACAGCACATTGAAGCATTTGCCACTCAATGGACAAGCCAAGCAGAATGTGAAAGAAAAAGGGGGGAAAAAAAGGGGGGGGGGGTGAGCGGCTTTTTAAAGACGCATATGCAATTGCGAGTTCTGAATGCGAAACCATTAATGCCCGATTGAATGCCGCTGGGTACTCCAGTTTTATGCTGAAGGTAATGGTGACTACTGTGCCACTGCGTAAGGTCAGCGGGGCACCCACTTGACAAGACGCATCGCTGCTACCAAACACTGCCCTTTCCACTTTCAACGTGGCTCTGTGCAGGCCTACGCACTGCCTAGAAGCTCGGTCCTTTACTGATGTTCTTGTGAATGCAAAGCTCACGCTACGGAACCCTTTTTCGTCCCACCACCACGCCAACTCGCCTTGTGGCTGGGCCCATCCACGGTCTTCTGGGTGGCTGTGGTGGCGTGCACGGTGGACATGAGGCCCTCGACGATGCCGAAGTTGTCGTGGATCACCTTGGCCAGGGGCGCCAGGCAGTTGGTGGTGCACGAGGCGTTGCTCACAATGGTCATCTTGGGGTCGTACTTGGTGTGGTTGACGCCCATGACGAACATGGGCGCGTCCGCCGAGGGCGCCGAGATCACCACGCGCTGCGCGCCGCCCTCAATGTGCTGCTGCGCCTTTTCCAGGGTGGTGAACACGCCCGTGGACTCCACCACGTACTCGGCGCCCACCTTGCCCCACGGGATCTGCGAGGGCTTGGTCCTGCCATGAGTTCGAGGGAAAGGGGGGGGAGAAGGCTTAACAACAGTGCTTGTCTTTCTTTGCAAGCACCCAGCACAAGCTGCGTGAAGACTAGAAGGCCAACGATGACATACAGAAAGAACAGTGGAGAATCCAAAACAGCCGAGGTAACCAAACAAGAGGCAAGGCAGATAGAAACGAATAGAAGGAGAGGAAAAAAAAACGGAAGCTAAAATGTCATTAGAGATGCACAGGGCCGAGAACTTGGACATCAGAAAGGATAATTTCTACGATAATTCCCATAGTGCTTTGCTTTTTCAGGCTAGAGCAGGTTGCTTGAGAACTAAGAGCTTTGTGGGGAAGTATGCACAAAATGATCGGGTATGTGTCGTCTGCGGAAAAGAAACAGAAACTATGCGTCACAGTGTTGAATGCGAGGGTATCCATCCAATCTACATGAGGGGAATATTCGGCTTTCAGAAGCCCTCGGATTTAAGGGTAGCACAGAGGGAGTTAACTTCAAGGCTGTCGAGGGGACGAAAAGAAGATTAGAATGCTGGTGGACGAAAAGCAGAGAGGGGAATATTGCCTCGGACAGTTACAACCTGTAACATAAAAAAAAAAAAACATAAAACAACCTAGTATTTTGTGCCTGCCCTAAGCAGAGCTAGTATTAAACCAAGAGCACAAAACAGGTATATTAGTCCTTTTTGGTAAGATGACACGTCATCACTTTGCTACAACGGGGAAACCAATAGCAATCATCATCTTGTTGCCCAGACAACTTCCCCAGTTCACGTTCACCGCAAGAAGGTCACTGACATTAGCTTTAATCAGCCTTTGACCAAAGCGCACATGTGAAATTTCTAGCACCATACTCGGGTCACATTGTAGCAGGGGCTCGGCAGGGAGTTAGTGCTTCAGCCAACAGCAGCAATACAAGGCAAACATGGACAGAAATGCTCACAGTAATGAATTGCTCAAAAAATGGGGTGAGTAGGGAGTGTGTTGGGCTCTTGGACTTGTTATAGTCATTCCAAGCGACCCAGCAATAATTTTCCCCAATATACACGTATTCCTACGGAAAGGAAACCACTATCTGCAGGCTATCCACGGCAAGTCCAGAACTGATAATTGAACCACAATGCCTTCACAACGCACTCACTGCTGTCACCCATTACAAAGGATTTTTAATGGACATTACGTAATTTAACAACCGCCTTTAACTACTTGCAGCAACAGAAATGGAGCCCCTTCTGGGCAAGCAAGAGAACCAAGAAACTACAGGGTTCACAGACTGGATATTACAACTCTGACAGCACGAGGAAGGGAATCGGACGCTATTGTGCAGACGCGGAAAAAGCAACCTGGACTGGTGGACATCAGCAATGACATGTAGGAAGCGTCATTTCAAGAGGGAGACCTCCAAGGAAGGGAGAATAGCGAAAAGCAGAAGCCTAAAAAAAAATGGAAAGCGCTATGGGCGTGCTCTACATGACATCCCAGTTTTTTTTCCACCCCCATGAATCAGAATGGGCAATGATAGCATTACGAACAGAAAGAAGCAGTGCAAGGCTATTGGTAGTTTGTAGCAAGGTTACTGGTATTGGCAAATTATTGCTAGTCTGACAGAACTGTTTGGATCCTTTGATGTCAACAGTTTAGCTGCCAAGCCCCCATGTCACATCAAAAGGCCTTTTTCAAGGATTTCTCCTACTTGCCGAGAGTAAAGTTTATTTCAAATGAGTCGCACAGACCAGCTGGTTTCAAAACTTCTTGGAAGAGACCTCCACAGGCAAAAGAAGCTATTCACATAGTTTATGAGCTTGGAAATTTTGTAGCAAACCTTTACGAAGGTAGAATGGCCACAAACAGCAAAAGCTAATCAGCGTAAAAGCACTGGTGTTGTTGGCCACCAACCAAGTGACACCTCGCCAAATGAAGTCAGTTTTGTGGCAACAACTTGAGGCCATTGACCCCACTGCCCGTAAAACTTTGGCACCGCATCTCCCAGAGAAACCAGACAGTTTTAGTAGTAAGCATGAATGCGAGCAAAGAAGAAACAAAGATGCTTGCACGCTCCAAAACAAGAGCCAGATGAAACCACAAGAAGCAGCCAGACAGAGAAAGCAAAGAGGACAAGACAAAAAGCCTGAACAAAGAAGCCCCTCCCCCTCCCATTGACTGCCTGTGCGCCAGATTTAGACCAGGCCGAGAGGGTCTCCGCAATTGGCCGGCCGGCCTTGGAAGCGGAAGCTTGGCAGCCAGTGCCAGAAACACTGCGGATGCAGAAAGTTGCCAGAGCGGCGGACGTGCCCCACCAGGCATGCACTTGGGACCGTGGACACGAGCCAAGCACCCCCACCCTCCCCTCTACCTACAGGGGCAGTGAACAGCTGCAGCATCTTCAGCCTTGTTCCCGAATTGAGCCCTCATGCAGCGGAAACACAAAACAGGCTGCCCACATGCCAAGGCTTCCGACAAGGCGGCCAGCAGTTGGTGCACTTATCAAGGTGAAAACGCTGCACGGATTAATACCGTGCTGGCACACCACAATGTCATTTCAACTGGATTAGCGCTAGCCCTCTCAGTCGCAGCTTTAGCCAACAAGTGTGGCGGCGCCACTCTGCTGACAACCTCTAAGCTGAAGGTTTTGCAAGCTGAAGAAACACCTCAGTTAAGAGGGTTGATGGTGGGGTTTAAAGCGCTGACACTACTCAGGCGATGAGGCGCGCTGTAGTGGAGGGATCCTGATTAATTTCAACCACCTGGGGATCGTTAACGTGCGCCGAAATCTCAAACACACGGCCGCGGCTGGGAATTTAACTCGAGTCCTTGGGCTCAGCAGCACGCCGCCTTAGCCACTGAGTTATGAGGGGCATCGCGAGAGGTTACAAATTATTTAGACCACTCGGGTCTCTGAACAGTTAGCTGAACACAAGCAGTGCTTATGCTGACAAAAGGGTCATAGTGCTGGATCTCCCTGCAGGCAGAAATGTACCACAATAGTGCCATCGTGAGTGGGGTACCAGAGAAGATACCGAGAGAAGGAAAACTGTGCACTCACTCCTGGAAGACGTGAATCTTGTGCCCGTTGACCACGAGCATGCCGCCCTCCTCGTGCACATCACCGTGGTAGCGGCCATGGGTCGAGTCATACTTGAACATGTACACCTGCACACGCACACATGTAGACACTGAACAAATGGGCCACTGCAGAACACTCGCACATTTTATATCACAGCCCTCCTCTGCTTGTCCGCGTGGATTCCCATTAGCCCCATCATTCTTGGGAAGAAGTGACAGGACCGTTCTAAGTTGGTGTGCATATTACTCATAGGAAACCTGACAACGGCAGTGATGTGACTGCCACAAATATCCCCATCTCTCAAATGATAAGGCGGGGAGAAGTATTCGATGCTGTGGTGATCGAGAAGATACCCACCATGTACTTGACATCGATGAAGGGATCGTTGACAGCCACGACCTCAACGCCCTTGGTGAGGGCCACACGGAGCACCAGGCGGCCAATGCGGCCAAACCTGAAAGGCAGAAGAACACAAGTTCACCAAATAACATCTGGACGTGGAGATGCTCCGAGCTTGCCACTAGAACGGAAGCGCTTCGAAATGCAGTTTCGCGAGCTAAAGATACACCTGGACTACGAGTAGAAAGCGACACATCGTCTGTAAATCTCGACAAAGCTTTTTTTCCCCCGTCATCAAAAAACAGTCCCCGCAGTCTCGAAGTGAGGCCATCTCATTCTCATGTTAGTCGTGTGAACCTCAAGCACAGTTTTGCAAGCTGAATGAAATTCTGCGCTGCATTGCAGCAGATTTCAACTTCATAAGGGTTTGTTACCTTACCAATTGGAAATTTTTAGCGGTGAAAAATACTTAAGCGAATGGACGGAAAACTTGCAACAGAGTATTTTTTTTTGTCTATTTCGAGTTTTCCCCTTCTCTTTTCTTCCGGGCGCCATAGAAAAAAAAAAACCCATCCCGGTCAAGTGTCAAACACAAGGAAAAAGCAAATCTAAAGAACCCCGCTGAGAGAGAGAGAGAGAGAGAGAGACGCCTTCAGATTGCTTGCATCACAGGCGGCGAGCTATCATCGATCCAGACAAGCGTGGGCGGTTGGGCAGCCGTCTGCGAAGCGGAACGCCGAGCTCGTTACGTTCCCTCAGCCGAATAATACGCGACCGCCAGCAGAAGCGCGAAATCTTTCAGATCGCAGATAACACATCGCGGCGGCTCGTTCGCTCACACAATAACAAATCGAATAGAGCCCCTCTTCAAGTGGCACGAAGCCGCGACGCTTGGCTAGCAGCCATGACAGCCGCCGTAGAGGTCACGTCAATGAGACGCCCGGCATCACGGCTAGCCAACTACAAATGCAGGCGGAAAAACGCGAAAACTCCGGAAACGCTGCCGATATATGACGCAAGCTGAAGCAATGAGGAAGCGCAACAGCGGTAGCGCATAGCAAATAAGCGGGCGTGACCGCGACATACCCGTTGATGCCGATTTTCACCATGTTCGAGCCGGCAGTGTCCGATTGGCTGAATTGGGTAAAGAATAACCTGCAAGGGAGAAGACGCTTTCAGGCAGGCACACAGGCTCAGGGGTCTAGAAGATTGCGAGAACAGTAACGATTGCACGGGAAAATGAAATTTCAAAGCGGAACCGGACTTTGGTTTGAGACGCCACCACGCAAGATTTCAAGAGGGAAAAACGCTTATGTGACGCCGATGCTTTGCCGCTAGGTAAAGCGAAGCCTAGGAGATTGCATTACTGGGTCTTGCGGGCACCGTTATGATCTAAATAGAAGCAGACTTAATTAAACCAGCGAACAACACTAGTACCGCTCAGTAGCAGGCGCCCCACCCCTTTCAGACTACCGCAACAAGCGCGCTAGCGACGATGGGCGAAAGCTCAAAAATGCAACTCTGACCGGCCGTGGTTCGCAACTGACGAGATTTCTTGGCCCATAAACAACGCTCGAGTTGGCGACGCTCAGTGGAAGATGCCCCACCCCCTACTACCGCACCAAATTCGCTCACAACGACGGGCAAACGCTCAAAGGAATCCAATTCTGACCGGCCGTACTCTGCGATGAAGGAGGTTCCTCGGCCCGAACGCCGGTCCGCTCGTTCAAGCACGAGCAATCGGCAAGTGCCACGCGGTCGATGTCGTTCTCGTCAAAACGATGCCACTAAAATGCGCGTGCACTACGATGCATGCAGTGTGAGAACATCGCTACGGATTTTGGTAACACGTTTTGGCTGCAGGAAAAAAAAAAAAAAGTTCTTGCTGGGTCGATTGTCGACGTGGTGCCGGTGCTACGGAAATGCCAACGACGGTGTCGGATTCAGACACTGCGGTACGGCGCTATCGTCACCAATGGTAGATTGGCCACAGTATACAGAAAAACCGTTAAACACGCTCTACAGCAAGAAAGCGATTTTAAGCGTGATCGGAATGACAGATGAACGCTCGCTTGTGTTGACAAAATTGCACAACGTAAGCCCTCACCTGATAGCCGACAAGGTCAACTGAATGAACGTCGAGATCGCAAGTGGTTTTGTTCGCCGGCACAAGCCTCGAACCCATACTGCCTATACAACCTGCGCTCGCAACTCAAATACCTCTGAGTAAATGCTTAACCAACAACTTAAAATATATTTTAATGCTATATTTTTACGTAGCAACAATAATTCAATTAAGGAGCCTAATGTTGTATTTTGATTTTTACTATCAGCATCATTATCAGTCACTTTTATTGTTGCTGTTTTTGGTTCTCGGACGTCGTCCGCAATCGGCGACCTTCAGCGGTCAGGCAAGCCGTATTATTTGGAACTTGCAAGGCGACCAGCAAAATCATGTCAGCGCAGACAGCTCCCTCGAAGACGATACCGAAACCTGTGAGGTTTCTGTTCGGTGGTTCTGCCGGGTAAGCCCACGAAGCGCCAGTTTCGAGGCGATCTCTCTGAGTGTCTCTCAACCGCTCGATCACCGGCCGGCTGTTTGTAAGCAGACACTTCGCGTTATCTAGCGCACCCGTGTCACGGAAACGGCTCCAACTCTGGAATGCGCTCGTGCCAATTTTGTGGAGCACAAACTACGCGCGAAATCATCGTGGTTCTATGGAAGCTTCAAATAACAGGGTTGGAGGGCGCGAATTAACAGTTCGTGACCTAGGCCGATATTTGACGTCTGTCGAAATACGTACGTACGGCTCCTGACGTATGGTGTATCCAGCTTCTTGTATTGTGCTTCGAAAAATTTTGTTCTCGCGTTATGATCTGTGTTCTTACCAAGCGCACGGGACCTGAATCAAAACATGTCATGGAAACTTCGATATACATAGTCAAACATTTGCGCAGATGTACGCGGTAATAAAAATACATCGAACTGCGACACGTATGTCGTATGTGCATATGATCTGTGCTGTGACAGTTACGTGCCTGAACGCACTAAAAATAAAAGAGTCGTGAACGAACTTCAGGTTTATACCCCACAGCAGCCAGCAACAAATGAATGCATTATTTGCATTCTGATGTTTAAAGGAACACAGATCGGTGCGTTGCCCGTAAGCATAGAGGTTCATGTGCGTGTGTATGTTCTAAAACAAGAGCCCATATCTCGCGCACACCGACGACGTCTTCGAGTGATACCATGCCGCAAAACATATATGGCACCAATAGTGAACCCAGGTGAAAATATGCTTTTTTTCTAGCTGGATTATTGAACCAGAAATTTCCTCTAGCTAGAAATTCAGTTTCTAGTTCATTTCTAGCTGGATTCAGGTTTACTTACAGCTCACATTTGTCAGTCCAGCTAGAAGAAAAAAAATACCCCAAGCTGGAAATAATCGTCTCTAGCTAGACTAAGAATTTTTATAGTAAGAAGCTGTCGATTCCAGGTAGAATCTGATAATCTAGTCAGAAATGAAGCCGGAAATTGCGATTTCTTGCTAGAAATGCTCTTTCTATTCTATCCGTGCGGCTCTGCACGACAGGTATTTTTTTTGTAAGTGATCCACGCGTTCCCACTTACAACTAACGCAATTTTGCGCGCAGGATGGCAGCCACACTCTTTGTGCAGCCCTTGGACCTGATCAAGAACCGCATGCAGTTGAGTGGCAAGTATACAAACCAGCAGCTTTAATTGCTTGTGCGCAATGTCCAGCCGTGAAATAGTTATGCTGCTAGCTCCTACAGCCTGCTGTGAACAGGCATAATAAAAACTGCCTCTCAATCGGCAGGTGCGAGCGCTACAGAGTAATGACTTCTATCGTTTCATTTTTTATGAGTCGAGGTCTGCAACATCAGCAGCTGTCATGTCTGTGCACCTACCTGAGGCAAGTTGAAAAGCAATACAGTAAGGCCTTGCTGGTACGCACCCGATTAAACCATAGTTTAGGATTGTAAAGTAACAATGTCAAATTCCCGAGTTGGCATCCACAACTTTGTTATTAACTGTAATACCATTTTGTACGTAATATGTTTTACACCCTGCGAGGTGTGCAGTTTAACAGGGTTCTACCGTGAATTTGGAGCCCCTTGCACCAGGCTTTCAGGATACAGGAGAATATATTAATTGTGGTGTGGCATGGTTGAGTTCTTCCCCTCCACTTACGTATTAGTGGCAAGAAAGGGGGACGAATTTGGTCCTATGCCTATGTTGTGGTTTGATTAAAGTTAAGGTTTGGAGCTCTCAGTTCGCAGTTTTTGCTCAAAATATATTTTGAGCAAAGGCGGCACACCGTTTCTGACTTTTATTCTTGAAACAAAATTTTAGGTTTTATTTTTTCTGCAGGCGTGCCTGCTAGCTATTTTCTTTCAGTGATATCCAGTACCTCCATTTGCGAAGTACATACTCTAATTTTTTTAACCCAACTTGCCCAAAAGAGTTCTTGATCACTGCTTATTTCAGCACTGGGAGTCTTGTGTCTAATACTCTTGCAATGCTCTTAGGATATGGCATTGCCATGTGGAATTCAGGCTGTCACATGAGTGACTTCTTGGAGTGATCGGCCATAAACAGTAACCACAAGTGTAATACACAGCACATTCATTTATATGATTTCAGTTGTACTGCTAGTGAAACAAGAGCGATTAAATAAGCCCAAAATCGACACATGAAGGAGAGTTTGCCACTCTCACACGAGGCATCAAGCTAGAGTTCATCCTGCGGGTATCCTGGATCTCAGCATCGTTATTCTAGATAAGAGCAAAGCTGCTACGGCATCGTTTTTCCTTTTGTTTGGTTTCTTTCTTTTTGAAGACGAGCAGACTTGGCTTTGTCACTGTCTTTGCTGCGGCAGCTAATTTAGACACGCTCGTCGTGGCCACTGCCATGCCCATCAAAAGGAAAATGGTTGTGTGTTCACCTCCCAACGCACTTCCACTCCAAGAGTGAATTGTGCGACCCCCAAACTAAATGGGGGTGCACCTCTCACATGTGTTGCGTGTTGCAACCCGGGAGTAGGATGATGCACGTGCGCTCAAAGCATGGCCAGCTGGGCTCAATTTCGGCAAGAAGTGATCATGCACCTGGACATCTTGGGGACGCTGGGCTCACAGCATCCAATGGGCCGAGCTTCATGTGACGCCTTCATGTCCCATTATTTCGAAAACAAATTATTGATAATACCGGGAGATTGCCTCAGTGGATCTGCAGCGACTTTGCGCTGCATTTGTATGGCTACAGAGGCCGCTTTATGGTGGCGGTAGAGTTTTGAAACGTCTTTTGATTGCCTCAGTTGCTCCATGCAAATACTACGGCTCTTCTGGCAGCACATCTCCTTACTGTTACATTCGTGCAGTGCAGACTGTTGAGGGAATTTCACGGTTGCCTCAATGTATTACTCCATGAGCTCCTTGCTATAGCAAAAACAACACACCAAAATTGATCAAGTCAATTATACTTTTTTTACATAATTGCTGTGAGAAAATTTTTTCGTTTTTATTGTTCCTGGCACGATGACAGCATCACAAAACGAAATTAATATCACAAACAAACATGTATGCATGTGCTCGTGTGCATTCATGTATGTGCGCTTGCACGCACACATACAAAGAAACAAAACAAATTGCAGAGGTGTGTGAATATTCGAAGCATTGCATACTTTGCGAATAGTGTTTCCTATTCGATTTAATGCACCGTTTTACCATTAGATGTATTCAAAGATTTGAATACTTTTTAAATTTATGAACAATAAAGCAGTAAAGTTGGCTTTGCTGCACGACATGCAAGCTTCACCGCACGACATGCCCCTTTGGGTTGGCTTTTTCGCACTACACAGAGCTCCGCAAGGAAGGCGAACGCGTGTACGCCTTGCTGGAAACAAGCGTATGATAATTCGTATGATAAAGTTGTGAGCGTATGATAAAGTTGCACACAACTTGTGTAAAATCTATAAGCTGAGAAGAAGTTTTCTGTCAGCATTGTAGCCAGAGTGAGAATTCAAGAGTTATACTTGTTGGATTGCAGTAAGGTCGTACCAGCCACCAGCAGACATAACAAGGGCCTCTTTTCAATTGTTGGAAAGACTTCAGACAGTCATACAAGCTCCCTTTATTCACAACATGTTAAAGAACCTGGATTATTCATCGCAATAAATGTACGCCAGTTTTTTGTTTCACCGCTTTGTCATCTTGCTTCATTCCTGCACTTCTATTTGAGCACTCCTAGAATACATGAACACTCACATGCAAGCCCTGGCTGCCTAAGTTATCATTTTTTTCTTTTTTGTAACTGTGCTTTAGTGCCTCTATACACACTAAAGCAAACATATTTATTTTTTGCATTTGATTGGATTTACAGTCAGTTTTTACTATTTGCATGTACAAGTAATCCATTGGTCTCGCAGTCAATTTTTGCAATTCGTGTTTGATTTGCAGTCCCAAATTCGATATTCACACACCTCTGCTAAATAGACACTCACAAGTGTGGCTAAAATTGCCTGATTCTCAGTTATAATGCTAGCAAGCTGCTGTTCTGTTAAGCTAATTAAAAGTGGCTCTTTCAGTAGGAATGCATGACACCACAGAGACGTCTGCTGTTGGTAACCTTACCGACAGTTACGGCAGAATGGTGTTGCTCTAAAAGTGCATGCAAGAGGAAATAATCAACTGCATTCAAATGTTTACTGCATCTTTATTTGTCACAGAAGAAGTCCATTGTTCACAGCAGTAGAAGCAGCTTTGTGAATCCTGAACTATACAGATTTCTGAAATGTTATTTGTGCGGGCCCTAAGGTATTGTTGTGGGAGAAAAGAGTTTTGGCCTTTTCAGTCACGGGGTGTCTACAGCAGTTGAGAAGCCACTCTGGCAGTAAGCGACTTTGCCTCGCCTGTAAATAAGAGAGCTTGTGCTGATTTGCATGTGTCAGTGTAGTCTGAGGCCTAACTTCACCAAGTACAGGGTGTTAGACAGGGTGTCGCACTCAGACTTCACACGAAGGTGGCATTTTGTGGTCTATTTTGTTTGACACCATGAGCAACGATAGTACTTACCTAGCTGTTTATTCTGAAAATAAATAAAAACAATTTTTGCCTATGGGAAAATGGCGGCCACTTTAGACATGCGAGCCACTGAAAGGTGATCTTGGAGTGACGGCGCCACCTGGGGTATGCACAGTGAAATGGACGATGGGGGTTCACACTCTTTCCATGGAAGGATGGAGCCAAATGGGCTAGCAGACGATCAGAAAATGTGAAAGCAGGTGAGGAAACAAATCCAGCGTTTATTAGCAATGATTAACCGTGGGAATATTTTATTATGATTGGTATCAGTTGTCATGTGTCAAGGGCACCCCCGGAGAGGGGATGCATCAAAACGCCCTGAAATGGGAAAAAAAAGAAGAAAGAAACGGCTATTTGAAGTGCGCACCAGGAACGCACCAATGAACGGACGCCGTGCCAAAACACCGAGGCGTCATGGCCAAATATGGTAGTGCACAGGTCAGCCAATGAGAGAATGCAGCGCAGGAGTCAAGTGGCGTGCGTGATGACCAAATAAGGACATGAAAAGCAAGGAGCCAAGCCAATGAGAGTGTGCCGCGATGAAGCCCAGAGGGGTTAAAAGCCGGACGCACAAAGAGAAGGGAGAGGCAAGAAACCAGGAGGCGGAAGGAGCACACGAGCTTCAAGCAACGAGCCAAGGGGATGTGGCCAGGCCACCGACTATGCCTACCAAGCCTGGGCGGGAGTGGGCCGACTTCGCATCGGCTGCAGCATCCTAGGCGCACCACGAACCTGTGTCTTCGTGGCCCCAGCGGCGGTGGCTGGGTACCTGCAGCCCATGTCCACGCTCCGTCGGACTTCGTTTCGATGGCTCCGAAAGGCTACATTCATGCCGAGACCTACCTGGGACCTCCAGCGGGAGCGGCCACCGAGGAAACACGTCGGGACGCGCGGAGCCCACACCGTCCAAGGAATGACTGCGCACATCGAACGCCAGCATCAACAAGAGAGGGCGACGGCTACCACCGGGTCGCGGCCACGCAACGGGTGTGACACGTCAGTGCCGACGACCGGGGTAGGCCTTAGGGACGCAGTCGTAGGACACAACTAGGGAGTTGTGGTGTGAAAGGAATTAACTGGGACTTGATGTAATGAGCGCATTTGGACTAATTGGGTCGAACTTTGTTGTAGAGACTTTTGGGTTTTCATTTGAATGGTATTTTGGGATTTTTAGTTAGGGGTTTGAGTGTTTATTGGTTGAGTGCAATTGATTTATTAAGGGGTTTGCTTTAGGGTTTTTTCAAGTGTGCATTAAATGTGTGTTTTGTCAAACCCGTCAACCTGCGTCCATCTCTCTGAGCTGGTCAAAACAACCTCACCATCCGTTCACATGACCTCAGCTGTTACGCAGCTATTTGTGATCATCATAAACTAGGGACGAAAGAGATTTTCTGATCGTCTGCTACCCCATTTGTCTCCTTCCTACCGTGAATCCCCATCGTCCGTTTCGCCCTGCATACCCCAGGTGGCACCGTCGTTCCAAGATCAACCTGCACTGGCTTGCACGTCCAAATCGGCAGCCATTTTCCCATAGGCGAAAATCGTTTTTATTTATTTTCAGAATAAACCGGTAAGTGCCGTCGTTGTTCCCAGTGTCAAACAAAGTACACCACAAAATGCCACCTTCATGGGAAGTTTGAGCGCGAATTGAGCAGCGGTTTGCTCAGGAAAGAATTTTAAGGTGTTCCAATTATCGTTGCAACACCCTGTATATACCCGGGGTATGTGACTAATGATGTCAGTAGGTCTGCGAGCGGTGTATCTTGGTATGTCGTTCTTTGCCGCCCACAGGCGAGGGTGGCAAATCAAAAGAGCACAAGACCAGCCTTCATGCCATCCGTAGTGTCATCCAGAAAGAGGGCATCCGGGGAATGTATGCCGGGTAAGTGGCTGCCACCATTTCTTGCTAGTTATTAACAGTACGCCTTGTCAAGCACATGAGCAGTACGTGCGCAGTTGTTGTTTAGAGTGGGTGTTTGTCAGACGTAAACATAATTTATAATTGAAGATAGGAATCAAATAAAGCCAAAGGGCTACGTGTATTAAACTTTTAAAAGCGATACTAAGTGGCCTCTACGAACAATCTGTTTCTACTGGCCCTGTAACCATCGATGTACAACTACTTCTTTGGAAGCAGTAATTGGAAAGCTGGGATGAAGCAAAGTGTGACTGGAATGTTTTCTTAGTTGAAACGCTCTAAAAGTTGACATAAGAATGCTTTGATTTATATGGATGTCGTGGTGTTAATTACAGTGGGCTGTTTTAAAATATTTTGTTATCCAACCTCAATAATACGCTTAAAAGGTCTTTTAGAGGCTTTCTAAGAGCTGTTGCTGCAGTTCACGCCTTCGTAAAAAAGGAACCACCTATAGGCTGATCACTGTCGATCCTGTAGTTTTATGCCCATTAAGGCTTTTGCCTTAAAACTGTGATGCAATTACAGCTGAGAATGTGCCAATCAGTGGCTTATTTTGTGAAACATTGTTGTCCAGTCAATAAAGTGGCTGCTGAAAAAATAAATAAAAAAAATGTGTGAGCTTGTGAGATTTGAACCCGGGTATTCACAGTAATAGTCAGGTGCTCTACCAACTGTGCCAGCAGATTCTGAGCAGTGGAACAAAAGTTGTTGACCTTGTCGTTGTTTCTTTCTTTTTGGTGCACACCCACTTGGAAGTTGGCCAGCAATCAAGAGCTTTGAGTGGCTAATGTGCCTGCTTCATAGAATTCACAAGACTGTGAATCGGAAGTGTAAAAGTTATAGAGTAGTGCATGCCAGTGGTGCCACGTGACACCTTAACATGATGGCACGTGAGGAGAACAGGTGCTCACCAGCCGTGCAGAACCCTGGTTTCAGGGAAGCTGTGACAAGTGCCAGTCTGCTTGCTGACATAATTTGCGCAGCAAAACAAAGAAATGAAAGTGGACAGGCCGACTGAAACATGGTGTACCAGAAAAGAAGCTGGCCTTGTAACTAATTCGCGCCAAAAGATGAAGAAATGAAAGCAAAGAAAGAGATGAAAATATGGTGTAGCAATGAAGTTGTTAATAAGTATCGCCATGGCTTTCAGTTTCAAAGCATGTAGGCAAAGTTAAATGCCTTGAGGAATTTTTTTGGCTTAAATTTGCTTGCTTTCTTTGGATAAGATTACCTCATAAGCAGTAATCTACTGTAGCCTCAGGAATTCTGCTGTTGAGCTCACAGATTAGATTTTTAGTCATGTTGGTGACTTTTCTGATGAAAGCAAAGTGCATAAAAATGGCAGCATCTCCACTCTGTGGATGATGGCGAGGGTGCAGAGTACGGGAACTCAAAATGACATCCACGTTGCGCCCCGAGTGACATCCGATTTGCGCCCCGACCGTCATTCAATTTGAGCCGTGAGTTGTGCCTTGATTATTCCCTAAATGAAACTGCAACTCACGCCTCAAATAGAATTTCGCTTGATTTTCGCTTGGTGGTGGTGTGCGCACGAATGGACGCGGACAGACATTGGGAGGGACTAAGGTACTCCGCACCGTTACAGGCGAGGGAGTAAGCCGTTTGACTCTCGGTCGTAGCCCAATGGGTAAGACGACTGACACTAACTCTGTCTGGTCTAGCAGACACAGGCTCGAATCCTACAGGTGCCTGTGTGATTTTTTGCGATTGTAAATGCTATGCGCACGGACGCGGACGGACATTGTGCGGTCCTAAAGTACTCCGCACCTAAAAACTAACTTGCAGACATCATCCATGATGCAGCTGTACTTGATGCTCCCCTGTATGACAAAAATGGCACCTAGGTCGAGCTCGTTTGAAACCTGGAAGGCAATTAAAATGTGTTCTCCCAAAGCATAAGAAACGTGCTTATATGAGTAGAGGTGGTCATTTGCTATTGCTTGGTAGAAGTGTCCAGTTATGGAGTCTCCCTTTAGCTCATGGGCTTGCCTTACTTGTACGTTTCAGCAAATTATTACCACGGCATTGCCGACTTGCTCATGCCAGAAGTACATTTCTACTACAGTTAATGAGAAACCAAATGAAATGCATATATATTTGTTTTAGGGTTGCCACCTGCCTGGTTTATGACTGAACCGGCCAGTTTTTTTTGCCCACCAAGCCGGCTGCCGGTCCGTACCTAAAACCGGTTGTTATTGGCCGGTTTTTCGGCCATCGTGCCGCGATTTTTTTTTTTTTTTCGCGTTTTATAAGCACCAATTCAGCAACTACGATGACCAGTATGCGTCAACAAGCTGCGTAGAGACACGCGAGGAGAGAAAATATGCTGGCAAGCGCGCTCTCCAAGATAGAGGGGGATCAAGGGGGATTTCGTTTGCCCAACGAAATGTTGCTGCTGAGATAGCGAGAGAGAACGAGAAAATCATCCAAGCCGCTAAGAAAAATTCTAAATATACATTCAAGTTGCACAAATAGGAAAAGGCGAGGGTATAGAATTTTGCCTTTTGTCGTTCTGTGTTGTATTGCATAGTATTGCGCGTGTATATATGAATATCAAATACATTTTGTCGTATGCACTGCCTACTTTTTAAAGCTCATTGGGTGGAATCAAATGCACAGAAGAACTGCGGTTTTGATTGAGTAGTGTTTAACGCTCCGACACAATGCAAGCGATGAGGCACGCCATATACAGTGGAGGGCTCCGGATTAATTTTGACCACCTGGGAATCTTGAGAGGTATGTGCGGTTACTTTTCAATGCAGAAAATTCAGAGCAATAACCAGAATCTCAGTCACTTTTGAGTACAAACGTTATGTTGATTTATCTCTAGGAAAGCGCTACAATAATGACATTGCATTTAAAAAACGCGGCGTCTTTTTTTCAACACAAATTACACCTATATACCACGCCTCCCCTCCCTCGAAGGGTCAGTTTATTTTTTTCCGGGAAAGGTGGCAAACCTAATTTTTGTCAATATCCTTCCAGTCAGTTGTATAGAAGTACTTTCCTTTCTTGATATGTCTTATTATCCTTGAAGCTGTAGGTCTTATCTGCAGACTTGGATTTCTATCTTCTTATCTGTGCCTGCGAGGCAAGTGCTTGAAAGGGGCACATCTACCCGCCGCGGTTGCTCAGTGGCTAAGGCGTTGCGCTGCTGAGCACGAGGTCGCGGGTTCGATTCCCGGCCGCGGCGGCCGCTTTTCTGATGGAGGCGAAAGGCAAAAACGCCCGTGTGTACGAGATTTCGGCGCACGTTAAAGATCCCCAGGTGGTCAAAATTAATCCGGAGCCCTCCACTACGGCGCGCCTCATCGCCTGCGTTGTGTCGGCGCGTTAAACTCTTCAATCAATCAATCGAAAGGGGCACATCTGTTTGCCCAGACTGTTTGCTCAGACGAGGGACTACCAACAGAGACACACTTGATGGACTGACGAATCATATATACGTACTTGTATAATATCAGAAAAAAAAGGTAGTAAAGATAAAAATACTAGCATGCACAATGGTACGCAGTGAGCGCTGGCTTTTGTTATGTTAAATCTTGCTACGCGTGATATGTGTAGTCACAACTATGATGAGAAAGGCAAAGAAAAAACCCTTTCAGTGCTGCTTTCACGTTTGAAGTTCATTTATTGCGGCTCAGTTACTGCAAAAGAAAATTAATGCCGATGTAGAAATACTCATCAGGGAATAGGCCCAAGGATTGGGGCCCTGTGCTTTCAGTGCAGTACAATTGGTTTGGCGTAGTGGTACATGATAGGAGCAAAAGTTCGTGTCACTCGTGTCTAGCTGTAAGCATGCATCGCACCCTGGAGAGAAACGCAAGATGCTGGAGGTCATGTCGTATGTGCGCATGATATTCCGTACCATTAAAAACCTTTTTTTTGGAATATAATAGAAAGTTTGGCAGCAAAGATGCCTCTGTGATGGAGGCTGGCAGGTGAAGCAGAGCTGGTTGCAAGCTTGTGCTTGAGACGTTTTCTTTCACGCGACTAAATACGAGAAACGTTTGCCGAGGTAACAACTTGATGCAGCAAATGTGGTGGCCGCATGCCTAGTTCCGTCTCCAAATATTTCGCTGTGCAGGCTGCTGGGGGCAACTTTTTCCCCCTCATAACTTAAGCCTACCGTTGAAAAACTCACGAAACAATGACTTAACTTTGCCATCCTTGAAGCGATTTAAAAATTGTTGCCCTTAAAAAATGTCGACATTAGAGGTTGAGTCATACATATGTATGTGGCATCAGGACATGAACAAGTGAATAATTTTAATTCACATATGACATCATTATTAAGCTGGTATGACTAGGCAAAACCAGTATGACTAGGAGCGTCCATATGTATCGCATATGTACCCGAAAATGGTACGAAAATAAATCCTAAGGAAAAACCAATTTGTCTGGCACGAAGTTGAGAACGAGCAGCATACACACATTAGGACTGGCACTGTCTCGAGATGTGTGCAACCGTTCTAAGTAGGTGCCTTGAAACCTTACCTCCTAAGGGGAAGAACCTCCTGCGTACACGTGGCTTACTTCATGTAGTTGGGAAAAGTCCACTGAAAACCTGATCCGCTTTTGTTTGCTCCTGCTTATGTGAGCCACTACTTGTTCCACTGCTGTTCAAACTGAACCCAAGTCAGCGCTTAATAAAGTGAGTGTCACTGCACTGTTGTGTTGCAGGCTGTCAGCTGGTCTGCTGCGCCAGGCATCCTACACAACAGTCCGCATGGGAGTGTACACGTCGCTCTTTGAGACCTTCAGGTAATTCACGCGGAACTTTTTTTGTCCTTTCTGCACTGCTTTGCCGAGGCAATAATCCACCTGGGTATACAATATGTTGGCTCTGATGCGTGGGCCACTACAGCTGAAATGGTGCAAGTGGGGGAGTGTCTCTGAGTGCAGCTGTCCAGCTTGTCCTACCTCTTCCACAACTGGGAGAAGTTTGAAAGTTAAGGGGGGACACAGGTCTTAAAACAACTTCTTTCAATTTTCGTGTAAACTTTGCGAAACTTGTCAGTCTTGCTGCTTTTTTCCCCACTGATTTCGAATATGCCATTATTTTTTCAGCTGGTCAATTAGTTCCCAAGATAATTAGAGATAATTAGCCATTTTCGGAGGAACAATAGACAAAGCAGTGTTACTCGTAGAACTGCAATCTTTATATTTTTCGATACTGTGAACCCTGGTGAATGCAATAAGAGAAGCAGTTTTTTGATGCATCGCTTGGAACTAATTTTACAGCTGATTAGACTTCGTTGTGTGAAATGGGCACTTGAAATGGTTCTTGCCACTGGTGCCATCAAAGTTTAATCAGCACACACAGTATAGGTTCACAGTGTAGGAAAATATAAAGATTACAGTTCTATGAGTAACACTGCTTTGTCTATTATTCCCTCCAAAATGGCTAATTATATCTAATTATCTTGGGGACTAATTGACAAGCTGAAAAAATAATGGCATATTCGAAATCAGTGGGAAAAAAGCAGCAAGACTGACAAGTTTTGCTGCCTCTTAAAAGAGTGTGCAGTTTCCTGTGGCACCTGGACGGTGTCTGTTCTTGTTCATAGCTGTGAGTGTATTGCCTAGTTTTCCCAAAGTTGTATTTTGCTGCTAATGTGTAGATCTAAGTGCTGAATTCTGGGGGACTGATGAACTCCTGCACAAATCACAAATCAAGAGAGCGAGGCAGGCTCACTACTTTTTATTGCAACAATGCACTGGCTGTATGTGATGTGTATGAAGACATTTTGATTAAGTTTCAGATTAAGCATGCTCAATTATAGGCGAAACTGATCAGATGTTGTACGGCGGAAAAACGGCCGCTTTTGAGTGCTTCCACAAAACTATTTCTTTCTCTTGAGCTAGAGGACACATTTAGCATTGCTATGCATGGAATTGTAGCTCATAGATTGCTCTTACAAACACATGACAGCAGTTTTGTGAAAGGTACAATTACTTAGTTTATTAGTCAAATATTCAGAAAAAAAATGCACAAAAAAGTATACACGCAACGTGTATAGGCGATTGTAATGAGCTTAAAAATTTTATTAGGAATTCTAAGATATACAAATTGTTCCTACATTTCTTGGCTATGATTCAGTATATATATCAATGCTGTACACCAAGTTTTGTATTTTTGTGGGCCCGTCAACCTAGCGGAACTGACGGCTGTGCCACTCCTTGAAGCCACTCGAGTGTAAGTCGGTCATGCATCCAAGTCCACTTTTCTGTGTTCTGACACATAATCCTTTTCACTGTAGTGGTAAAAACCAGAAAAAAAAAAAAATCCAGCGCTCTTGACAAGCGTCACGCATCGCTCCGTAGCGGTAATCTGACGCGAGTGCCAGGCTATCATGAAGGTGATAACGCGATATGACACGGCGCATTTGGCAAAATATCCCCACCATACATTGTCCAGACCTTACACATCAATATGTAATGCCACAGCCATCAGATAGAAAGCTCGTTTTGTTCATAAATGCAGCCCAAATATGGCTGACGCCGTTTTCACACAACTCACCACTATCGCAGGTTCAAATTTCACTCTTGGCGCGGTCTCTGCACGGAAATATCAAAACATAATAAAATTGAGAAATGAGTTGCCAATAAATACGCCAGATGGCGTTAGTTGTCCGCCAGGCACTGTTTCTAGCTTTCGCGGGACGTTTGAAATCATCGGAACTCCGTGTCCAATGGCCTATGGCGCCGTAAGGAAAGAGTTAAGAGGGGGAGGTCCTGACGTTTCCCCGTCATTTTGTGTCCGAACACTACTCCATTCCACCTCCGTTGCGGTTTTTTGATGTGACGGTGCCGTGACTGTGACGTTTGTGTGATGATGCCTTAAAGTGCAGGTGATATGCCCTATCATGTTTAACAGATTTGTCCTGGGAGCTCATTAGATGAGGAGAAGAGTCAGTTTTTGTTCATTCTCGTGGCAATTAGCACAGGGGAGGCCGCTGTGGTGGGCGCTGAGCAAAGTCCCCTCTTCCTCCCCACGGCAGTTCGGAAGGCAAGCCTCCAGGATTCCTGACCAAGGCGTCCATCGGGATGGTGGCTGGGGCCGTGGGGGCGTTTTTTGGGACGCCTGCCGAGATCTCCCTCATCCGGATGACTGCCGATGGAAGGTGAGTGCGACCACTGTTGCCTTATCCATAGCTTGCAGAGTAGCGTGCTTCTCCGACAAGCATGTGCTCACCCACTCAAGTTAGCCATAGAGTCGTTACTTCAAGGGTCTGTGAAAGCCCTTACTGCATGATGACTCCTCAGGTCTGAACGCTCTGTCAGGTCATTCCACGTGATTGTACCCCCAGTGGAAGTGCAAAGAATGGGCGTTGCTATAGAGCACCTTTGCAGTCCTGGCTTTTTTACACGCAACCCCACCTGTTACGTTGTCTTTTCTGCAAGGCCCCGGTGCTGTGCCAGAAAGTTGCTTGCACATGAAATAAGGCTGTATCAGCGGCATAAACGTCTACAGGGTCTTTAAACATTGTTAAGAACAACTAAATAAAACTGTGCCAGCACAGTCAAATTTGCATGCATTTTATGCTGTAGTTCGTTTAACGTCGATGTCCCCGACGACGCATGCTTGGTTTTTTTGCAGTTGAACAAAAGAGCCCTCCTTGCCTCAGGGGTAAGCATATCCGCATGATGACCTTCATCCGTGTACAGAAAAAAAAAATTGAGGGGGGGAAGGGAGGAGGAGGATGGTTTCCCTAGATGCATAAACGCAGGAAAGCCCCCGAACGTAAACATTTGTGTCTCTAAAAACAGAGCTGGAAGATCACCCTTTGGTCCTTTGTGCATTTATGATGAAATTCAGCATCACTTTTTTAGGACCCTCTTGTTTGGTGTTAATGCCTGTGGCATATTTTATAGGCGATTTTATTGCACAGGTGCTGACGAGCGGAATTCTGAGACACGGCTATGTCACAACAATGCTCTCCTCGCACTAGTGCACTGCATTGTTCTAGACGTACCTGTCTCGAAAATATCCCTCGAAATGTGACGGGCATGTTCAGAAATCTGCTGTTGTTTCGAACGGCATCAGTCTATCCACGCAGGCCACGTGACAGGCGGCCTCGTTCATTAAGTGTGATAAAGTGTGCCAGGCTCCCTTTGTTCTTCTTCTTTCCCAGTTGTTTCCTAACATAAGCCGTGGCACTGTTTTGACTGAGGCATATGCTGTCTTCACAATCTCTTTGGAGGTAGTAAAAAGTGTTGAAAAAGGAAAGAGTGAGTGCCGCTAATCGGGGTCCACGTGTTCTCTTCTCTGCCCGCAGATTACCACCGGCCGAGCGTAGGAACTACAAGAATGTCTTCGATGCACTCATGCGGATCACCAAGGAAGAAGGAGTACTCACATTGTGGAGGGTACGGACGTAGAACAACAGTAGTGGTGCACTCAAAAGACGTCCTGTTAGGAGGCGGCTGCGAGTCTTTCAGCCTTCCACAATACGAGGGTAGTGAACTTCTTGTAAAGCCAGAAAAGTGCAATGGAAGAGCGCTTACTTGTGTCCAGAAAAAAAACTGAACAGAATTTTCCAGGTTTCAATGATCGAAGTTGGGTTATGGCAGCCCCTATATTCAGCTGAACGAAAGACAGAACGGAAAGAATGACTAAACATGAACGTATATGGCAAAGAGTGCCACAGACGCTAGAGAAGGTTGTGGGAGGCAAGCTCTGTGAATTTTTTCTACTCAGAAGGCCTTCGGGGATTCATTGGGCTGCATTGTGCAGCAACGATGCACTGCAGAAGTACAAAGGAGCTAGGGTGAAGTCTTAGAACAAGAGCCCACCACACCTGTGCCTAGGACTGGAACGTCACTACCATCTCTGTCAAGTGTACATAGTGATTTTGTCCAGTGAGCGTCGGTACAATGTGTGGTGTCCCCGTGTTTGCAGGGATGTGTGCCGACGATCGGGCGAGCGATGGTCGTGAATGCTGCCCAACTCGCCTCGTACTCTCAGGCCAAGCAGCTGCTACTCCACTCAGGTGATTCTTGTGTTGCATTAGCACTGAGACGTAATTGCCATGGAACTTATCAACTGAGCTAGATTTTCAAACTTAAGGTCGCGGGTTCGATTCCCGGACGCGGCGGCCGCTTTTCTGATGGAGGCGAAAAGCAAAAACGCCCATGTGTTCGAGATTTCGGCGCACGCTGAAAATCCTAAGGTGCTCAAAATTAATCCAGAGCCCTCCACTACGGCGCACCTCATCGCCTTCGTTGCATCGGCGCGTTAAATCCTACAATCAATCAATCAAATCAATTAGATTTTCAAACTTGGAGTCTGTCTTAAGGAGGAGCTGAACCATGCTTCTAGACTCTGTATACAGGCCTTGGTGTGATTAACTTGTTATTTCTTGCTAAATAGAGCACTGTTGATAGCAGGTGACTTTAAAGGCACGTCCACAGCAATGGGGATAACGAAACTTGTTGCTCTGTGATTATTCTTGTTGCGCTGCCATAGCCTCACTGAATGCAACATTTGTGCTGTGGAGGCATACACGAATTCTGTGGGTTTCAGTTGTGTGCATGACAAGAACTGCACCTCGTTCTCGAAATAGTTCTTGCTCTTCACCCTTCCACTGTGTAGCATAGCGAGGCTGGTTGGTGACAGTAGAAAAAGAGACCTTTGTGGTTAGCTGTCTGCTGCAGGGACGCTGTTCATATGCTACAGACCATACAAGATATCCGGTAGTGCATAAACAAGCACACATCTGTTTGATATTGTAAGGCTAAAAAAAAAAAATTGCAATTGCAAGTTCAGTCGCTCAGACCTTTGTCATACTCTTCAAGATTTAGTATTCAATTTTAATTGGTCTAGGTTGGCTTAAGATATGCATGGTTGTAAACACCAAGTGCAATCCTGGGCTTGCGAATAACAAGAATCATTGCAACCTGGGCCAGACTGCTAAGAGATCAGGCCAACCTAAGCAGGTAGCGATGCAACCTAAGCAGTTGACTGAAATTCCTCCTGAAAATGGCTCTGCTGGCACGGTGGACAACTCAGCACTATGCTTCTCACTGTCAAAATGCAGGGCCAAAGAATCAACCCGCTGTGCTCTTAGCCAACCCTCGGGCTCCAAAAAAATATTCTTACAAGACAACGACGGGGCAGGCAGTGGCGCACGGCGCAATGGAAGCCTGAGTGAAGAAGATGATGTACTGAAGCATTTGCTCGTGCCATCATTTAAAGCCCAAGGGGTTCTTGGCTGGCCTAGAATCATTAGCGTCTGTCAGTCTCACCATCTTTTAAGTTCGCATTTTATTACAGAAGAGGAGTTTATTAAAAGTGGCTGTTACGTATGTCTAGGAGGGCTTCTTCATTCCTACAAGAGCTGAAACAATCGCAAAATGTGCTGCAATATGGAGTGGGTAATAGTGCAAGAATATTAGTGTAGATTGGGCAGAAGCACTCTACAACTTTCGCAGTGACTTGGAGCTAATGCCACAGCCCCGAGTGTGCAGGGAAGAGTAGCGGTTCAGGCTTGCGGGTAACAGGAGTGCCACAGTGTAGACAGCCTACGAATTGTTGCCTCACGTTGCCTTTTCCTCTCTTTCCACCAGAGTATACCCGCGGTAAGCATTTGCCTTACAGTGCACAAAGTTGCACGAGAAGTTTCCGTCTTTTTGCACTTTTAAAGGGGCCACAAAGTCAGGATACAGGTTTACTCCGTTCAAAGGACTGCTTGGTCTTGATAACAACAACACCAATTTTACTGCAAACTTCAAAGGAATAACTCAGACATTAAGGGGGGAGGACTTGAGGACAGTTTTGTCTTGACTGGTCTTGAGGACAGTTTTGTTATTTTTTAACCTATGTGTCTATGTAGTGTAAGTTCAGAGAGTTGTGCAACATGTTATGCGTACGAAATACTCGAATACTTTTTTATCTCTTTGTGCTCTGAAAGGGCTAGGGGGCGCAATTGTACTACGGCAGTAATTTTAACACTGATTCTGCAATTGCTGTAAACTTGTTAAATGTCAGGTCATCAATTACCAATGTTTCTGTAAAACGAACTGCATAAAAAATTGTGCTAGGAAAAAGATATTTCATATTTTTGTGGTTTTATTGCCCTGTTCAGTTTGTAAGCTCTCGAACGCAGCAAAAATGATACAAGTCGGACCAGTACATTCCAAGATATTGTACCCGGCAGTTGACCTCGCAGGAAAAAAGTTGGCCCTGAGAAAATGAGGCATGATGTTTGGAGATATATGTGAAAAGGGTCATTTAGGCAACTTCAAAGGGCAACAGCTTTGTAAATACTTATGGTACAGCTACAATATTTTGCAGGCACATTCTTGGGGGACCTGTAGCCTGCAAATAAAATTAAAACAAAAAATGCATTTCTTGGCAAATTTTTGGTCCTCAAGACCAGTGTCTCCCCCCTTTTAAAGAAAACAGGTGGAGCAGTAGTGACACCCCAGCCACTTTCCGGCAGTTTGTCTATGACATTGGATAATCCTGTTTGTGCGATTGGCGGTTGCCAACCTTAGCCGCACCCAAGGCACATGACTGGGCGATTGCCCCTCGTTTCGTTTAATTGTGTCACTTCACTGGGAATGTGGAGTTAACACACTCACCACTGTGTTTTTAATGCTGGCCCCGTATCATGTCATTCCTGACCATAATACATCATTGAAAGTTTGAAAGTTCTTGAAGTTCTTCAATATTTCCCTGAATTTTTCCGGTTCAACAATGGCTTTCATAGCTGCAATGAAGCTGACAAAGTTGCCAAAGGCTAGTTCTTTCAAATTGAACATACCGAATTTATTTGAATATGAGGCGAGGTTTTTTCCAAAATCCGTACTTTCAAAGCCATACCCCGCCTTGTATTCGAAGCTCAGTATATATATATATATATATATATATATATAGAGTAAAAAATGGGTATAGCTTCTAACAAAACTGTTTATTGGTTGACGTTTCGATCGGATGCCGATCTTTCTTGACCCTCGCCTTATAATCGAATAAATACGGTAGTTGTATTTTGCCTTAATGGCCGTAACCCTTAAATTCCCAAGTGATGAGCTCACCTGCGTGTTGACAGTGCTGAGATGTGCTGGTGTCATCCGCTGTCCTCTCCCTCGCGATGCAGGCTACTTCAGGGACAACATCATGTGCCACTTTGCGGCCAGCATGATCAGCGGCCTCATCACCACCGCTGCCTCCATGCCCGTGGACATCGCCAAGACGAGGTACTTGCTATACGAGGGTGCCCTCACTTTTTGGTGGCAGCTGTATGCTCATTTAGCTTCAATGAGGAGATGTTTCGTTTTAGTGCTGATCCATGCGACAAATGAGCTTGTTTCTGAAAAGAAAAACTTGTAATGCCATTGAACTTCTCACAGAGCTTTTGGTCTGTTGGTTTTTTTTTACCACCTACCTAATTGTCTTCCAGAGGTAAGAGATCAATTTGACCTTCAAACCAAGGATGGAGGGAAAGTGAGGAGGGGGGCACTTGAACATATCTCAGGCATGCTGTTCGAAGGATTGACTACAGTGCAGGCTTCATGTTTGGCTTTATTGTTGCACTTCTGAGATAATCCAACGTAACTGTCATTTAGCCTGAGCGGCATGGGCCTGACCTACACTATGAATTAAAAATGAAGGTTTTTCGAGGCTAAGACAATGAATGGTGTGCGGTGCAGCAGCTAGAATGTACTGGACTAGGTGGTGTCAAAATTGCAATGTTGTGAAGCTTAGCGAAATTGGCAGGATGGCATGAAAAAAGGAATTCGGCCAAAACCGCGTAACAAAGTGGTTGTGTAAGTGCATTTACGGTATTCATATATGTGGCGACAGGGCCATCCTGCAACCAGGCTGTTAGGGTTGCATTGGTCTTTTTGCGAGATATTGTTGGATACTAAACTTACTGGGCTAGCCTCGCATGACTCGCTCTTTGCGAAATTTTCGGCGTGAGTGGGACACTTTTTTGGCGGTATCTTTCGGTGATGAGTACACATTTGAGGTGCCGTTGGGTGTAGCCAAGTACCTAACTCCCCTCGAGAAATGGCATGCCCAATTTTTGCAGGCACTGGGTGACAGCTTAAATGTATCATTACAGTTTCACCGACCCTCCATGACTAATCTTGTAACGTGAAGAACATTTGGACAACATTTTATGTGAAGTTTTCTCACTTTTTTATTTATATAGTATTTTCCTGCTGTATTAAAACGCGCTCAGTTGTTCGTCCGCACGTGTGTTGTGTGTTTTCCTTGCTTAGTTCCATCTTCTGCACTGTTTTTATTCAAGTTGCAGTGTACCAACAAGCCCTTCAGCAAACCCTTCTGCAATTGATTTCGCTAATTTCATGATAACTTGGCCAGATACGGGCGATTTTTGGCAAGACTGATGCAGCTGCGTTGTTGGAACTCCCGTGATGAAGCATTTGACACTTCACGTATGGTTCTTGTCAAGCGTTTCGAGTCATTTGTTCAATTGGGAAGTTGGTGCCAAAATCCTCAGATCAAAGAATGCCGTCGCATTAAAAAAGGTGTACCCCTTCTAGGCAATGCATGTGCCAACTTTGTGTTTTCTGCAGGTGTGCTTCTGGCCTCTCAGTGTGTGTTGAAAGCGTAATATGCACACGATTTCAGCGCACGTTGCACTGATCAGGAAAATGTCACGTGTGCATAAGATAGTACATGTTCCTGCACTTATGCGTTCCTCTAACATGCACCAACTGCCGAAAAATGGGTACATTTTATGTGTACAATGCACCTTAGCTAGACTTGGTGGTGGTAGCGTCTAGTATTGAGCAGATTAAGCAGCTGTGCCTGTAAAAAGCAAAGATGCGCGAGGAAGGACCCAAACTGTGCAATGATGGTGATGAGTTGTTTTCTTTCATTTTGTAGCCTGCACTACGTTTTGTTCAACATTGACTACATATCTGTGGATATCTTTTTCTTGCTCTCACCAAATGCAAGTGCACTTGCATACACATGTGTAATGGACAGGATGTCGTCATTCCAACTCCAACCTGTGCTTTTCCCGTTCTGTGTTGCAGAATTCAAAACATGAGGATGATCGACGGCAAGCCAGAGTACAAGGGTGCCATTGTGAGTACTGCTGCCGTCTTCCTCTTTGGGTGTCCCTACTCATTACGGCTGAATAGCATTGGATGTTGCCTCTGCTGACGTTGCAAATTGAACAAAATCTCCAATGCCGCCACTGTTCACCCTTGGCTCTTCCTCGCGATATTCTGTTCCAAGACAGGCGCAAGCTCAGCACTTCCGGTGCAATGCACAATGTCAATTAAACGTGTCGATATGCTGTGCTCCACCCTTAAACCCATCTAAGAGGTACCAAACCACCCTTATTTATCGAAAAAAAAATGCTTAGAATTTAGCTAAGAGAACACTTTACAGTAAAAAAAGTTAGTGTTGATAGCTTACAACGTATGTTGTGGCAGCCGCGAAAGTCCACACTATAAGCGGTACTGCACTATAAACAAAACGTGTGAATCCGACCACATTGCAACATACTTCTCAAATAATTCTTTGCTTACCATCACTCAAATGAAGGCCTCTTAAAAACAGAGGTGCTGTCTTTATTTCATTTTTTTTTCTTTTCCACATCAGCACTGTTGCATGGTCTTACAAGCTGGGAGGGCAGCTTTAAATTCCTTTGTGTTTGTGTTTTGAGGGATTATGGCTATGTTTCTTAGTGTCTATGAATGAATTCCACGTGACAACGTGATAAGAACGCAAGCGAAATACTTTTTTTTCTCACCCCACCTTGTGTTGGCGATACTGAAGGCGGTTGCTTATCAGCACATTCTAATAGAAAACAAACAAGGGGCGGGGGGGCTTGCTATCTTCCAAGGTGTGTCAAGCAATGCCAGTTGTGGTTATCATGCAAGTACAAATGGAACGCACAAGCTGCAGGGTGGTTACTCTTTTCTTTCGGGTGACAAGGTTAGAGAGCAGGGAGCGTGCACTGTGTCAGATGGCTGATTCCATCTTTTTTTCTTTCTAAAACAATCCCTCAGCTGTGCCAGTCGATCACTATGCTAAGTGGTATGCTTATGCATCGAGTTCTGTGAGAGGCAAAACGATGGTCACAAAAAGTCTTGTTATATCCGGTCCCGCACTATAAGCAGTTACGTTATAAATGGTCTGCACTGTAGTTTTGTTTGGAAAAAGTGTTACCATTGCTGGATCTTGAAGCAAGGTCGTTTGAGTCAGAACCCCTGACTCTACCCCTGAGCTATTGGGCCGAACAGGGGTCTTCTTTGAGCAGTTGACGAAAAGAACACGAGGAGTGAAAACAGATGCGCACCACACTGCTTCAACAAACATTTATTGGTTCAAACAGCGTGTCCCTTCACAATGTGAATGCGCTGGCAACACTGTTACACAGAGCACACAGACTGCTTGTCTCTCTCTGTTTAAATGCACACGCAAGCAAGGCACTGTGCACCGACCCGTTTCCTTACGGAAATTTACACTTGATGGGGCAACACTAATCGTATCATGCACTTTCCTCACTCAATCCATAGAAAAACGTGCACACCCCCCCGCTCCACTGTCACCCTACACAATTGCCTGGTACTGGTGTACAATGCAGGACAAGGTTTTAACAATGGGACTAGCCTCGAATGCCTCCGGTTAAACACAAAGTGCTACTAGACAAACACTGACAACTCTCAGCTTATGCCTAGTGACTGAAGCAGCAAAATAATGTGACACGGCTGTATCATTAAAGCTCTGCACCCTGGCAAACAACATGTCTCGCAGTCAATGCCCCTGAGGAAACAGAAGTAGGTATACTCTGCGCAGCTGTGTGTAAAAGGTAACAGAAGTGCATGCATACAGCCATGCACAACCCTGTCGTACACATTTCGTAGTTTTTTATCACTGTATCTTGAAAGGCAGCGCACACAATAAAAAGCCGCACAATACACTATCTTTGGTCGGAGAAAATGTCAATGATACCTCTTGAAAGAGAGAGAGAGAGGTGTTGGAATTATAAAAGTGTTCCCCCAAAATATCTAAAACATAACCAACATGACACAACACTGAAACACTGAAGTACACCGCTAATATCTCAACAAAGGGCATGTTCAGGTAATAAAGATCCGTGAAGTAAGTAGCACGGCTTCCAAGGAGGGAAAAAAAACAAAACAAAAAGACCCTCCTTCTAATCGTAGTAAACTAAATCACGGTGTTTGAACTTGGCAGTATGGAACAAAAACAATATTCACAACAACAAATTGCACAGCAATAAACTTGTGCTGTTTAACGGCACACGCGGTGTTGAACAGTAAGGCGTGACAGGCTGCTGTAAGGGCAACACTCTGGACATGGCCCAACAGACAAAGCTGCAGCAACTCGCAACACTTAAAGAAAAGGCCACACTCAACATGACTGCACAAGGCACCGATGTGTGCAAAAAATGGTTGAGAGGGATAGCTCTGCAATTAACGTACCGGTATGTGCTTTGGTAAAGGATGTTCACTGTGACACTATGAAACCATATCACAGCAATGGAAATGATCACAAAACTTGACAGCTCATGTTTCCGTGACTCCCGAGATTCTTGCGCAAAAGCAGCAGCTGCACATAGTGTGACGAGAAGGGCTGGTGTGGCTTCCCCCCCCCCCCCACTCTGGTAGTACAGTAAAACCTCGTTACAAGAGACACTTGGTTATAAGACACAGTTGAATGAAGACTGTTTGGTTAGTTT
The DNA here is from genome assembly GCF_048455015.1 of Haemaphysalis longicornis. Lineage (NCBI taxonomy): Eukaryota > Metazoa > Arthropoda > Arachnida > Ixodida > Ixodidae > Haemaphysalis > Haemaphysalis longicornis. The sequence continues at coordinate 5,177,885 of NW_027526296.1, forward strand.
TCCTGTGCTTGCCATGTTAGCAACATCGCATACAAGGGACTTTGGTTACAAGACACATTTATTTTCCGGGTTTTTGAGTGTCTCTTGTAGCGAGGGTTTGCTGTGGTATACGAGAGACTTGTTAGTCTTCAGCTGATAAAATTCTCCAGTTAGACAATCCGATCCACTTGAACTAGGACAATTGCTATTGAACAAGTCAATGGACAGCAGTTACAGATAGCTGTATTTGACATTAACACATTCAGCACACCATTAGGGTGGGGGAAAAAACAAAAAACAAAACAACAACAACAAAAAAAAAAAAACCACACATGCAAGCCCCCAGAGCTGTAACTTTCCCTCCAAGATCCTGAGACTTGTATTTCCTGCCCAGCAGATGTGAGTGAACTACTATTGTGTCAGAGTCATCTGCAGTCGAAATATTGCTCAACAGTGCAAAAGTATTGCTGCAGTGCATGGCTTAACATCTCTTCAAGGCAGCCACAAATTGATCCAAGGGCTCAGCTCTCACTCAGGTCATTGCGGTACTGGTTGCACAACCCGCAGCGGGCACTCGCAAGAGTGCTAACAACCAACCAGCTTGCTACTTTGTGGATCATTTTTGGCGTTACAAGCTACATTTTGGGCCATGAGGCTTGCCATTCTGAAATCTCGTGGCTAGTCTAGACTGGACGGGACGAATTTGCACGCACTGAAGCCCCGTGCTGAGCACATGAAACTGCACTGTGTGTAAGATGTAGTGTACGATCTGTCTCGTCAAGAGCGACAAGGGTTCAGTCTGCCAGCAATCACAGGATTATTATAAAGGTGACAAGCTTTGGTGCATGCGGGCGCAAGGTGCACATAACCCACACAGCCAGTTGTGCCTTATCCTTTCTACACTGCCTGTTTATACCATAGCGAAGCATCTGCCATGGACAAATGGAATGCGAAAGTGAAAGTATGAACTCGAATGCATAAACAGCGCCATTTCTTTCCGTTCAAGTAAAATTATCGCGCGGCCCTGTAGCAGTAACGAAGTTTGTAAATGTGGCTTTGCAAATGTACGCTGTGACTTTGTTACAGTGTACCAGAACAGAGAAGTGTGCTGTTTTTGGCCGATTGGGGGGGTCCCTTTTGCGATGAGCTGCTTACCAGTTGGTGTTAGAAGTCTTGCTCGCTAATTTAATCGTTATTTATTGCCCTAAACTGTCTTATTTCCTCATTTTATGGTATAACATTTTATAAAACCCGTCAAATAACTGCTGAGTTTGATTTAGAAACTTTTAGGGAGGGGGGGCTGGCTGCAACAGTTCTCTGGGGGAACGCCTGCGCTCCATAAAATTTTTTCATCGCAACAGGGACCTGCGCTCTCCATTGGTTTTTCCCCCGCACAACACACCTCTACTTTCTAGTACACTGCAACCTCGTCATTATGCGATCTGCACAAACCACATTCTTCGATTTCGAGTGTACCGGTTCATGTTTCCGTGTTCATCTGTCCATGAGTGTACATCTCTTGCACATCTCCCTTCTCCCCCTCGCCCCTGTCCCCTGTCAGGACGTGCTGAGCAAGGTGGTCCGCAACGAGGGCTTCTTCAGCCTGTGGAAGGGCTTCACCCCGTACTATGCCCGGCTGGGACCCCACACGGTCCTCACCTTCATCTTCCTGGAGCAGATGAACCAGTTCTACTACCGCGTCATCCTCGGGGATGCCTCCGGGGGAAGGGGAGGCCTCTGAAACAGACGGGGGAGGAGAACGCTGTCGAGTCGCCGCCTGTCTTTCGAAGTCCCGGCCGACAATCAATCGGCCGTCCCCATCGACCCCACTGCGCTGCTGCTGCTGCTGCCAGACTGTTTACTTAATCAGATTCTTAGAGAGAGAGGGCCGGACAGGGCCAAGGTGCTTCATTTTGGTTGGTTGGTTATTATGGGAAGAGACAGTAATAAAAGTTCATTCTTGCGTTCACTGAGCAGGGTCGAAAATTGTGAATGGTGGTGGGGAGGGCACGGACGCCTTGCACTGCTGCTTTTAGAAATGGCAACACTGCTGTTCAGATTATTCCCATGCATGCGTGTCAGTTAAATGCATTTATTTAATGCCTGATTAACAATGCAGGTGGCAATTAGCACGAAGAAACAACAGTGTGGTAGTGTCTCGTTTATAGCACCAGGTACCTAGCAAAGCGCCTACACACAGCTACACATTGTAGTGCATGTTTCCCAAAAGTTTCTGTACTGCAGTAGAAGGCACTGCTGAAGTCGGAGGTTCCTCCACACAGACTTCAAGGCCTATCCACAGCCTAGTTCCCTGTTGTTACGAATACATGGGAACTGCAATCATTTACTGTATAACCCTCTGACCCCTTCATGCCACTTTCAGGGTCCCACAATTACCTCTGTGAAAATAACTGGGTTCTACGAGAGCGCAGTGCACTCCCTACACATGTGCCACTCATGGCACCTGGTTTGAGTTAGATGGCGATCGTAAAGGCTGTGCACCACTGGTGCTTGGGAAAAATGAGTTGCCATGTTTCCCATCGGGCTCTTTACAACCCATCCTCCGGAAAATCCAGCACACTGAATTTTCTGCTGAAAAATTACTCAGGAGTGAACAGGGATCAGCAAACTTGGGTTTACTTTGGGAGTGCTCTTGCAAGTGTGCGGCAGTCTACAGCGGCAGTAAGTCCACTGCTGAGTGTCATCAGCAGCTTTGTCAAATGTTGCCAAAAGCTTTGAAACAACCCATTCGTTGAACCAAGAATGTGGCCCTTCAAGTTCTGAATTGCAGACTGCAGCAAGCTCGCACTGATTATCACTGCTAAGATTTTTCTTTTAAAAAAGCTCAATTTTTCGTTTTTGTTTGTCTGGATAATTTGAGACTCCGCTTTATTAGAACTCTTTTTTGCGGTTGAGTGGGCCTTTGAATTTACAAATTTGTTCTGCATTTTGCAAACTATTTCTTAAACCATTAGTGACATTCCCCCCCTCTCGTCATCACAAAAGTGTAAACTACTGCAAACAAGGTTCTCGAGTAATATCAGAACCTATACATACTTAAACAGCACCCTTTTGTGTCTAATGTAGACACCTGAAATGCCTTTTACTGCCTAAACTTGCGGTCTCTGTTAAACAAAAAGTAGCCTTTGCTACCATTTGTGGCAAAAAATAGAATGGTGAAGGAAGAATAATGGTAGATTTTGGCTAACATTTGATTGATTGATTGTAGGGTTCAATGAGCCGACGCAACATGGGCGATGAGGCGCGCCGTAGTGGAGGGCTCCAAATTAATTTTGACCACCTGGGGATTGTTAATGTGCGCCGAAATGTGGAACCATGGGCATTTTCGCTTTTCGCCTCCATCAGAAAAGTGGCCACCATGGCCGGGAATCCAACTCACGTCCATGCTCAGCAGCACAACGCCTTAGCCACTGAGCCACCGCAGCTAACATTTGTTTTATGTGCGCCACAATTTACACAGGTCAGAAGTGGCAGCTTCTTTAGCTACCAAATGACCATCCAACTCAAATCTGTTGCATTGCTGTAAGGTACCAGAAGTTCAGACTAGCTCGAAATGCTCACCTCAGCCAGCGGGGAGTGACGCACCTTCCCTGTGAAGATACAGAAGGGCAGCTTCGACAGGAGAAGGAAGAGGAAACGGGCAGTGCCGCCCTACGAGTGGAACACGCGGAAGATGGAGGTGATGTGGCGGCGGCAGATGGGGCAGGCGTCCTGCCGCTTGAGCAGCATGCGGCCGCAGGCGGCACAGGTGCACAGGTGGTGGCAGGGGTGGAGCACGCAGTTGCGCTCCTCGTCCATGCACACCACGCAGTCCTTGTCCCCCCGGCCACCCCCGCCCACTCCCCCGCCACCCTCCAGCACCTCGGCCGTCAGGGCGCTGCACAGGGTGTCCTGCAGGGACAGGGGAAGGGAGCATGCGAGGGCAGCTTAGACTGAGCCTGGAGCAACATCTTCCCACCAATGCCGTAGTGTTTAGAAGAGAAGCAGACCTTAAGAAAATCGGTGTAAGCTTGGTTACTGTGGAAAACTAGGTGCGTTGGTACATTATCGAAGAAAAAAAAAAACACAGTGCAAAAAAGACAAGGACAGGGAGAGGACAACGAGGAAGCTTGGTCTTTGTCAGGTGGTCTTCCCACATTGCCTGTTGCACCGGGAAGCATACGTGAACGGGGCTGGTATCAGCAATTCGTAGAGAGCACTGCTGCTGAAAGGAGAGAAACACCGACTTTCAGAGTGAGAACAGCGTCAAAAAATTGAATTTATGCACTATTTTATTTATGATCGACAGGTTCTAAAGAAAGTGCTTGGAAGCTGTTGCTGCCCTTGCACAAATATTTACCAAGCTGTCGCACTCCGAAGTCCTCTAAGCGACTGTTTATGTCCACCTACATTGCTTTTATCAAAGAGCCTACACCACCTAGAGTTACAATTTTTCTGTAAAGGATTAGGTTAAATGTACTAAAGGCGGAAAAGCAATTGCACATTTAAAATCAGAGCAAAAAATGGACGATGCTGTGAAGCTTCACACCTAATTTTATCACGAAAAAACAACAAAAGAAGTGCCTTGAAAACCTGTGGAATGGCCTGTGTTTTCTCAAACGACTCAGGAGCCATCCACAAAGCCACACCCTGGAGGCTATAGTGAGAGGTGCAGTTTTGTTGGTATTCTCTCGCTACCTCTTGGGTATAGTCAGCCACAGCTCCTCTCTGCAAGTTCTAGTGTCTGTGAAGCTATTTCAAGCAAGTGCAATAAGGGCTTCTCCACCATGCTGTGGAGATCTAGAGCCACCAGATGAGGTTTTATTTAGTGGCTCTAGGGTGATCACATTGAAGAAAAGTGGATTCCACATTGCAAGGCAAACCACTTCTGGCAAAGACCCTCCCTCTTGTTTCACCTGTCTGGGAAGCAACGTTTTTCTTTTTGTTTTTCCCACCTCCTCATCGTATTTTTCTGAAGCAACTGGAGACGCTTGCCCTACCTTTAGTAATTGGTCTTAAAATGCGAGTACTTCCAGAAATGACCGTATCGCTTGCCTACAAGTCAGTGCTGAAGCATCCACAATAGCATTGACTTTTTCCTGAGTTCTGTCAACTACCAAGTCACCAATCTGGTGACCCAGAAAAGAAACTTTGCTCAACTCCAAAAAGGCACTTGTCACTTTGAAGACCAAGGAGTTGTTTGTACAACAATTGCAGGACTTGTCAGGAGGCGTGTCTGAGGGATCTTTCTCACTAACAATTATGTAACTAAAGTGCACAGCTGTTATGGTAGTCAGCATGGAGTCCATCACAAGCTGTAAAATACCTGATGCTGCAGAGGTGTAAGATAGAAGTCTCTTGGCTTTGTAGAGCTATTCTGGAATGTTAAGTGACTTTCTCAGTGACCTGGCTGCTTCTGGCATGCCAAGTTGTCTGCACAATGGAGACAGAAAAAGAGCACCGAACATCTTGCCTCCTCTCCACTAAGTGACGATCTCGTCAGCTGTTGGTAGTGGGTAGGCTGCCTTCTTTGCTGCTAGGTTGATTGTGAAGCAGCAGTAGCTGCAGATGTGCACTGTTCCATCCTTTTTTTTTTTTTTTTTTCACACTACTGCAAGATATGTCGCTTATTTTAAATGCTGGGTTGGCTGGACAATGTTTTGATGGTGAAGTTTAAAAACTGTCAACCTCTCTATCTACAGAAGGCTAACAGTTTAAATGCTGGGTTGGCTGGACAATGTTTTGATGGTGAAGTTTAAAAACTGTCAACCTCTCTATCTACAGAAGGCTAACAGTTGAGGCGAACTAGTTGAACTTCCACAAACTCCAGAACTGCTCTTTCAGTGAGTCCAATATCAACATTAGGGCCAAGGTATCCGGAGTTGCACCCGTAAACTCTGGGCTGGTACTTATCTAGTGGCTGCTGTGCAAGTTCATCGTCAGAGGCACTTCTGAATGCAGCTAGTCGCCTGCTAAGACGTGGGAACCAATTTTTTTGCTAAAGATGTACAAATGTCAAATTCGGGACTGCGCATTGAACACAAATAGTAAACACTGAGAGCAAACTGAATCGAATATTCTTGAATACAAACAGTAAACACTGAGTGCAAATTGAATTGAATATTTTCAAATACGAATATCCTTGCGTCAGTGCGTGTACAGTTGGCCACAAGTCGCCTTAGTGTGGTAGTACCATTTGCGCTCACTACTTTTCCCTTACTCTCGGTTGCGACAACGGAAGAAGATAAATTTGAGAGCTGACTTGGCTTTCTGAGAGGCTTTCTGGAATGCGAAGCCATGTGTGCATCAACGTGGCTTGCAGGTGCACATTGTAGTGAACCATTGCAAGCACTGAATAAGTGTACGACAAATTCACATGGCAGGAGGAAGGGGGAATGAGAAAGGGCAACTCTCCGCTTTTGGTGTTCTTGAAATAACCATAAAACAGCTTTTATCTGCATCGTTAAAGTCAATCGTTTGCAGCTGGCCTTCCTTATGTTCTGACACAATGTGCCCTGGCAGGAAAATCAACTCACCAAGTGTGTGTTCCTGGACGTGATGACCCAATTTCATGCGCATCACTGCATTTCATGACAGTGCAGCATCTTTTGAGACAAATGTTGCAATGAAAGAAAACGAGCCACTGAAATGGTGGACAAAGGGGGAAGCATGTACGTGGGCACTATGAGAAGAGTGCAGTGAAAGCTGGCTGTGCAATGCTGCAGGGACACTGTACGTTCATGCAAATGATCTGTTAGACGTCGTGATTTGCACTCAAATGCATCTTTCTCTGCGGTTGTGTTAAACACTGGAAGCATGCTTGACAGTGCAGCTCCAGAGGCTGTGGGTTGAACTGAGCTTTCGAGGCATCCACACTCTGGTCAAGGCTGACCTCACTGGGCTCCCTGGGCTGTCGCATCACTGTGGTGCAATGTTCATCCGAGCCACGAGTCCTGTACTGACCTCACTGCCAATTGCCGTTTCCACCACATGGCCACTGTACGTAGCTGGGAGTTTCACTAAGGCAAGCATACAAAAGAAATATGCTTCACCACTGCTGGCTTGCAGAGTTCAGAATGTGCAAAGTAGTGAGAAGACCCACTCAGGCCCGACTGTCTTTCACACGTCGCAAGAGCACACTTACTAGACAATATGTCGCCCCTGCAATATCTGTGCGATCCCAGAAGAGGTGGATTTGTTGTGCAGAACTAACTGCTGTGCTAGCTCATGGATGACGCAAGAGAACTATGCACTGGCCTACACCCAACGTTGCCGGGGGGGACGGGAGAGGCACTCACGGGGCTGGCCAGGTCGGGCGGGGAGAAGGGTGGCGGCTGGCGTGCCAGGGCGGTGCGGCCGAGCAGGGCCAGTGCGGAGCGGCGGGCCTCGCGCTCCCGCTCGGAGAGCACCAGGGGCTCGGGCCCCGCCCGCAGGAAGGCCGTCTTGCCCATGCGCTCCAGGAAGCCCCGCACCCAGGACAGGGTGGCCATCGAGGTGCCCCGGCACAGCTGGATCTCCACCTGCGCACCCGGTCACCCTTCCTTTGCCGCCACTGCACTCTCAGCTGGGCCCCACCCAACAGGCCCCTGAGGTCACTGCAGCTCCCACACCACCTCTCCCCTATCGAGACATCACTCAGTTTTATCAAACCACTAGATGAAAGTTCCCGAGCCTTCACCCAACCCTCAGCAAAGATCAGGAAATCACACTCCAACAATTACAAACAGGCACTACCGTACACCCAGTCGGAATGCATTTATTGTTTCCCACGCAGTACACTGGCTCAGTGCAAATTTGGTCCATAACTAGGTGCCCTCGAACACGTAATTCTGGAATGTGCAAATCCAGTCCTACGACCCCTCTCCACCTGTTCCTTACCTGAGCTGTGGGAGACACTGTTGACGAGCTGTCGCATGGAGGACCAGACTCTTCTGGTGACACGGACAAAGACAACTAGGGCAACACGTAAATTTCAATACTGGTGTCCCGCTCTCACTTTTGAGCTCTTTGAAATGCTTCTTCTCTCTCTCTCTCTCTCTCTCTCTCTCCAACTGGGTTACATCCTCGTTAGCCAATGCACCCCACAATGCAAATGGAGAACAGTTGTCCCAGACCGTGTGGGTTTATCAATGAAACATCCTGTGGTCTTACTAAATCAAGGCACGCTAGTTGTGACCAAAGCACGGTAAGTGGTAGCAAGGGCATATCTACCCCATTAACAATATCACGTGTAAAGGTGGTGTTGACGTCATTTTTTCAGACAAGCTACGACGTCATTTTTTCAGACAGGCTACAAAGGCACACAGCAGAGCCCACCCACTTTAACTGTCTACCTCGAAGTCAACAACTGAAGGCAGAAAGGGTTTCAAACTGGATGCCGCGTGCATCGCCACCTCCTGTCCCCCCAGGAAGCTTAATTGAAATACACAGCTAAAGATTTGGGAGCAAGAGACAGAACATAGCACAAGTAGTGGTTTCTGGCATTAACAGCAAAGATTTTGCACCTTTTTTTCAGTGTCATAAGGTGCACTGCTTATGCTGAAAGTTTCGTTTAAGGGTCAGATAGCACCCCAACTCGTGATAACACATTACCTAGTGCATGACAGGCACCCCGCACTAGCTTTGTTCTTATCAAGACTAGCAGGTTCAACACAAGCCAGGGAAAAACTTTGAGGTGTCTTTGAAGGTGCCCGTCTGATTGTAGGTATCAGCTTGGCTTGCAGAGAGCCCAGAGTATCACCTGGAGCATGACCCCACCCGTTTCTTACACAATACAGTTCTTCCTTTCGATAAACAAAATAGGGTGGAACACAGAGCGTGAAGCCAAGCTGCTTTAATGATAGAAGCACTGCTGGAAGCAATTTCAGGGCAACTGGCATGGAATTCCACTTGTGCATCTGTTTGTGCGGAGTTCTCTGACCCTGGGCAAGTATCAAGTTCAGGGTCGTTTTCATGAATTTGCTCCTTGTCGAATGTCCTTCCTATATAAGAATGGTCCCCCGTCATGAAAAGAGGTGGACACACCATTCTACTGAATACTGCCTCCTCACATTAGGTGGGATCGTGATCTGGCTCGTTATTCTGCTCGAAAGGCAAGCCATTCTCATGTGGATGATAACATTGTACAGGCAGAAGAGACATTGAGAGCCACAGCTGTGGCATGCACCACCACATCTTTATAGAAGAAAGAAAGAAAAGGCGAAGCCCACACCTCGGGGATGGCGTAGACGGGGAAGAGGAAGCGGAGGCCCAGGCAGCGCTCCTTGCCTGCGGCGCGCTCGAAGACGGCGTCCATGGGCAGCCGCATGCTGCTGCTGGCCAGGATGGCCGTGGGCCGGCACCCCTGCGAGGCCACCTCCATCAGGGACACCTTGGCTGCCAGGTCCTCCGTGATGCACTCCAGCACCAGCTCCGCCTCCTGCAAAGTGGAGGTGGAGGGGACAGCTGCCTCATCTGCCTCATACCCGACACCTCTGAATTGTTGTCACTCGAGGGGCGACTGCAACATGCAGCCATTCTGGTCAACAGTTGGACGTGCAGACGTTTCTCCTACCTGGCTCTTTCTTGAAAATACGTCACATTACTGCTCACTACACTGCAAACGTCCCTGCCCACCTCTCACGCTCCTTCTTCCCCTCCCATTTCACTCGTCAAACCATAAACATAGTGAATGTTTGCCGAAGACAATTAAATTCTCACGCATTCCACTGCTCGCACACCATTTACTGGAACCTTTCATTACTCTTTGGACTTCTTGGACTGTTGCCGCGAAATTCAGGGTCAAGCATGAGCACTGTTTGTATTTTGGATCCAAACCGTTGTTTTCAATGCGTACCATTTAATTTGATCTCGCAAAAATCAAGCACACATGCATTTTCAGCTAAAAGAACAATGCAAATATCACTTGTGGATTGATATTTTGGCTCAAATATGCCTAATGTTTTTTTTTGCTGAACAGTGTCAACAGTCTGAAGTGTGGTACCATATTTAGTGGTTCGGAAAGGTTTTGCCTGTTTTACTTGTCCTTTCAGAATTCTGTTAGGTTTTGACCACGAGGCTGAATCAAGGGACAGACAGACAGAGAAACCAAAATTTTCATGCTTAAGTGCCCCAAGAATTCATAAAAAATGGAGGAACCTGATGCTCGAAGGACGGGTAGTGCATTCCAGTGGATTCCCTCTTCTCTCACTCAAAGGCCACACTGCTTAGAAGTGGAAAAACAGTTCCGGTCTTAGGTTCCGGGTACGATTTGGGTTGTGAAGAGAGGCTTTAGAGAGACCATGCTTCTTGCACAGGATGCAGGGTCTCGCACCAAGACTTCACAAGGCGGAAATAGCTTTGCTTCCACAATACACACAATGACAAGGTCTGACCTCATACGCCATGCATTATACTAAAAGTGAGGGGTGTGCACATATTTTAATTTAAACTTCAAATAGTTCGCAAACAATGTTTTCTGTTCGATCTGATTTTTTGTGCAGTTTCTACTGCAAAAAGTTTGGAATATTCAGAATTTTGAAATAATAGAGCAATAAAGGTTGCCTCTGCCACAGGACACGCACACCCTTAAAGAGGTCACAAAGACAAAGTACAGGTTGAATATACATAAAAAAAAACTGATTTGCTCCAATAACAACGACCATAATCATCAGCCCATTGTAGTCCACTGCAGGACAAAGGCTTTTCACATCGACTACTAACTGCCACCAATACCAATGATTCACAGCTGCTGACCAAAGCCACCACCAAGAAACATAACTGCACGATTGTAGTGGTGCCTCTAGTTTTGTTTCTCCATATCACTTGAATGCCAATGTACAGTTCAAACATTGATAACTGAACTCTTAGTTTTCCCTTTATTGTGTCACTGTTGACATGGTGTAGAGCAAAAATTGAAAGTTTTTTATTTATTTGGTTTTTTTTTTCAAGTTACAAGAGCAATTTCTGTGACTACAATAATATTGAGTGGGCTACAAAAGGCTCGTTCTTTCAAATTGAAGAAGGTTGCATATGTCCAGATGGCCCCTTTAATAAGCTTCAACGCAAAGTTATTTCCTAGGGTTGGCTTTCTTACACGGCTTCGGCGTCGTGTAAAAAAGCCTAACATGGGCAAGCCTTGTGCGAAACAAGTGTGAGCAAACTGTGGCGGAAATTAGGTCAAGTAGAACGCTACTTTAGCAAAACATACGAGTCGAAACTTCCTATCGATATAATGGCATGAGTAAGGAATCAAGAATCATTACTTGTTGGCTTGCACTAAGGTCATACTTACTAGCATGTCCTGCAAGGACCTCTTTTCAATAAATGGAGGGACTGCAGCCACTCAAATATACATCCTGTATTCGCAGCACACTCAGGGACCCGCATTTCTCCACAGCAGTGTATGACAAATTTTTGTTCCACTGCTTTTGTTAATCCCATTTTTTTATTTTTTGCAACATTTGCGTACCAAGCCCTGTTGTATCAAGACTGAAATGGGTTAATTCCTGACCAGCTGGGTTATCTATTGTTTTTGTAACTATGTTCTGGAAGCTCTATACACTCTAAAATAAAGATATTCATATCCAAAAACTTTTGATTCACAGTCAATTTTTACTATTATTAGACTTGTAGTTCCAAATTTGATAACATTGCACAACTCAACTAAAGATGCTTTGCCGCACATTGAAAATGATAATCCCACGAACTAGTGAACTAGAAGAAACGCTCAAAATTAATTAGTGCATGTAATAAAACATCCATGAAGCACCAGCATACCTGAAACAATGCTGTCTGGAGCAGTAGTCAGACTGTAAATCACACTCAACCAGAGAGAGTTGCACTCGAACATCATGTCATGACGCAGCACATGGAATGGCTGCATCTGTGCCTCAGCGAAACACAGCAGTGTCAGTAAACTGACACAAGTTTCAGCCAATGTCACCACCCACTACTGTTGCCATTAAGAAAGGCACCGAATGTTTCCTTTCCCACAAAAAGGAAAGGTGAGCTCACTGGTTCAAATTCATGGCCGAAAATTCTGCACACACCAAACAGGGACAACAACAAACAAAGAAGGCACAAAGACCATCACAGTTCGACATCCTCCAAGTTGGCCACTATACGGTTGGCCTCGTATAGTGCGCACAATCTCCCGTCCCGAAGACCCTCTTCCAAGAGAAGCGTGCCAAGTGACGCACCCTGAGGGCCTCCTCGAGGCGGCTGAGGCAGAAGACGGAGCCGAGGAATCCCGGCTGCCTCAGGAGGCCGCACTCGCGCAGCGCCTTGCGGTCCTCGGCCAGTCGGGGGGCCACTCGGTCCAGGGCCTCGGGCAGCGCATCGTGGACACGCACCTCGTGCCCTTGGGCCGCCAGCTCCCCCGCCACATTCACACCCAGGCCCCCACACCCAATCACGGCTACGCGCACCATGGACCCAGCACGACTGCTACTCTCGGGGATGATGGCTGCATGGAGAAAGGCACTCCGGTCAGATTATGGGGCTTAAAGGGGCTCACCTGATCACATTCTTAAGAAGACTTGCTAATTGATGACGTAGCTGTATTATACGCACACCGCATGTGGTAGATGTGTGGCCCACGTTTCCTTTACGGTCAAGGGGGACACTGGTCTTGAGGACCAAAAATTTAACAGAGAATCAATTTTCTGTAGTAATTTTATTTGCAGTCTACAGGTCCCGAAGAATGTACCTGCAAAATATTATAGCTGTATCATAAGTATTTATGAGGCTATCGCCCTTTGGTGTTGCCTAAATGACGATTTTCACCTATCTTTCCAAACTTCACGCCTTGTTTTCTCAGGACCACTTTTTTCCCCACTAGATTAACTGTCGGGTACAGTATCTAGGGATGTACTGATCAGATTTGTATCATTTTTGCAGCATTTGAAAGCTTAGGAACTGAACAGTGCAATAAAAGCACTAAAATCTAGAAGTTATTTTTGTTAGCATAGCTTTTCATGCAGTTTGTTTTTTGAAAACATTGGAAATTGATGAACATAAGTTTACTTTTTTTTCACAAGTTTACTGCAGTTGCAGAAACAATGTTAAAATTGCTGCTGGGGTATAGTTGCACTCTCTGATCCTTCTAGATAGAGGACAAAGGAATAAAAAGTATGCGAGTATTTCATGGGTAGATAATAAAAAAATTGCTAGAAATGGAATGGTATAACATGCCACACAACTCTGAGCTTACACCACCTAGATAAAAACAAACTGCATATTTGTGCTCAGGATGTTAAAATACACTGAATGTGTAAGTCTCAAGTACATAGGCTAAAAAATAACAAAAATGTCCTCAAGACCAGTGTCCCCCCTTAAAGGAGCCATGAAGACAAAATACAAGTTGGGTTTATTAGAAAGACTGCTTAGTCCCGATAACAATGATACCGACATCATCGCAATCTTCGAACAAATAACGGGGATATTAAAGAAAACGTGTGAAGCAGTCGCGACCCCCTAGCCAATTTCCCGCAACTTTTCTATGACGTCACGGAACCTTGTTTGTGCCATTGGCGGCCGCCTAACTAACCTGTCGCGACGACACATGACTGGATGTCTGTAATGGGGCCTCTAGTTCCATTTGACCGCATCATTTGAATGCTAACGTGCAGTTAACGCACTGAAAATTATATTTTATTGTTGGCCCGTATGACGTCATTCTTGCTCATAACACGTCACTGTGGCGCAAAATTTGAAAGTTTTTAAATACTGCTTGCTTTTTTTTTCGTTAGAAAAAACATCTTTTGTGGCTCTAATAGAACTGGGTGAGATACTGAATCCTAGTTCTTTCAAATTAAACGAAGTTGTATTTTCTCTTCATCGCTAGCCTTTAAAAAAAAGTTGACAAGAATTATTCTACTGATGCATGTTTGTGGGAAAACTTTGTTGTACTCCATGACCAACATCTTCAAGCGCAAACAAAAATTTAGACAAAACACGTGAAGGACAGGAACGAGCTAGCACCTGTTTTTGTTCTTCACGTCCTCTGTCCAAACTTTTGTTTGCGCTTAAAGGTGTTGATCATGGAGTACAACAGTGCTTGAACCCACGCGCTATTGCAAACTGGTCACTTCTGTGTGCGGTGGCTGCAATGCGTGCACAACCACACAGATGCCATTGTCCGAATTTAAAAAAGCAACACTGAACACTGAGAGCCTCTGCTGAGGTTTGCTGAGATATACATGTTCGGATATTGAAGTTGCCATTCAGAGGAAGAAACTCCGCCAATGTTAGGGGCCAACTCTAATGCACTAGTTGACTTGGTAGTTCAAAAATGTGGCATCCTGCGTAGGCAAGAAATTGCACCCAAAACGGCTGACAATGCAAAGAGCATTAAAGTAAAGCAATTGAGATGAAAAGAACAGTTGGTAAATTTGGGCGTGGATTGGAAGGGCTTCTGCATTGCAAAACAAGCAGGGATATCCTCAACATCACCACAGTTCAGTAACTCTACCCGACTATAAAGGTGGACCTAGATAATGAGCTGTGGCCTTCGACGTAGAAATGTGCGAAAGAAACATGTCTGCAGGCCTACTGCACGAGTCACTTGAGCATGCTAACTGCAGAAGTAGCCAGGTACTAAGTACGGTAATCTTCACTGAATGTCTTCCTCACTCAGCGATGTAAATGCGGGGGCTGATGTTAGGAGTGCCATCGTGTGGCATCCACTGAAAACTGCAACTGTATACGGCCCCAACAGATGGTGCAGGAGCAGCACGAAAACCGCATCATCATCATCATCGCGGGTATGTGCCTGGCTCACGTGTTTTGAGCTCTAAAGTTGCTAAAGTCGCCAACCAGTATCAGCAATTTGGCGCTTGTTGGCACGTCGTAAGGTTCAGCATTACGGCGCTGTTACATTAATCCTATATATGAGGTTATAAGAACGGCTATTGGCCAAGGCAGCCATTAGTAACGAATGCAATGATAATGACAGACAACTATCAGCGATTGGACGGTTAACGCGTACGCTTCGCTACCAACTTAGAGGTCCTTGTAATTTTACAACTCAATTATCGGGACTATCCAACCGCATGGTCTCGTACGTGTGCAGTACGCGACGCGTGAAATAAATTGCCCGGACGCTCAGACGCGAAAGAGAGAAAAGGAGGAGTGCGAGTGGGAAAGGCGAAGGGCGCTTGGCTTTTCCGCCGTTGTGCACACTCCCTGCGCTCTGGGACGCCCTGCCGGAGCCGCCGGAGCTGTGCCCTCTGCGCTAGCCTGTGCTCATGTTACGTGAAGTGTTTCAATCGGCATGTTGTATTTCGCTTTCTGCGACGGCCGCGCTGTGGATTGAACGCCTAATCATTCATATTCTAACGAAGTTACGAATGCTTCAACCGTGCCTGTGTTGGATTTCGCGTTCTCAACAGGTGTTTCCCGCCGCTTATGCACTTACGTGAAGCGGCAAGTGTTTGGATCAAGCCGGTCGTGGTTTGGGTCACGACAGCCGGTCGTGGTTTGGATACAGCGCTACCGCATCCGCTCCTCATGCTCTTACGTGAAGTGCTTCAACCGTGCCTCTGTGCGTGATTACGCGTTCTCAGGCGTTGCCCGCTGCTGTAGATTTCGAAGTGCCTCAACCGTTCGCCAATCGCCGTGTATATGAACCGGTTGTTTCTCGAGCGTGTATCTAGATCTACACCATTCACCCTGTGGTGATCGACCGCCACTGTAAAAGTTATAAAGTCAACCTTTAATTGTCAGGTGTTGCCCGCCGCTGTGGATTTCGAAGTGCCTCCTCAGCCGTTCGCAAATCGCCGCGTGGTTGGAACGGCTGTTTGTCAAACGTGGATCTGCACTGTTTACCCTACATGGAATCAGCTTAACCTTTGGCCCGAAAATTGCTTTTTGTGCCCTGATTGTTTCTGCGATAGTGCAGACCACGGGTGCAGACAACCGTGTTGCTTCAGATATATTTTTTTTCTAGCGTTCCGTGCTGACGAGACGGCAATTGGAACTCCCTAAAGTTTCATCAGGCGGAATGATATCTGGCCAGAGTCCTTCAGTGATTTACTATTGCTCACATGCGTTGCCTCCATCAGGCAGGATGACCTTTAATTGTGTTATTCAGTAAACCTTGGGTGTTGGGCTAGTTGGTATGAAGACATGAGGAAAAGCAGCGCGCTGAAGTTTAAAAGACGACCACAGAATAAAGGAGCAAATGAATCACACCAAGCGTTTCGTTTGTCCCTTTATTCTGTGGTCGTCTTGTAAACTTCAACGCTCTACGTTTCCTCATGTCTTCATTGTGGCCTTTGGTGTGTGCTTCCGTTGCTAAATGTGTTGTCCGGTGCTTAATCAAATTTCGCCCCCCGTTTTCTTTGGCTACAGCCACGGTAGCTATTGTTTTCACCTGTCGTGCAGTTCACATGGTGAGAGCAGAATTGCTTAAAAATGCTCACTTCTGGAAGCATATTTGGGAAACTGGTCATTATAATGCAATAGTCATCACATCAAAGGCTATGTGACAAACTTGCTAACACCCACGCTTTGCAATCGGTCTGCTGTACGCCGAATTTGTGCACGAGACACTCTTTTAAGAGTGAAGTGTACATGCATGTGTTGCTGCAGGCCAGCTAACAGTGCTGAACTGGCTGTAAAAGTTGGTCTGCCAGAAAAACCACAATTTTTCAAAGCCTTTTCTTTTATTCATCGAACTGGCTTTTTCTCTTTCGCTTTTTGGAAACATATCAGGGCACGTCACAAAGCGCCCAGAGCAAGCCAAGCCCGACTATTCAGTTGTTACCGCCTTCTTAAAAACTTTTCTGATTGCCCTTCACTTTTCAAAGTTACGTTCTGTCATTCTGTTACATTCTACCTAATGCTACCTTGGTGTGGCGGCGTACAGCAAAATAGGCCACCCAGCCCCATCTCTTTGCTGGCAGGGCATTATGACATCGGCAAAGCTTCCCTAGGAACGCCCGCAGTGGCACCACCTAGGAAAAGCTGCTACGCGAACATGCCTGCGCCATTGATCAAAGCATTTCACAGCCGTCTTGTTTCCTGCTGATTGTGCTCATAATCCCCTGCTGTCACTAGCTGCTTTATCTGTATGCGCTAAGTCACTAGCTAGGTACAGTACTACAGTCTCTAGTGCACCCACATGCATGCATTTTTGTGGCTGTGCTTGTAGGCAAGGCAAAACATTCTGATGAAATCGACACTGCAACAAAGTGTGGGATGAGGCATCATATTTTATGTTTGCTAGATGAGGTTTTTGTCTTTTAAGAAGCACAAGACCAGGAAAAGTTATTGCACACATTCATATCCCTGCATCAGTGTTTGCTTCAGAAGAACGCTTCGACTAGTTCCACCAGTCATGTCTTGACATCCGCAATTAGTAATGTCACAAGTTGTCGTGCAAAACAATATATGGGGCAGCCATGCCTGTTTTCACGCCACTTTGGGAATTTTCATGCACTAATAAAGTACTGCTGCTGCAAGTGGCATATTATTTGTATTCACAACACTGTAATTACTGATGCTGGCCAACTTGCTTTTGCACTTTAGTGTCTCTTTAGGCGTCTGTATTGTACCATAAATCCATTAGGTCCCTCCTGGGCAGATGTGCTGAACTATGCTCCTGTGCTATGTCGCTTTTGCATCCCAATATATTTACTTCCTCTTTCTCTCTTTTTAAGCATAGCAGCAACCTTTGAGGTGCAAAAAGTGTCGAAACATGAAAAAGTTCAGTGTAGTTCTTCGTGGTTGAAATGAGTGAGCTACATTCTGCGCATATTACACCTTGTGGCATTTCTGCTGCCCACAGGCCTGAAAGAAGGACACGACAAGTGCTTGACTTGCAACAAAGTTTATTTGTTTGCACCACAAAGATATGCAAGTACAAAACATCAAAAGCAAGAATCACAAGCAGGAGCCTGCGTCCTAGCCTTAAAAAGGTGGCATTATGCGAACCATAAAAACACAACTTCAGTCATATGCATACTCCTATCACTCAGTACATTCACATTAACAACTTCAGCAATTGTAGCAGCACCCACACAAACAAAGCACAGCAACATCTCTCACTAAGTGCATTGGCAAAAAAATTCACCTACACAGTCTGTACAGATGATTAACAAGCAAAGCTGTGACATACAGTTGCTGTTTTATGTGTGATGCGTGGCCTACCCATTGAGCTGTGCTTCACAGAGTAGCTTGCTGCATGTGCGCTCTGCTGCGAGAGACGCCTTAATGTTCCCTTTGATGTGGCACTCCCAAGTAGCACTGTGAGTAGGTGTGAGAGTGTAGCTGCGTCATCTATAAACCTATAAGCCAATCTCTGTCTTTGTCGAGAGTTCGACGGAATGCCATCTGGTCAGGTAAAGGCATTTGTATAAATGTTGCAACAAAATTGACGTTTCAGGATCCGTATGGATCCCTTGTTCATAATGGATTGATGGCTTAGCAGCAGGCTCCTAAGTAGCGTTGAGCGCATGACGTAATGTACGGGAGTACACATGGTTTAGAGTGCCAGATGATCTGTTGATTGTGTTGCTTGTTGTCTGAATTATTAGCGATTCAAGATTGAGCCTCGTTGCGATATTCTTTCCCGGTGACCACTACATAATTCAGTCACAAATCTCCCATCAAAGAGCGAGCAGCCAAAAAATTGGCACTGCGTGCATAACAAATTGGAAGAACTTCCGAGAAACCACCCCCGCTGATCGGATAACAGTCTCGAGGAATGGACTACCAAGCTCATTCAAGAGGCAAGAAAACACGCCAAGGAACTTTCCCTTACGCAGGATAACCCAGCCATCGATGCCTATCTCCTCCACCTCTGGGACGCCCGTAGAGGGCTAATCAGGCGGTGGAAAAAGAACAAGACGAACCGCAAGCTGAAGATCCGCATTGCGGAAATTACGGCAGAAGCTGAAGTGTACGCACGTGAGCTGAGCCAGCACAACTGGACGCAGTTCTGCAACAAGCTGCAAGGAACGCTGGGAACCCGCCGCACATGGTACCTGCTCCGTTCCCTTATGGGCCCCGGTGAATATAAGGCGGTCGCAGCAGACCAGCTTCGCCGATTAATCCACAATTACCCGGGCACAGAAGAAGACTTGTTGGACGAACTTATTAAGCAAGCCTTGGCGCCCCCACCTCATGTCCAACCCACCCAGGCACCTGACTACACAGGCGATCCGAATCCCAAAATGGATGAGCCGTTCTCCATTGCTGAAATCGAGGCGGCAGCGTACAACCTCACCCGAAACACCACTCCGGGTCGAGACAAAATCCCTAACAAATTATTGCGAAACCTCGACCATGCCGTCCTAGAAAATCTTCTAGTCTACATCAATGAGTGCTGGCTGGCGGGTTCCTTGCCCCCACAGTGGAAACACGCAGACGTCACTTTCATCCCCAAGCCCGGCAAACCCTTGAACTCCAAGAATCTGAGGCCTATTTCTCTGACCTCATGTGTCGGCAAATTGTTTGAACACCTGGTTTACAACCAGCTCTTGCCCCACGTTGAAGACAACGGCTACTTCCCTGACACGATGTACGGCTTCCGCCCACATCTGTCAACCCAAGACATACTACTTCGGCTTAAGGAGGAAGTGCTGGACGACTTTAATAGCCACAGCAAGCGGTCCATCTTGGCCCTTGACATTAAGGGGCATTCGACAACGTTTCTCACCAAGCCATCCTTCAAGGCCTCGCATCTACAAACTGTGGCGAGCGCACATTCCAATACTTTGTCTCCTTTCTAACCCAGCACACAGCAACAGTGGGCATCGGGCACCGTCGATCCGACGCATTTAAAACCCTGCCAAAGGGCACTCCGCAGGGGTTGGTAGTATCCCAAATACTATTCAACCTCATAATGAAAGACTTGCCACCCCTACTAAAAGCCATCCCGAATCTTCGCCACGCAATATACGCGGACGACCTAACGCTCTGGGTCCCCACTGGATCTCCGGGCAACCAGCAAGATGCACTTCAAGCAGCCATTCAGGTCACCCAACAATACCTGAAAGCCCGAGGACTCGATTGTGCCCCCGAAAAATCTGCCCTTCTAACCCTGTGCAAAAGGACATATAAGAAGCGTCCAGATCCCATACCAGATCCAGAACTTACCATTAATGAGCAACGCGTCCCCAATGTCCCACTCCTACGCATATTAGGCCTCACCATACCAAAAGATGGCTCAGGCACTCAGACTATCCTTCCCTTGCAACGGACTCTTGACCAGCTCATTCACCTCATCCGCAGGATCTCCCATCAGCGACTTGGGCTACAAGAAGCTGACAGCCTGCGCATCATTCACGCCCTCCTTATTAGCCAGGTTACGCCACCGTATTTGGCCCTGAAACCCGCAGAGAAAGAAAAGCTAAACATCGCCATACACCAGGCCTACGAGGCCGCCCTTGGACTGCCTCCAAAAATAGCAACAAGAAAACTTCTACAGCTCGGCATCCATAATACATGGGAGGAACTGGAAGAAGCTCATCGCATCTCCCATTCACGTGACTTAAGCTCACGCCAACCGGCAGGGCTACACTTACCTGGCTCGGCTACAGGCCTTCCCCAAAATGCGAACAGAGGCAACGCATCCCTCTAACCATCCGACAGTACATCACAATCGCACCCATTCCCAGAAATATGCACCCCATCTATAACAAGGCACGCCGAGAAGCCCGGATACGAGCCCTTAGAAAACGCTTCCCCAACTCTCCCTGTACTCGTTACACGGATGCCTCTCCATACCACCAACAACCGGAACATGCCGTGAGTGTCACCGAAGCCAACAGTGCAGAACTGACGGCCGCTACAGTACACACGACA
The DNA here is from genome assembly GCF_048455015.1 of Haemaphysalis longicornis. Classification (NCBI taxonomy): domain Eukaryota; kingdom Metazoa; phylum Arthropoda; class Arachnida; order Ixodida; family Ixodidae; genus Haemaphysalis; species Haemaphysalis longicornis. The sequence continues at coordinate 5,198,654 of NW_027526296.1, forward strand.
TCTATTGAGGCAGCAGAAGGACTTGCCATCGCTCTAGCCGCCACCACTGGAAACAACTACTTCACTATAATCCGCCTGCCGCAACTTCCTGCTAGGTCGAATAACACCCACGGCCTTAATAATTCTGCAAAGTGTGCACCAGCTCCCGGAAATGCACATCATCTGGACCCCCGGACATGAGTCCTTCGAGGGGAACGAGGCGGCACACGCCGCTGCCCGCATTCATACACACCGAGCCGTTTCTCAAGAAGGCGAAGTCACACAGCCCCTTCGCTCTCCCAAGCCCGCTACTCTGAATTCATACGCGGACATCCTCGCCCATTACCGCCACGAACGACGACGCTTCCCGCCACCACATCCCCATTTATCCAGAGCACAGGCGACTGCCTTTCCTCCATGCCATGTACCCCACCCTCTACTACTCAACGTGTAATTTCTGTCACCAACCAGGCACCCTGTACCACATGGTATGGGAGTGTCAGAAAACCCCATCTCTTACCCCAAATCCTCACCCAACGTACGAGCAGTGGGCGGACCAGCTGGCCAGCTCCGACCTCTCAGTCCAGCGTATCCTGGCGGAGAGGGCTAGGGCAGCCAGCGCGGACCAGGGCTTCCTGGACTACAGGAGGCCCCGCACCTGGTGGGCACCTGAAGCTCGTCTTAATAAAGTTTATCCACTCCACTCCATGGCTATGATGCGCGCGTGGTCCCACTCTATCTTGTGGCCCATCTTCTCGGCATGCTCTGCAAGTGCATTCGTCACGGTGTGGCCCTTGGTGACGTCATTTTTGTGCTGTTTAAGACGCCGGCAAAAATTTCCGCTTTCACCAATGTATACCGATTCGCAGTTGGCGCATGGGATTTTGTAGACCACACCAGGGAAACGTTGCCGAGGGAGGATCCTTTATGTTAAGCAAGTCACCCTTGAGCTTGCTTGCTTGCACATGCGCGATCTGCACACCACGTTTTCTGAAGACACGAGCAAGGGCTCCACTTCCAGGCAGTTCCTCCACAAGGACATGACATTAGTGTATCGCACGCCGTTCGATGTCACTGAGCTCTGCACCTTGCTACGGTTTTGCCTGTCTAACGCTTGCTTCTCGCACAAAAGCGAATTCTACAGGCAAGTTTTCGGTACCGCTATGGGAGCATCTATTTCAGTCACGACTGCAAATATTACAATGGAAGCAATTTAAAACAAGGCATTGGAATTATTTTAGCAGATACCCAAGGTGTTCCCGAGATACTTCGATGACTGCTTCTGCGGTAAGGTGTACATCAGACAAACCAGCCGATGCGTAAATGACCGCCTCAGGGAACATGATCTTTCCATGAAGAATGGCACCGGGTCGCATTTGCCTCATCACTACCGCGAGTGTGGCAAAGGATGCCTTCCGAGACTGACAGAGACAATCATTATCGGAAAGAGTCGTGACACCGTGGCGCAAGAACTGCGCGAAGCGTATTTTATCCAAAAAAAAAAAACAGTGCAGGCTGTATCAGTGAAGCATCGCTATCCCTGTTTTCGAAGGAGTACCGGATCCTAGACAACATGCGATAAAAAGGTGTGATTATTGTCTTCAGCTGTGGGTATTTTGTTTTTATAGTATCTTTTTCAGATCTATTATCCTTTGTGTATGTTTGTGCGTTTGTAGACAAGCTACTTATATCGCTGTCTTTCCTTGGAATAAATCAGTTGTTAGTAGCGCATCTGTCTCGTCGTTCTTCGTTTTTTCTGTCCTCGTTTGTAGCGCTCGATTTTCCTTAAGCAATGAACCAACTAGCCCAACAGCATAGTTTACTAAAAAAGCGGACCCTGATTTACAACGCTACTTGCCCGTACGATTTCGAAAAGGAGCTTTTGTTATAGCCGACGCTTCAGCTATCACGTCTCTCTCTTTGAAGGGAACAAACCGCACGCGGGCTGCGATCGATCACTATTTTTACCATACATTATGTGCAAACAGCTTCGTGAATATCAACCCAGTATTTTTTGCCTTGCTGCCCATCAGGAAACGAATTATAAAACGGATCTAAAACGATAAGCCAGCTTCCACAGCTAAATGATGCACTAAAGCACGAAAACATTTCCTATCTGCCACTGTTTTCTACTTTAACCAGAGACAGGTGCTGCTGAAAAAATTTTACTTTCAAATAAACTAAATCTAACACTCAAAGTAAATACTTCACTTGGGAATTGAACTTTTAAAAATCTAGTCTATTATTTAGGAGAGGAGAAGTTTCGTTAGTTTTCGCACTTGATGAAGACGACGGCCGATATTTGTGCTGATGTATTTGTTACTTAGAGAAAGGCTGATTTTGGCTCACTTAGCGAGTGAGGCAAAAGTCACACAAGCGTTTATAGCCGCGTGTACAACAACTCTATTTAGGTCGTCAAACTTTTGAAAAGGTCTAAAGGATAGAGGTGGCGTTGGGCCAGCCCAAATATGGCCCATATTGGACGTGGGATGCAAGCGGCCAAAAAGTTATAAAATATATTTTTTTTTCTGTGGTAAATGCAATAGGAATGACAAATGTAAGGCATGTGCTCATTTCGCGCTATTTTTATCTTTGAGTAAACATTTTATTTTTAAGTAAAAAGAGGTTTGCTAACACCAAGACATTCGCAAGCGCATGAATAGTTTGTAGGCTTCTCATCTTTCTTTCTTTTTTTTTCTTACATTGAAAAAAAAAAAAAAAATGGCGGATACGCCTGCCTATGCAGTTAGTTTAAACATGTGATGGTGACGGCGGTACAGCGCGCTGGTGTAGCAGAGAAACTTCGGGCGAGCACATCCCTGCACCTGGCGGAGCGCCCTGCAAGTCGCCGGAGAAATGCGAGCTTCACGGGACAGGTTCCCCAACCTCCGTCACAGGCAGCTCGGAACTTGTTTCGGCAACTCTCCACCAGGTGCAAACGTCGTCTGCATGGAGCTACTTTGAACGATGGTACCTAGTGTGCAGTGTGCTTGCGAAGCTCAGGATTTCGCCAAGGTGATTTTAAGAGCTTAGACTGCTTATTTGGACAAAAAAAAATTTGAGTGCAGTTGGCCTTTAATGCAGAGACATGTGCATTTAAAAATATTGGAGTTGATTTCCCGTGAGTTTTCGCTATTCATTTACGACTTGTAGTGCCATTCACACACCTCCGGAGAAAACATAACCCTAAATGAAGAGGCCCACACAAGGGGCACCCTATTAGGTGCCTTCTGTCCCTTCTGTAGTCCGAGAGCTTTGGCGTGCGGCACCCCATCTCTGACGCTGAGGTTCAGGGCGTGAGGACCGCTTGACCTTCTTGCTAGCCGAGCTCTTGGCCAGCAGGCACTCTACCTGGTCCCCGGTTGACCCCAGAGCGACGCCTGGCAATGCTTGTGGGCTGGACCTTGACGGTACAGCCGCACCTCCGGGCGCTGGTGAAGCCTGCCTTCATGGGCAGGCTCCTTCCTGGGGCTCCTTTCTGATCTTGTGCATCTGCCGCAGCAGCTGCTGAAGGGCAGTGGCATAATATGGGTTGCCAGCAGCTAGGGAAGGCTGGCGCCACCACTCCTCGTAGATCTTCTGCAGCTCCGCAGTGTCCTACGAAAAATTTGTTCAGGATATACCACAGATTTACTCAAAATTTGTTGCATCTCCTATCTTTACTATTGTCTTCTTTGCACTGCTGAAGTAATAAGGGTGTTCCGTAGTATTCAACTATGGGCCTACTGGGAAACCCATTAGGGCAGAAAAATGTTCACAGAACTCACCTTCCCCTGCCAAGCTTAGATAACCACTTTGGACCAGAGAATACTACGCAGGTATTTACAGATTAGTTTCACAAACATTAATGCATTCATTGAACTAAAATAAAACACAAGAAAAAGCTTTGTTTAGTGCCATGTTCAGTTACATAATAATGACTGATTGATTGATTGACTGCAAGGTACCGAAACTACACCTTGCTTATGAGGCGCGCTGTAGTGGAGACAGCTGGGGTTTAATTTTGGTCAGCTAGGAAGAGTTAACGTGCGCCGAAATCTCGACACACAGACTCTTTCGCTTTTCACTTCTATCAGGAAAATTGCTACCGCAGCCGGTATCGAACCCATGTCCTTGGGCTCAGCAGCACAACACCATAGTCACTTTAGTCTCACAGAACCCAAGCAACGCCTCTTCAAAATCCCAGGGTTCCTCAAAGCCTTACTTGAGAGCCCCTGACCTAGCGCTTTCGCAAGGCACCTTTTTATTCACAGGGCCTTAGTGGCATACAAGGACTATTCAGCGAAACACACAGAAAAAACATTAAGACCAGAATGTAAAATTTTACATCTCAAAAACTTGCACTGTGCAACTGACTATGTATCTAATGGTATGAGATTGGATCCTGGCAGAGTCTGTTTAACACTTTTTCTTTTAAGCTGGGCTGAAGACTGTCCCACCTGGTGGGGGCCCCTAACACCAGCACAGTGCTGTTTAATGAAAGTTTATTCCTCCTCCTCTTAGCACCCTCCCTATGTCAGAAAGGGCCTCGGAAGACATACGACAGCCAGCATACAAAATTTCACACTAGCTGTGACACATGAATACTACTTCATTCTTGCTCCCCTTTACATGCATTAGAAAAACTTGTTCGTCTTGCTTCTGCTATGATGCTACGCAGTCATGTTGGATTGCCTTAATTTTTGGAGTGTCTTTTTTGGCATCCTGTAGCCTTCTTCTACTTAGCTCCTGCAATTGTACCTTCGTAAAAATAAATTTTACTACAAGAGACCCCGGAAAAAATGCATGCACGTGGTTATAAAATAGGTAGCTCTGGCCAAAAGTGGAGTGTGTTGCTGAGAAACAGATCTTGTTCAGGTGTCTAGTTGCTACCTAGGTGTCCAGTAACTGGAGTAAGGGTCACAATTATTAGGCTTTGCTAAAATAAATGCACGACCACAAGCCACACCTCAACACCTCACGTTGGTGACTGCTTCCAGTTGAGCCCTGGGCCTCCAGCTGTGGCTCGGTATCCATAGGCAGCTGCTGCTGTTCAGGCTCTGCTGCCACCGGTTGGCCTTGCCCTGTGGGTGTGCTGGTGCTGGCTTCTTGGGAGTTGTCCTGTATTTGCTTTCCCAGTCAAGCTTCCTGAATGCCCCCTCCAGACATGCTGTAAACAGTTAGGAATAGTGAAAACTGACTGTGAATCAGATCAAATATTCTCAAATACGAATAGTAGAAACCAACCGCGAATTACATATATTCGAATGTAAATGGCAAAAGATTACTGCAAATGAATTATTTTCAAATGTGAATAGTAAAAATTCACTTCACATTGAATTTGATTCAAATTGCGCATTGCTCCCACGCCAGGCTGCTGTTAGCTGTGCCACGTATAAAGATGTATTATGAGCTGCACTGTTGTGGCGAATACCACACGCCCATTTATTCCTTCTAAGTGGAACAAAAATAGTAGAGCGAAGGTATGTACTGAGACATACGAACGTCTGGGCCATAATTTAAAAGTAGTTTTACAAGCACAGGCTTTCAGTCAGGCTGTGCCATCTTCATTAGGACAGGTGCATCAGACAAGTCTAGTTAAGTGCGCCGTGGCTGTGCATGTGCTCATCGCTGCCTTTCTCCCGAATTAGAAAATTCAACACTGCAGAACAGAGTTTCTGCGATAGCTTTCCGTCTACACTGCATGATAGCTTGCTTGAAGCTGAAAATTAAACTGAGAGAGATACCATGTTTGCATAAACGTTGGCACAGGTCACATAAAAGTAGCAATATATGGAGTGTGCTGGGGTACATAGCTACTTACAATGTTCAACGTGATTTGGTGCTCTTCTGTCCAGCTTAGTGAGGGGGCTCACTCCTTCGTCGCCATACTGCCCTCTCCGCCACCCGCAGAACCAGTGGTAGACGGTGCTGACTGGGGGATTTACAGCGCTGCTAGCGAGCAGGCCCTCACCGTCCTCCTGCCTTGCCAGCTTCGTTTTATGAGGAGCTAGTGCGGCTGCTGGGGTCGTATCATCTTGAAAGTAGCGGAAGAATGCGGCACTTTTGTCCGATGTGGGTTTTAGAAGGCGAAGCCCATTGGCGCAGTCGAGCCCGTGGTTGAGCACCTCATGCAGCTTGATGACAGCAGTCGGCGAGACTGGCCAGTTGAGGAATGGGTCGTTCTGCTGAGTTGCTTTTGTGACTTCCTAATTTTGACATCTACAAATGCTTAGCAGTAGTAGAATGCTTTCCGGCAGTTTCGTTCAAGCTTCTGTGCTGACACCTTCACTCCTTGTGGAACACAAACCTGTAAAAAGAGAATATCACAAATTATCTCAATTCTCAAAATATTATTTAAAGCTTGATATACAATGACTAACCTGCAATATATTTTTTTACTTAAATTACAATTTTATGAAACACAAACGTGTTAAACGGTAATATTATGAATTATTTTAGTTGTGAGAATATTATTGAGAACCAGATATGCAATCTGTAACCTGCAAATGTTTTTTTTACTTCAATTACCCACTTCATCTGACAAGTTTCACAATCAGACAACTAAGAAATGCTGAAGTTCCAAGGTGATGCGCATACTGTATTAAAGATGTGCCTCCAAGTCATGTTCTGATCTACTTCGCGGAATAAGAAATTGTACAGGTTTAGCACTCGCCTTTCACTTAATTTTCCCATGTATGAAAAATGGCGTTTTAGGAAAATTTGTGTTGGTACCAAGCAAAAAAAAAAAAACTTGCTCAATCGCTCACGAAATCGAAGCGGAACAGTTGCATGTTATGCTCTTGCATATAACACAATTCTCTCCAAAATAGGACAATTATATGCTTCCCACATTTCGGTTACATTTAAATCCACTGAACACGTAATAACACGACACGTTTAAAGCCTCTTTTAAAGCATTTTCAGTTGGTCTTTTTTTCCTCCTCAGCAAGGGGTGCCCCTTTATAGACCGAAGGGGGCAGGAGATAATTGGCTAAAAATCATTCATCTGTGAAAATGTTAAAAGCATGACACACATGCTTGACTCTTTTTGCTCGGACCATACTATAAGCGTTATTTGTTTGTGAATTAGAATTAATTACATCACACATTATTCTGATATTGTTTAATCTTACGTATGGAAAAATAAATTAATTTGAACATGAAGTGAAATGCGGATTGTTTTTGCACGGGTGCTTCAAATCGTGGTCAAAAAATCCCAGCCCAACTCAATGTAATGTAATTTAAACTATATGTTCTTTCACCTCGGCCAAGAGAACATACAACGAAGTTCAGCTGTTCTTCCCTTTGAAATTGAGCGTGAAAGACAGCGGCATCGATGATTGACCCGTGGCGTTGTTCAGCGTGACGGAAGCAAGTGTGATCAGTAGTAACCAGATTTTTAAGCCACCGCTACTGTAATAAATGCGTAGCAAAAAAAAAAAAAAAAAAAAAAAACTCGCTGGTGTAGCTTCGCAACTGCAACTGCAACTGATCAGTCTGTCTTGATTTTACCAGGTCGGGTAGGGGGGTGATTTGGCAACGCCTCCGAGGACCTTGCCACAATAAATAAAGACACTGCCGAAGAGCATCTATGGTACCTCGTTGGGTTGGGGGCTCCCAGTCGACGATCCACGACGCACGGTTGCCTCGCCGTAGTAGTCAGCCATGCGTACGCATCCCCGCACGAAGCACGTCCACGTTATCGACGCTGGCTTTGCAGTCTAACTAGAAAGGTTGGTCGCGCCCGCGCATGTCACAACGGCTGAAGAAATTAACTGCTACTTCGCCGTCGAACTAGAAAAAAACCGTAAAATTGCAGCAAACTCTACGCCACTGATGCTGCTGGTGCCGTGAACGAGCCCTAAACAAGAGCAGAGGAGTGCGGAGTACGTTTACTGCTTTGTTCGCACGCCGGCAGAACCAGCCTAAACATCAAATAGCAGGGAAGGAGTGCGGAGTACGTTTGGTGCTTTGTTCGAACTTCGCACACCGCAACGTTTTTATGGCGCAAGGTTTGTTTTGCATTCGACAGGTGGCGCACCGCAAACGCGCAATTTTTAAATTGTAAGCCGCGGCATTCGCGCTCACGTCTTCGGCTACGGATGAGATTTCTTTTTCTTGGAATGCATTTTTAGCATTTCTGCGCGTACTGTAGCACGATATCACGTTACTGTGATCGCCTACAGCATCAGCAACCATGCTTAAAATAAGACATATTCCCGCTGCATTTTTTATTCAGTGACAAAAAAGTAAATTCTCAACAAGAAAAGTGGGGGGAGTGTTCGTTATGAGAGTAAATACAGTAGCTCTCATTTTAAGCACAAAAAACTACACTGAACTTTTTCATGTTTCGACACTTTTTGCACCTCAAAGGTTGCTGCTATGCTTAAAAAGAGAGAAAGAGGAAGTAAATCTACTGGGATGCACAAGCGACATAGCACAGGAGCATAGTTCAGTACATCTGCCCAGGAGGGACCTAATGGTTTTACGGTACACTATAGACGCCTAAAGAGACACTAAAGTGCAAAAGCATGTTGGCCAGCATCGGTAATTGCAGTGTTGTGAATACAAATAATATGCGACTTGCAGCAGCAGTACTTTATTAGTGCATGAAAATTCGCAAAGCGTCCTGAAAACAGGCACGGCTGCCCTGTACATTGTTCTGCAGACACCTTGTGGCATCACTGATTGCGAATGGCAAGACAAGACTGGTGGAACTAGTCGAAGTGTTCTTCTGAAGCAAACACTGATGCAGGGTTATGCAAGTTTAAAATGAGTGTGTGCACGTATGCAAGTTTAAAATGAGTGTGTGCAAGAACTTTTCCTGGTTATGAGCATTTTAAAAGACACAAACATCAGCCAGTAAACATAAAATATGATGCCTCATCCCAGGCTTTCTTGCAATGTCGATTTCGTGGGAATGTTTTGCCTCGCCTAGAAACACAGCCACAAAAATACATGCATGTGGGTGCACTAGAGACTGTAGTACTGTACCTAGCTAGTGACATACAGATAAAGCAGCCAGTGGAAACAGGAAAATTAGCACAATCAACACGAAGCAGGACGGCTTTCAAATGCTTTGATCAATGGCGCATGCATATTCAGCAGCTTTTCCTAGGTGAGTAGCGCCTGCAGGCGTTTCTGGGGAAACATGGTCAAGTAGCGCGGTAAAGACGGGACAAAAGTAGAGACCACACAGGACTAGCGCTAGATATACAGGAAGGGCGCATGCGTGAACATGCTCAAAGCACAAAGAAAAAATACAAGGTCAAGTGGTGCATTTTGTTACGCGCGTGGCAAGTTCGCATCCAGATAATCTATTTCTTTTTTTGATGAACTAATAGATGCCGTGCTTACACACTTTTCACCGGCTTTCATGATGCACCACGCTTCAAACAATTCACGGCTGGCTTGGTCCTTAAAACAGCACAATGTTACTGTCTTCTCGTAAATTGGAACACAGTGTGGAACGCACCGGCAGCGGCGGCAATGGTCAGCTAAATGGCCCCCCGCAGCGAGCGCTTGAACAGCTGTACGGTGCTCCCAGAGCCTGTCATTTATGCACCTACCAGTCTGCCCAATATAGCATTTTCCACCAGATAGAGGCACTTCGTATACAACACCTTGCTTGCAACCAACAAACAGCGTGGCATGCCTCTTCTTCGGTTACCCTTCTTCTCGCCATTCACAGCAGAGCACATTCGTGCTAGTTTTTCTGGGGCGGAGAACACAACGTCGGCACCACATTTCCCCGCCACCTTTTTAAGGCGGTTGGAGAAATTGTGCACGTAAGGGACGACTACAGGCCTCCTTTCTTTGCGAGGTTCATCTCGCCCTTGACGCCGTGCCCCTGACTTGACGTCACGCAATTCGCCCCGAGCGCGAACACAGTCGGCCCCTGGCGGCGGTGGGACGAACCGCTCCTAGTGTGGATGGCGCTCTCGCGTCGTCTGCTTTTTCACGTTGCGTGCGGCGCAAGACGCGTGCTGCACACGACAAAACAACCAATATGTGTGCTCGTTGGGCAGTAAGCAATGGCATAGTAACCTTTGCGTGCTCGTTTCCTCTAGAAACGCAACAATCAGCGGCCGTTGCGGGTTAATGCGCTGGTTTAATTCCACGAAACATCTTCGCTGTGGTCACCGCTTGAGTGTGAAACGTGTTATAAACATTGCTTCCACACATTTCACTTTTCTTATTGTTGAGTGCAGTCATCTGCCGTTTCGAGAACGTCGAAGGGTGCTTTTTGAAGGTGGCGTGGCGATTATTTAAAGGATAAAAGTTTAGTACGCGAAACGGGTAAGAAGCGACAAGACCTGTGCATACGCGTGCAAATTCCACACCCTTGTAAAATTGTGCTGTGTCCTTATAGAAAGAAACAAACAAAAACATTTACACTGCACACGACCCGTGCGCTATCGCCCATACATTACCGGACACGTATTTTACACCCGCAAGCGCCTGTGTGATCGTGTCCTTCCCGTACCTTTTCTAAAATAAATACCATTTTTGGACAGTCGTTGGTTATACTCAGGAGGAGGAATAAGCATTTATTCAACTGTATCAATTTGCTAATTTTACGTATTATTTAAATACGTTTCTATGGATGCGCAAGAGTATTTAGGGGGAATGTTTCAGTAAAATTAAGCAGTTGTGAGTTTGCGTCAGTCATGTGGCATTTTGTGTGTCATTTTCATATATATCCTTTTCAAATCCGACATGAATCACCTTGTCCAGAAACATGTCTCACTCAGCATAACCAGATGCCTAATTTGGTCACGTCTTAACCTCTTAAGGTGGACCTAAGTTTAAAGAAAGAGGAGAAAACTCGTAATATATAATGCACGTTGTTGCCCACATGTGTGTGGGGTGTGTGCCATGACTCGCTGTTTTTTTTTTTTTTTTTTCCCACAATGCTTGCTTTCAATACAATTTTGAAAAAGGCGTCCCACAATTCCTGGACAATCTCGGACCAAAGGGGGGTTAATCATTTTGGAAAATACCTGTGCTGCTTTTTCACCGCTACAGAACACGACGCCTAGTGTAGTTTCGATTGTAAATAATACTTATAACCATAGTTTGGCTTTTCGCGCGCGTTACATGCGTTCTCTTCTCGGTGCTCTTGCAACGTTGGCAGGACCCCCCCCCTCACCCTTCCCAAAAAAAATGAAATGCGCAGAATTTCATTTTTTAAACAATCCTCAAGAATTAAATGCCAAGACAAAGGCGATATTCAGTTTACAAAACAAAGTAGTTACCGGGAACCCGTTACGCTGATTTGCAACGAGAAATAAAAAGGAAATGTTTTACTACATCTGCAACAGCACAACTTCATTTATTGCCGTCTTTAGGGTTCGTAAGCGACCTTATACGCAAGAATGCAAACACATCTCGCTGTTGCAGGCACCTGTTAGATTTTAAAAGGAACGCAAATCGTCAACAGAGCAGCCGTCACAGAAAATTTGTGTTCACTGTGAGGTCCCAGAAGCTTTGCACACTGTAAGCCTGCTTGTCACTTTGCGAAAACCGAGCTAAACATGAGATGTTGATTGTACTGCGTGCGTTGATAATTCAATTCGGAAGTTCACTTGCGACGAAAGCCGTAAATAAGTGATCCGAAACCGTTATTCATCAAACCTTCCTTCACAGTCACTAAAATTTCATTTAAAAGACCCGTTAGAGCGGTTACATTTATATCTCTGCGCTGATCAAAATTCTGTAATTTTATGTTGCTTTTTGAACACACAAAAAATATCGTAAGCTCTTAGAAGGAATTTCGGGGCAGTTAAGTAGTGTTACCATTTCAGAGCATCCCCCAAATGCAAGAATGCGTCATGCTACCAGTGAAAGCGATTGAGATTGCCGTTGTAAACTGAATTTCAGAGATCGAGGCTTCCTGATTTGTTTCTATTTATGCTTTTATTGAAGGCTCAAAGCCATAGTCTGGAAAGATCGAGCTTGCTACGAGCCACAGCGTACAAGTTCATTGTCACAATTACGGCCATTCTGAGATTCCCGATGAGTCGTCACGTTTTTTGGCGTAATAATGAAAACTGACTGCCACTTCCATGCTATACATTGAACGTTGTGTAACCGAACTATAGCATACCACTCTTGTTTGCACCTGTCGTGCGCACATACGGCGAGAAAAAGGCACGAAGCGCGCCCACAGTATGCATTCTTACGGGCCGCTCAGCGGAGCATCCACACTAGCAGCGCGACGCTGTCGCCACCTACATGTCGAGCTCGCGGCGAATAGGCTTTCAACCACTGCTGCTATTACTTCCCGAGGGAAGCCGGCATCTTTCAAATGTGCAACTTGGTGCTGAACACTATCGGCGACTTGGTGCTGACAAGACTTCTCGAGGGCACCGCGAAGACAGCTAACGCCAATACCCCTTTTCACTATCTTCGAATGCGCTGAACGATAATCCAAAATTGCCTTTTTTGACCGTGGCTGATACGCCCAACACACGCGTGTTCCACAGAAATTAAAACACACATCGAGGAACTGCAAGGACCCATCATTTGGTAATTCATGAGTGAATTCCAAGCCGTCAGAGCACTCCAGAAATGTTTTCTTAACTGTCTTGACTAAAAGGTTTACTTCTTCTGGCTTCACCGACCTAGTAACAATCATGTAATCATCGACATATCTAAATATCTTTGCTGTCTTAGCCGTGTCAATATATGCCTCAATGCTGCAGCGCCAGACAAACGTCTTCAAATTTTCCTTCTTCCCACACACCATATCCGACTGGAATAATCTGCCTGTATCTGTTGTCTGCAGCATTGATGGGATTGAACATATTGAAAATTGAGACAGTATGTTTTTACAAGTTACTATATTTTACCCTGTGTTGTCGGTTTGTTTATATTTGAGTGAGTGATTCCTGCTTGGGTCCTGTGTGGGGCCTGCAGTATGTCATAAATAAATAAATAAATAAGCTGGTCCGCAGCAACACATGCAATGTACACTTTACTCTTAAGCCAAATACAGCCACCATAGCACATTGTTTTCAACCTGTTTTGCAATTCACACAGTGAGAGCAGAACTGCTTAAATATGCTCCTTCTGGAAGCGTCTTTTGGGAAACTGGTCATTAGGAATGCAATAGTCATCACTTCAAAGGCTCTGTGACAAGCTTAATAACACCCACGCTTTGCAATTGGTCAGCTGTACACTGAATGTGCACACCAGACACTTTCCTAAGCGGTCGCCAGCGACAAAGAAAAAGGGGGGTGGGGGGTCACACGAGATTTGAACCCTGGAACAACACATTTAGCAACGGAAGCGCACACCAAAGGGTCATCCTGTCTGACTGAGGAAATCGTCCGAGCAGTAGTAAATCATTGAAGGACTCAGGCTAGTTATCATTGCGCCTGCCGAAACTTTAGCGAGTTACAACTGCCGTTTCGTCAGCACGGAACGCTAGTGAAGAAACAAAAAAGAACGAAAGCAACATGGTCGTTTGCGCTATCACAGAAAAACATCGGGGCACAAAATGCAATTTCCGGGCCAAAGGTTGAGCCGATCACATGTAGGGTGAACGGTAGATCTACGTTTGAGAAACAGCCGCTCCAACTACGCGGCGACTGGCGAACGGTTGAGGCACTTCGAAATCTACAGCGCCGGCCAACACCCGAGAACGCGAAATCACGCACAGAGGCACGGTTGAAGCACTTCACGTAAGAGCATGAGGAGAGGATACAGTAGAGCGCACACCCGCACACTGCGTATCCAAACAGTTGCCGCTTCACGTAAGAGAACGCGAAATATCCAACACAGGCACGGTTGAAGCACTCGTAACTTCGCTAGAATACGAAGGATTAAGCGTTAAATCCAAAGCGCGGCCGTCGCAGAGAGCGAAATAAAACACGCCGATTGATACACTTGTCGCTTCACGGAAGTGCCCGAGCAGAGGCTAGCGCAGAGCGCACACTTCTCCGGCAATATTCAACGCCGGCAGGGCGGTCCCAGAGCGCGGGGAGTGTGCACAACGGCGGAAAAGCCAAGCGCCCTTCGCCTTTCCCACTCGCACTCCTCCTTTTCTCTCTTTCGCGTCTGAGCGTCCGGGCAATTTATTTCACGCGTACGCGACACCAAAAGTCTTCAAATTCAACAGCCGCCCTCAACTTACACCCCCCCCAATCCTACCTGTTCTGTGAACCCCCCCTCCCCGCTCGGGCTAACATCTCTCTCGGGGGCGTGATTTAAAACCCTTTGCGATAAGACGGCTTCGTTGGAGCCATCAACTTTGTGTTACATGTACCAGAGAGAACCAATTTTGCTAGATTAAAATCACAGATGCAGCAGTGAAGGTTCGTGTCACGACTTCTGGAAAGCACTGAACGTACCGCGCAGCTGTTCAGTACGGACGTTCAACTTCGCATTGGCCACGATACACGCAGCGATTACTCCCACCGGTCGCAAAAAACATACGCATAAGGAGAATCGTACGCTGATACTCAAAAAAAGTGTGCGGCATTAAGAGCTACTAATGATCTTGCAGCTGACGAAACATCTTAAGGAAATGAGCGCCACAACATGTATACGCGTGTTGCGCACGTACACCGCCGGATTCACCATAAGAAAACCACTGACGCGTGACCACAGCTGCAGATTATGGCTACACTCGATTGTACTAGCACGACTCAAGCCGGCAAAGAGCGCTTGATTACTTCATACATCTACGAAATCCGTTATTTACTATCCACTCACAGAAGAAGGCGCACCGATTCTCCAGGTGGACGACAATTGACGGCCCCGCCGGCAACAAGGGGAATCACCGTCAGCACATTTCTCCGACTCCTCTCAGAGCACGCAGGCTACGCATCCGCAGCTCGCAAAACAACGGAACACTACGCGATTCTTTCGAACTCAACGACTACATCGGCTGTCGCGACTGGCTGGCGCGCCCTGCCTGCCCTACTTTCGCCACTTTCGCTGCTTTTTCTCGCCCCCACAATACGAGTTTCCAAACCAAATAGCCCGCTGTTGTCATGGCAACAAGAAACTAAAAAAATAAGCATAAAGATACATTTGACAGACTTAACCAGTTTAAAGGCAAATTATTAACTTATTAAAGTTGATTCGTCTTCGATAGGCACTTACCATTGCTAATCTCAAGTTAGCATGACAGTTAACCTCAAGCTCAAACTAAACATCGACATCGCATCAGCGCGCGGGCGACGAAAGCGAACTGTATTGTTTACGAATTCTAGTGTATGTGAACCGTGGTGACTCAGGAAATATGACAAGTGCGAAAGAAACTGAGAAAGAAAGGTGTTACCGTGAACTTGTGGATAAGGCTCGCGTCCTAGAGAACAGGCTGGAGATGCTGCTGAAAGTTCCCCAGCCGGTAGTGGACGCCGACTACGACAGTTGCTTTGTGGAGGCGCACAAGCAGCTGACTGCCGAAAAGAAACCCAGCCCGCTCCCTCAACCGCTCTTGCGGGCCAGACTCGTGCAGAGCTTGAAAGAGGAAAACGACAGCTTGAAGCGACTGGTCGCGGAGTTCAACGGGCAGCTTTCGGCCGCCAGACGGGAGATCGCCGACTTGGAAGCTAGGGACGAACCGACCGCGGTACCGAGCCATCACTCCACTGCCCGCACGTAAGCTTTTACGAGATATTCGTGATGCATTTGCTGGATTTGCTGCCTTGAGGTGTGGCTGGTGTGAAGGGGAGGCCGCAGTTCACTAGTCAGCACGTGCTCTCTGTCGCGTGTTTACATAAACAGCGTGTTTATATTGTGCTACAGGGTCCTTCGGTTGAGCGCTAGCACTGGCGACTGCACTGCTATATATATATCAGTGCTCGCGGCCCGGGTGCGGGTATGCGTCACTGACGTCACATGACATTACGTCACATGAACGGCAGCTAGGTAGTACTACCCCGAGAAAACCCCGTGACGCGCACGTTTTCTCTCAGATATTTGCAACACTATTTTTTTTTATCCTCACTTTTAGCACCTCTTAGATGGGATAAAATAGAAACAATGTAATCTGTGTAGAGGTGCAAAGCTGGGCTGGTCGCTGTCGTCTGGTTGTGGTCATCAGTCAGTGCCCACCGTAATCTGTTGCTTACTATTCTGTTCCATCTTCTCGCTGTTTTTAAGCCTTTGCACACTGACCTATAAAGGATCCTGGACCAGGACGAATTTTTCTTCAACTGCGAAGTTTCTGAGAAAGCTGTATAGCTTTCCTGTGTAGCCGTATGGCTGCATTTAGGTGGATGTCAAACTTTCCTTTACAGAAACTTACTCCACCTTGGGGATTTCCCCTAAATCTGGTCGATTAGCACACTGACCTAGTTTGACAGTACCTGCCGAAACCATGGCAAGCATTCTAGAAAACTGCGGACATTCCTTCTGCAATATCCGTCCCATTTTTCACCCACACCTGCTGCATGATGTCACATTTCTCCAATTGGCATGCAAATCCAGTTTCAGTGTCACTGATGTCATGTAAATGACAGCTAGGATTAGAGAATTCAAATAAGAATGCTGTTTAAGCCCTGAGCTGTTCTTGCTGTACATGGCAGGGCTAAAAAAGTAACTAAACGAAAGTCAATTACGGCTCAGCTTAATGCACCGCTGGCAGGGCAAAGTGCTATAACATTGTTTTCCTGACGATGTTGATTGATTGTTGGGTTTAATGCGCCGACGCAACGCAGGCGATGAAGCACGCCGTAGTGGAGGGCTCGGATTAATTTTGACCCCCTGGGGATCTTTAACGTGCGCCGAAATCTCGAACACACGTTTTTGCTTTTCGCCTCCATCAGAAAAGCGGCTGCCGCGGCCGGGAATCGAACCCACGACCTCGTGCTCAGCAGTGGAGTCCTGGCGATGTTTTTTTGGCTGATAGCGAGAGTGATATGCAACTGCTCACAAAAATCTGTGACCAGGAAGCCGCAGACCTCAGGTTAAATTTAGCACCGAAAAGTCGGAAATACTGATGGTTTTTCACTACAGTAGCTTTGACGCAGTGGGGCTCGTCGATTCAGTCTCGGACTCCCCGAGAAGCAGTCCGGCGTTCGATTTTCACATGCATCCCTATGGCTTCGGGGAATACTCGGACTATCCGCAGCGAGTCCCAGACTGTAAATCGAAGAGCCCCAGTGTCAATCAAGCGTGGTGAAATACGCAGAGTCAAGGACTATAAATGTTTGGGAGTGTGGATAAACAAAACAACAACAACAACAAAAAAAAAGCTGCTTAAGAACTCATAAGGAACAATTTGTGGGGTCAATGCCGGCCTGTCTGTCAGAGTTTCTCGGAGAGTGCTGGACGCGAAAACAACACTACGCGATACCCACTGGCTCTGTAACCAACGAAGCGTGGCGGCGCCACGTGAGCGAGACTTTATATGCGCGCAGTCGCGCAAAGCGAGCATTCCACCAAAGAGAGGAAGAGTTGTTGTACATGGCTGGGAGTGAAAGAAATAAACCTGTTTCTCCACAAGGTAAAAATTAAGGGAAAGTGAAACACAGCTATGATGAAGTGTGGCATGAAGTGGGGGTGTAACAAATACTATATTTAGTGCGAGGAATTTGGAAAGATCAGGTGTGTTATCATACCCAGAAGTAAACCAGAGACTGGTAGGTGCCATTTGGCTCCAGGCATGCGTAGTAAAACAGCCTATGAAGCAGTGTAGGAAAATATGAGAGCGTTGTTTGAAGTTCAAGCAGTTCAGAGTAAAACATGTTTTGAGGGAAGGAGAAGAGGAACGGATCTGCTTAAGTGGATAGCCAAAATGTTCAGGTACCGTACATGAAAAGCGCAGGCACGCAATGGCTAAAAAATACAAGGAGGTTGACGATGAAATATGTAAAGGTTAGTGGTGAACCAAAAAAAGCCAGGGTAACCAAAAAAAAGAAGCAAAGCTCAGGGGCGGATCCAGGCTTTTTCTGAGAGGGGGGTCAGCTCCTATCGGTGATGATGATGATGATGAGCATGAGGAGGAGGAGGAGGAGCCTTATTTATTCACTGAAATTTCGGGAAAGCAAAAACACAAGGAATACAACAAGTCATGAATTCACCTTTTTCTGCGACCTGAGTGGTCAATGTCTTGGAGGTTCAAATTCAAAAATTAAGGGAGGGGTCAGGACATCCGGACCCCCCCTCTGGATCCGCCAATGGCAAAGCTGACAGAAACGGATAAATGGAAGGAAAAAATAATATCAAAAACACGTTGTCAGAAATGTACCAGCAGTGGAATTTGGTATGAGAATGAAAAATCTGTATGATAACTCAAAGGGGGTGCTCTGCTTTTTAAGGCTAGAGCAGGTTGTGGGGGAGTATACACGAATGAAGGGTCATGTATGGTTTGTGGAACGGAAAGACATTATTTGACACATTTTTTTTGAATGGGATTGCATCCACATGAATCCGAATGCAGATATCTGAATGTCTGCGTTCTGGAAGCCTTAATGTTTAACGGTGATACATGGAAAGTAACCTACGCTACAAGGCTGTAGAGGTGATTAAAAGGAAGATTGAAATGCTAGTGGATTACAAGAAGGGAGTGGAATATGGATTTTGGCAGCTACCACTGCAACGGACAAAATTTAATTTCAGCCTCACACCAGTAGCAGTGCTAAAATTAGAACGTAGATAGAACAACATAGAACGTAGATACATTAGATTACGTAGATTAGATTACGTAGATACGTAGATTAGAACGTAGATACATTAATTTGTTTCGATCGGTGATACTAGTCATCACGAAGGGAATGCCATAAACAATCAATGAGGAAAACAGAAGAAGGTGATTTGCTTTACGAAAAAAGGGTGGCAGTGCAGTTGGGTGATGCTGACAAAGGCAACTGCAGATTGCATCTCGAAAAACAAACAAACACGTTATTTGTGGCGATAACACGGTTACCACACAAAATGGAATCAGAGGCGAACGCTGTACGAGCAGTTAGGACGCTGCCGTCTTAGAGTGGCTCCTGTAACAGCGCAGCAGATTTCAAAGTCAGATGGTGAGCGTGCCGCACCTGCCGTTTCCTCAGAAGACAACTGAGTGTTTGGTGAGCCTTGAGGTGAGCTTAGGTTGTCCATTCCTAGTCAGTTTCACCTCCCAAAGCTGGAAAGAATTCCACGGCTGCGCCATTAGACATTGTGAAGTTATTACTAGGTTCGATCAGTTTTCTCAATGACGGACTGACTCAGTGTAGTGGCTGCTCACCCGTTGTCACAGAGCCCTTCTCACGTAAGGCTGCGGGAACGTAGTATCGGTAGACAACTTATAGAATTTCTGTAGCTTTCTAGTATGCAGGTCAACGTCAGGACTCCACATTGTGTAGCTTTTTTTAATCAACGAGGCAACGCGAGGGAATAAACAGAATCCTGTAGCTTCTTTAAAAATCAACAGGGCAACGCAAGTAGATGCACGGAATTGTGTAGCTCTTTTAGGGGCTCGGGCTGTCGGCGTCTCATGTTGTTGTAGTATCGCGTAGTCACGGTACTAAAACACCGAGACACTTGTTGTCCAATGCCTCGCGTTAGAATGTAACATGTATAAAAGAACACACTGGGACACTCGTTTTCCAACGCCTCATGCTAGAACACTTCGTGCTTCAAGCAAAGCTACCCCCCAACGGTTTCATCTCCGTGGGCAGAAACGCCAAGGTGCGAAGAATATACTTATACACAGCTTGCTTCGCCCCTCCCCAGGTTTCACATGAGTGGAGATGGCCCAGGATTTTTTTTAATCGAGGGAACGTGAGGAGGTACACCACATTCTGTAGCTTTTTTACATCAACAGGGTAACGTGACGGTATACACCGAATTCTGGTGCTTCTTAACAGGTCAACGTCATCACATTGTGGACACACCTCAACGTGGTGGTACGATACGGTTGTACAGTCTGACTTTGGATTTCATGATTAGGCCGCCCGAAAATTGGCCTATAGGCTCATTGGAATGTCCCTCCCCACAGTAATCTTTAGTACAAGGTGACAAAGAGTATTTTATTTCGTCGTAGGTAACATACATCAAGAAAACACCAGCAGCTCATATATAAAAGCACATGTCACATTGCAATCGCGACGGCTGAAATGCACAAGTGAAAAACAAAAAACACAACTGACTGATTATTAAGGCACTATCTCCATGTGCACTCGTTGGTTTCGCACCGTGATAAAGCGGGTTGACCAGCGCCAGAGGAAGGCCTCCTCCCCCAGCACGGAGAGCTCCGCCTCCAGGCAGACGGGTTCAGACTTTCCAGAGCATTGGGTACATGGCTTATTGGGGCCAGGCCATTAGGGACGCATAGCCGCGCCTTCTCCACAAGACTAACGCTTCCACATACAACAGAAAGGTTACCAAAGCATTGTGCGTCTTTGTGCGAGTATGAAGCCTCATGCCAAAATCCTGCCCAAAAGACGCCATAACGTCTTTGCCACCCGGCAATCGTACATAACGTGTTCCGACGTTTCGACCTGGCTGCACTGTGGGCACTGGGAGTTGGGCACCACCCCCCACACTGCCAACCGATCTCTGGTAGGAAGGACCCCCCCAACCTCGCTCCGATCCAAAGACCCTCATGTCTGATGGAATCACTGAACAAGTCTGTTGTCTCCACCTGGCCCCCCTTGTCTTTCCCTCTGCTCATCGATAAGCTATCTCATAGCCAGGTGCTCGCAGATCTTAGTTGGCTGCGTTCCTGCGACCTATGATTCGAACAGCTCATCTCAGCTTTGTGAAGGTGCCGATGAAATATGTGTAAAAAGAGGCAGCTGCTCGGCTGATGGGTCGATGCCACGTTCGTGGTAGAACAGCCATCATGAAGTACTCGACGAGAGCCCTCCCTGCAAAGTCGCGGTCATGTACCACATCCAGTACACCTCGCAGTGCCAATATACTGCACATAGTGGGGACACAGGGAAGACTGTGGCTGCCCATACTTTTCGGAAGTCGCAGAAAGATGCGTGCCACTCGATCTGTTTTGCTGGCCCAAAAGAAGAACATGAACTTCGTAGTCAGCTGCCGCATCACTCTTGTTGGCGGGCATGCCCCGCAGGCTGCGTAAAAAAGCGCAGCCGACACACATGACTTAATCACGTAGCTTTGTTCCAACAGCAGCAGCTGATACTGCGAGGGAATGGAAAGGTGCCTTTCCGCGTTCTCAAGGAGTTTCCTCTACTTCCTGTTCGTCACGTCTCCAGAAGGGTTGAAAATGACGCCCAACAGCTTCGCCCCATCCATCCATTCCACTTCACCGGGCAGGTGCGATGCAAACGACCCAAACGACCCAATCTGCGGATGAAGCGGCATTCCGTCACATGACGTAGAAGGGGGTCAATGCGCAGGGCAAACAGGAGAGGCGAAAGGCAACAACCCTTCCTGATTTCGTGGCTCACAACAAATGGCGCGCTCAGGTGCCCATCGACGAGCAAGCACGCCGAGACTCCCATGTACATAAGCTTAAACCTGGCTGCGAGATCCGCCGGGAATCCGTAGCATTTCAGCACATCCAGCAGGTACTGGTGCTCGACTCTGTCAAAGGCTTTCGCCTGGTCGAGAGACACAAAGCAACCAGGGATATCTGTCCGGGTGGCATACGTGAACAGGTAGCGTGAAGAGGAAATGGAACACCCGGGAATGCTACAGTTCTGGGCCTCGCTCACAATCTCCGGCAGTGTGGCACTTATGCGTTGGGCTAGTACTGATGCTGCTATCTTGTAGTCGCTGTTAAAAAGTGTTATCGGCCGGTAGGCTATCGGGTCGGATGAGTCACCCCCTGGTTTTGGCATGAGGACCACCCGGTTCTCACAAAAGGAAGCCAGCCGGACACCATCCACTATGAATGCATTAATCATTTCCGGAAGTGCTTCCTTGATTATAGGGAAGAACACTCCGTAAAATCCCATCTGGATACCAACTGGGACGGGGGCGGATTGCTCGTTTATCGCGTCGAGGGTAATACAGCTTTCTGGTTGTGGCCGGGCTGCAGAACTGCTCGAGAAGGTGCCCGGGGACGTGTGGTAGACTGTCACGAAACTCCCAAAGTCTCTCCTCATAGTCCAAACCCTCCCTTGAATTACCGTCTGACGTGAACTGTTCCAAAACATATTGCACGAAGATAGCACCGCTAACGTCCTCCTGCCTGTTACTCACGCTCCCATTCGGCATTGTCACATTCAGCACTGGCAACTGCGTCTCGTCTGCGAGCCGGTTCTAACATGACAGAGAACAGCTTGGTTAGACACTGGTCTGCGAAGCACTACAGTCTTGTTCGCCGCTCGCGAAGACATGTCCTCAGAAGTAAAACATAACATGCCTTTAACTGGATCACGTAATTGCGCATAGCGAACGTTAGGAGAGCACCCTTGTTTACGATGCGGAGTCGCCTCAGTGTGTCATTCAGTTCCTCTGTGATCCTGACTTTCCTCTCGCGTCCGGCGCGAACAAGCAGCCCACGGAAGCGCATCATCAATTCGTCCCATGTAATGCAGCACGCCTCAGAATCCACCTCGGCCGCGAGTGCCGTGCTTAGGCTTGCCAATCTTGTGGGACCGGTCAAAAGGCATGTGTCCATCCGCCACAGGCCATGCTGTGTGACGCAACCATCAGACAACCGAGTGAGCGACACCGGTCGTTGGTCGGAGATGCGTGGGCAGTCGGCAGGGAAGGATAAGACATTGCAGGTGTTTACGTGGCGGCTGAGCTCAGGTGGAAGGTAGAATTTGTCCAGCCTGCTGGCAGACGTGCTGCTATTCCAGCTGGCTGCAAATTCATCCCCGTGCACCTGTTTCCACGCACGCACTCGAAGCCGGGATTGGGTGACTAAGTTGCGAAGCTCGCCTGCGCCCTGGTAGGGTCTTCCTTGCCTTGGTCCTCGTATGTCTCGCTGCGTGTCCAACACACGGTTGAAATCCTCTACGAGCATCGTAGGATATTGCTCTGGCAAGTAAGCGTCTAGAGAGCTATAGAAATCAGCTTTGTGATTGCGCCTAATCTGTGCATACATGACAACCGCTCGCACTCGGTGCAAACACAAGTAAAAACTAACGGCTAATATCTGGCCGTCCAAACCAAAGGTACAAAAGGCCCTATTGCAGAAGCTATCCTGCCGAAAGACGACCCAACACCTGATGCAAGAGGGTCACTCAATCTAAAAAACACTTGTACTGCAAACTTCTCTCAAAACAAAGAGATGTTGTGGAGTGTGAAAGTTGCACTCCTGTAAGGAAAGAACGTCAACATTTCAGGTTGACATGGGCACCTGAGCGCGCCATTTGTTGTGAGCCATGAAATCAGGAAGGGTTGTTGCCTAATTTCCTTTTTGCTCGTCCGGGCTCCAAAAGCCCTGAGCATTCCAAGTGAGAAAATGCGCCAACATTAAAATTATTAGTGGACTACTTATAGTTGACATTATTTTCTTTTACATCGTGGTCTTGTCCGGTGGCTCAGAGATACATAACTTCTTACTTTTTTCACTTTGTGAGTCCGTAGCCGAAAGCCACCCGTGGTTAATCGGGTCTAGCCTCTCGGGACTCTTCATGTCGTAAAAAAGGTCGGCAACGTGGCAACTGGGTTTACTGGCCGTGGATCCTTGGGGCAGGTGGACACCTTTGATGCGTCGGCTGGCTTGAGAACCTTCGTGGACTTGCTAGCTTTCGCCGCCTTGGTCTTGGCGCTCTTGCCGGCCTGAGCACTTGTGTGAAGGGGCGTCCCATGTGCTCGAAGTTGGCTGGTAGTATCCGCTGGCTCTGGATCGGATGCCTCAGTTTCTTGCGATGCCAAGTCGCTGGAAGAGGACGTCAGTTCGCCAAGAGACGACTCTGGGCTGGGTTGATGCGCTGCTCATCGTTGCTCACCGGGGTGCTGTCTGTGTTGGTGTCAGTAGCTCTGCAGACGGACAGGGGCGCCCTGGATGACTCTGCCCCCTCTTCGTCGTCACTGGACTCGACCGATGGGGTCGCGATCTCCATCTTGTCAATGACCGGCGTGTCGGACGATTCCGGCTTCAGCTCAGGATCACGCCTCCCCGCGCCGCCGGCCGGCAGTAGCTCAGGAAACTCACCAGACCGTGGCCTCAGGCAGTCGGAAGATGCGAGCCGGCCCCCGCAACGACGGGACGAGGCCACGAGGCGGTGCACTCGGCGCCGTCATGGCCGTAGTCCACGCAACGGTGACACCACGACGGGGTCCGGCAGTCCCCTTCGTGGTGCCCCTCGCGACCACATCGGGAGCACAGACGCTTGACCCCCTTATATTCGCATTGTACACGGCACCCCTTCACGTTCAAGAAGTTCGGTATCGGCTTCGTCATGTCAATTCAGACTAGCCGCGTGTACCGACGTAATGGCGACCTTGCACGTCGGTTTTCTCACGGCGATCACCTTGCCACACGGGGCCAGCAGTCAGTATATTATCTCTATGGGGCCAGCGCCGCTTCAAGGTCACAGTCGGCGATGTGTACACTGTACCCCGTTACGTACAGGACTTGGGGTCCAACGCACGCAACGGTACGGTAAAGGGGAACGCCGTTCAAGATGACGGCTCCTCGTTCATCCAGCTTTGCTGCCGCAGCAGCCGTGTTTCACGGATGCGTAGAAGTTGTGTAGTTACCCTGGTGTTGCAGTGACGCCAGGCCGCGAGGGCCGACGATTTCTTCGATCGCATCTATGACGTCGTCCGGGACAGAGAACACGAAGCAGTGCGTCTTCGGCGGCGGCCTTCCAGAAGTCATGTCATGGCTGCTCGGGCTTACCCGGGGAAATACGGCCACGCGAACTTCGGCGGTCGCCGCAGCGGAAAGCGAGCGTCCGGGCAGCACGAGGAGATACACCGCACAGAATTCCGTTGTGAAACGAACGGGTCAACGTCCTCGCACCGTTCGTACACATCAACGCGGTGACCGTCGTAGGGTAGTGTAGGCAGCGTAATCTGATTTTGGATTTCGTAATTAGGCCTCGCCCAAACGGGCAAGGCCTCCCAAAAATTGGCCTATAGGCTCATTGGAGTGTCCCTCCCCACGGTAATCTTTAGTAAAAGGCGAAAGATTATTGCGTGGATTTGAGGAGAGACCTGAGCGATGCCTACAAACCGTGCTTCTCGAGGGCGGCAGCCACGGAAGCATCGTAAAAGTGGGCAGTGGTGGCTACAGTTCGTTTTAAGTTTTAAATCACAAATTGTCGTCAGCGTTTAATAAAATTACGCTTTTCTAACTGCACTACCAGCTTTACATTTTACTATAAACATAAATGCAGAAATTCATTTCTTTATTTGGTGGAAAAAGAAACTTAGTGGGTGTGAAGGTATAAAGAAGACGGGTAGTGCGAGATGAGCGGGGCGTTTAAACGCTGATGTTGCAAATTTAAGAGAGAGGCTAAAAAGCAAGGTGACTTGTGAATTACATCTCATTAGAGCAGTAATGTTTTCAGAAAAAAATATTTCGCCAGAAACTTTATCCGTGCGTGTACGACAAAGAAAAATTCCCGACGCCACCTATGCGTGTGACACCGCATTGAACAATTTATGCTTTTCGGTAGCAAGGGCAGGTGGCGCCACAGCCTCGGGAGGTTGCGAACATGGTTGTGAAACGACTAAAAACAAAACAGCCGCGAGCGGGAAGCTCGATTGAAGCTGTTTTGGGAAGAGGTTAAGAACAATGAATCCACTTATGTGGACAGCTTACCTGTACATAAAAAGCGTGGCCATGCAGTGGCTAAGAATGACTACTAGGAATATCAGGGAAGAAGCCTAGGCAGCTAAGAAATAACCTGCCGAAAGAGGCAAAGTTGATAGAAACGATTTTGTGGGGAGAAAAAGTGCAATGGAAAACGTTGACCGAGATGTTCTGGGCAACGAAGTTTGATATCAGGGAGGAAAACTGGTATGACTCCAAGGGCAGTGTTCTGCTTTTTGAGGCTACAGCAGGTTGTTCAAGAACGAAGAGTTTTGCAGGGAAGTGTGCCGAAAATGATGGGGCATGTGTAATAATAATAATAATAATAATCTTCATTTTGCGGAAACGAATTGCCCTGGATGGCCCGCACGGCTAGACAAAGGCTGAAAGCCCGTACGCAGGTGCGCCTGCTAGCCTTGGCCTGCGGAAAAGAGATAGAAACGATTACGCAGGTTGTGTTCGAATGAATCTACATGTAGTAATCGAAATCCATATGTGGTAAATATTCGTCTTCTAAAAGCCTGAGGGAGGGCTTAAAAGTGCCACTAAGAAAGGAAACTGCAAGGCTGCAGAGGTCACAAAAATAGTATTGGGATACTGATAGAGGAAGACCAGGGAATAGAGTATTGCTTTTGACTGCTAACTCCTGTAACAGGCAAAATTTAGTTTGAGCCTGCCAGTAAAAGCTGCACTACAATTGAAACAGTAGTACAAAACTTTGCTTTTTTTTCATTGTTATTGACCTCTCCTTATCTTACTCACAGCTTTGTGAGCGTCAAACGACACCAATCTCACATTTTACTGCACTGCTTCGTTAATTGTTTCACGAACTGTAATAGAGCATGACATTGAAGCTGTGCAAAGAGCCTTACACAACGCCAGTTTGGTCCCCTGAAGCGGTACGTTATTTATGTAGAATTTATGAGCCGCAAAGAACTTTCTTGTCAATATTGCAGTGGAATGAGTGACGAATGAATAGTTATTATAAAGGCCGGATTTTTAGGCATTCAAAAAGCTTGTTTTAGGCTTTTAGGCGCCAAGAATAGGCAGGCAAAATAACGTTTTAGGCTCCAAAGTTGGAAATATAGGCACCATAAATTTTTACATCAATGAAAATAATGTCAAACGAAGACGTGCGTAAACTGAATGTATGAGAAGAAAACCAAAAATGTTATGCACCAGCAGTTGAACATAGCCGTTCCCATAAAACTGCTGGCCTAATTCAACTAGCACATTTTTTGTTCAGTGGCCACTGTCGTTTGCTCGAGCGTCGCGTATAGTGGAACAGGCATTAAAAAGAATATAGGTGCTATGTCATGTCTGCCTAATTTATGCAATTAAATTATGACACAGCAGAAACAGACACAAATAATAAACGTGTAAGAGCGAAGATGAATTATTAAGAAATTAACATGTTCTTACATGAGGACTGTTACGTACAATTCTGGCAAAAATACTCGTATGCAATCCACTTACACACATTGAAAGAGCATATTCAAAGAGGTATTCACCATCCAGTCAGATCTTCGATAAAGAAACATATTTTAGAGCCCGCCTTAAGAAGTAAATTACAAACAAAACAAAATCCGCCTCTACATCACATTTTGCTCCTTTCCTCTGACAGCTCTCCGCGGTTTTGTGTTTGCCCACCGCTCGTGCCATGTCACCCCAAGAGAAAATGGTACATAGCTGGTCCCGCCTGGTTTACGGCCAAATTCCCTGCTGTGCACTGCTGGTCCCAACTGGGCGCTGGTGGTCCCAAGAGCACCTAGCTGGGAATTTGGCCGTAAACCACCTTGGACCAGCTACCATTTTCTCTTGGGACCGCGACGGTGTGGCGCATACCATTTCATTGCTGCTAGCGGTTGTTTTCAGGGAGTTAGTTGTACTAGACGACTTGGTTAAATCCCATAAAGTTCCGGACATTCGACGCTATAGCTGCCCGGTAATATGAATAACGATCTCAAACTGCACTCCAAATGGAAACTTAACGCTAAATAGGGTTCATATAGGTGCCATTTTGAAAATAGCCATTTATAGGCATTTCTATACTCACTTAGGCACCAACACCAAAAAAGGCATTTATGGGCACTTCATTTATGTCGGGGCCGAAAAGAAATACATACAGAGAAATAAAAAAAAAAAAAGCCCCAACCCATGCCTACTAGTGCATAACAGGTAAATGTGACAGTCATTGCACATAGATCAACATAAATTATGTCTTAAAGGAGGTATGTGTATATAAAACTGGAAAATTGAGTATAGTTGTACTTTCTTTGGTGTTGATTGATTGATTTGATTGATTGTAGGGTGTAACGCGCCGACGCAGCGCAGGCGATGAGGCGCGCCGTAGTGGAGGGCTCCGGATTAATTTTGACCACCTGGGGATCTTTAACGTGCGCCGAAATCTCGTACACACGGGCGTTTTTGCTTTCCGCCTCCATCAGAAAAGCGGCCGCCGCGGCCGGGAATCGAACCCGTGACCTCGTGCTCAGCAGCGCAACCAACGCCTTAGCCACTGAGCCACCGCGGCGGGTTTTCTTTGGTGTTCCTTGAATGATAATTTTTTTGTGTTGTTTTTTGTGCTATTTGGATAATGACAATGGACTAATCTAGGGTATGTATTATGGACCTGTTTATTGTTTATCCTCAGAACCTGTTTAGACTTTATACCATTTTGGTTTGGTGATTTTATTGCAAGGCAGTGTTATCGTTAAGAGTTTTGAATACTTGTTCTAATAAGCCAACACATGCTTTGCTTTTGATAATTTCCTGTTTGGATTCCAGTGAGCTTAGTTCATCACGTTCCTTTTTCGTAATTTTGAACGGAGGCACTGTAAAAACACCATACAAGCCCTGCTTGAACTCTTATTCGTGCTCATACATCAAAATGAACAAAATAGGCATTTGCGTAAAATCCAGTCTCTAGTTATTTCTTGTTGGCAATACTTGGAGTGAGGTGATAGTCATGCCAGTTGCTAGCATTCCTAGCAAGGGCTCCTTTGCAAGGATTGAAGGGACCGGTCAAGTATGCTTCCTCTATTCACAGCTTGTTGAGGAACTCTATGGCAATGTATGCCAAATTTTCGTTTCTCTGCTTCACCATCTTGCGTTAATTTTACTTTTAAACATATTCTTATCAAGCACTGCTATCAAACATGAACACTCAGATGCCAGCCCTGACTAGCTGTGTTTCAGAAGCTGTATGCACCAAAGCAGGGATAAATATTAAATTCGATTTGCAGTCAGTTTTTACTATTACTATATTCATCCTCATATTTTAATTGAAGGGCCCTTTACACACTCATGTACAATACTTCTATCAACGCCGTACTCATTGCATACAGAATTTACTACAGACTGAATGACCGCCTATCAGTTTTGCCACTCTTAGGCCACAGACACCCTTACGCCATGAGCGTCAACATACTTCTACTACTAGTTTTTGCTATTTATATTTGGAAACATTAGAGTTGATTCATAGTCAGTTTTTTACTGTTTATATTCACAGTCCTAAATTTGATATATATTCTCCTACGGTGCTTTGGTCACCAGGCTCTGGGCCTTACTGGTAATATTCCTGCCTTATTGAGCGTCTGTGCAACGGGAGGCGTGCACTATTCGAATTTCATGTCTAAGCCCAGTGGTGTGCACTGGGACTTCACCAAACCAATCGCTATTCATTTAATTTTGTCAAAAGCAAAGTTGCTTAAAATCCCAGAATTTTTTTGACAAATTTTTGTGAACAATAATTAGGTGCAAAAACCAATGCGACAATTTCACAGGCCCAAGAAGTATTGCAGTACCTGTGAAAGCACATTCTAGCCTTTTTTCTTACCTTTAGAGGTGGAATTTTGGAAAATCTTCCCTTAGAGAACCTCTGTATCGAAGAAGGAATGTACTGGCTGAATTTCAAGCCTCTACACCCAGCGGTTTGGTCTGTGTAATGATGAATCGGTCAGTCAACTATTGTCTTTATTAGCATAGATATTTTCAGGTGTGCAAACTTGCCGAATAAATTTTGGGAATGTGTTGAAAGTTCCTTGCAGAATGTTGCTGGCCTTTGCCAAAACGGAGTATGTTATATTTATTTGGCTTCAAGGGTGTATGATGTCGGAGTGCTCTGTTTATGACCAACACCTTGGCTGAGTTTACTGCTTTGCTGGCATGGCTCATTCGTTATGGTCGTTTCGTTTTTTTTTTTTTTTTCTCACTGACAAATTCCCAAGTGTGTGGCCAACCATATTTCCTTCTTTTTCGGAGCACTGTCACTGCTTTGAGCAGCTTGACTGGAGCACTTGTTGGAGGTGGTTCGAGTACATAGTCACCAAGCGTTTGCTCTTTATTTCGGGACTGTAAGTATGAGGTGTGCTAGTAGTAGAATCGGTTGGTGTGCACAGGTCTCGTATCAACACGAGTTTCCTCCCGTTCACTTGCGAGGTCAGCCTCTTCAGTCATCAACCCATGCCTGGTACCGCATTTCGCTGTTTTGGCAGTGCAGGCAGTAGCGGGAAATAGGGTAAAGGGGAATGGGGAGTGCCCTCCTTTCCTGCCTTGCTTTGCCCTCCACTTCACCCTCTTTGCGGTATCTGGCTGGCTGGCTGTGAGGCTATCTAGCCTCTTCTGCCACTGATTTTCCTGTAAAGGGGGCACCACAGCACAGGGGCTGTTACGTTGGTGAAGCAGACATTGCTATTAATGCATAGCATACTCCCACTATTCGCACTGCTAGATTTATTTCTAGCAAGGATCCAGGTATACTTATCTGTAGACACCTGCGAGATAATATAGAGTAATAAAATATATAGAGTAATATAATTCTCCACAACGTTTTTTATGGGTTGTTGACTGCCTCGTTACAATCATACTGACACCACTGTTGACGCGCACTTTGCTCAAATAAGCTATACAATTAGGAAGAAAGGGATTGGCTATGCGACCCACTAGCTCATTTCCCGCAACAGAACCGATGATGTCATATGTGCCCAGCTGTGCGATTGGCTGAGGATGGCGAAAGCAAACGCAAATTAGACAGGGCTTATAAAAGCTTGCCAAACAAACTATTTGTGGTTAAATGCAATGCATATTCATTTTACAGCAGTAAGAATGGTGGGGTAAACAATGAAAGTTAGGAAAATAGACGTAAGCATAGAAGTACCGATGCGCACAGCTGTTGATACTGGGCGCACTATGCTTGTTTTAGCTGCACAGCAGTCCCCCGCTTTGCAGTCGTCTTGCATGACACTGGTCGATTGGTGTAAGCGCCGTTGTCTTACGTGACCCTGTTTGTCGAGGATGCCCCATGTTTCACGAAACGATTACTTTCTACAGTAACAAAATCAAGCCAGGTGCAAATACGGTCAAAAACAAAACAACGGCGGACAACGGTCCGTGCACGAGTATGGTAGTGCCATGTGGGAGTACTGACGGCGAACAAGTACTGACGGCGAACAAGTACTGACGGCGAACAAACAACACAATGGAAGTTCGTTGGAATACGCGCACTTCTGATTTCATTGCTCATGTCACGGAAACACACGATTTGGCGAAAGAACCAAAATTTTAACCCAAATTGATTAATTTCTCACTGAATACAGCATCATTGCTGCCGGACAAGCGCTGGGGCCACTATAAAACACGAGATCTTTCGAACAAAACAAACTTGCATTTTGTCTGCATGGTCCCTTTAAATGCCCTGGGGAATCTTTAACCTTTGCCCTAGTCACTAGCAGTAGCAGAGCACAGACTGCCAGCACCAACTGAGCACGTGCCACGCTCTTCTCGGTTTGCAGGCTTGCCAAGAGAAGGCGACAGCAGCTCTCCGAGTACCTCAAGAGCCGCAGCCCGCACCCGACTGCTGTGGGAGCCAGTGGGCAGGCCACCGCAAGCCCATGCCTGACCATCGACCAGACCTTCGACCTACTTTTCACCGCCAGCATGCACCAAACACCGGAACTGAGATACGTCAGGATTAGCAAGGACTTCTGGCCCCCGCACGTTCAAGTGTTCCTCGACAGTGGGCTGGCCGAACGGGACCCCAACAGGAGTGAATACGTCAGACTGTCGTCGGACTGGCGGTGAAAGCTGCCTCCGTGCCGGTGCAATCACTTCTGAATCGTCATCATCACCCCCAACTTCATTGCTTCACGTCGTGTGTGTCATGTACAGCATTTGGCCCAAGTTCGTGCAAGTTCAACCTCACAGTCATATTTTGGATGCGCAGATGATGCAAAATTGATTCTAGCTGTGTACGAGCCCTTGGCTAGTCTGGAAATTAAAGACGGCTGGTTTATACGTT
Organism: Haemaphysalis longicornis; assembly: GCF_048455015.1. NCBI lineage: Eukaryota > Metazoa > Arthropoda > Arachnida > Ixodida > Ixodidae > Haemaphysalis > Haemaphysalis longicornis. The sequence continues at coordinate 5,230,555 of NW_027526296.1, forward strand.
GCCACTGCGTTGCCCAAAGACCCTATAAAAGTGTTCGCCCCCCGCTAAAAAAATGTTTTTTTGACACTCGTGAGAGCAGAGAAAAGCCACACTGAACAGAAAGCTTATCTATTTCGGAACCTCAGTGCTACTAAGTTAACAAGCAGCGAAATTGCAGAACAACTACAGCTACCACTTTAGGTTAAAGGAGCCATGAAGGCAAAACACAAGTTTGCTTCATTCAAAAGATTGCCTCGTTAGAATCATAGTGACACCACTTTTATTGTAAACTGCGCTCAAGTAAGCTATATAATTAGGAATACTTGGGAATGGCCATGCGACCCACCCGCTCATTTCCCGCAACAGAACCTATGATGTCATACCAGCCTGCTCTGCGATTTGAGGAGGCCAGCAAAAGCAAACGCAAATTAGGCAGATCTTATAAGCTTGCCGAACAAGGTGTTTGTGCCTAAATGTAATGCATATCCATATTACACCAGTAAGAATTGTGCAGGGAACAGCAAAAGTTACGAAAATACACGTAAACATAGAAGTACTGATGAGCACTGCTGTTGGTACTGGGCGCACACGCTTGTTTTAGCTGTACAGCGGTCCGCCGCTTTGGAGTTGTCTTACACGACGCTGGCCGATTGGCGTAAGCGACGTTGCCTTACGTGACCCTGTTTGTCAAGCATACCCCAGGTTTCACGAAGCGATTACTTTCTACCATAACAAAAACAAGTCAGGTGTAAATACGGTCAAAAACAAAGCAATGGCGGAGGGCTGCGTATGCTAGCGCCATCTGGGAGGTTTGACGGCAGCAAGGCTGCAAAGCCGAACGGCGCAGTGGAAGTTTGTTTGTATACGCGCCGTTATGACTTCATTGCAGACGTCACCAAAACATACGATTTGGCGGGAGAACCAATATTTTAACCTAAATTGATTAATTTCTCAGTGAATACGGCATCATTTGCTGCCGCGCAAGCGCTGGGGACGCTGTAAAACACGAAATATTTCGAATAAAACAAACTTGTATTTTGTCTTCATGGCTCCTTTAACTGAACGTTCTGTGTGTCAAATCCATTCTTCAGTGGTGCACTTGTGGTCACGAAATGATGAACAGAGTTTACAAAACACAGCCCCATTATAGATGCAGCATGTTTCTACACTTTTTTTACAAACTGCTCCCAGAAGATGCTCAAACTAAATGCCATTTTACAGAAGTTTGTGCCTGGCGGTCATTCTGTGGAAGGCAGATTGTCTCAGCAGACTACGGCAGCATTCAATTACCTTAGTAGACGGCTATGTCGGACAGGATCAATCTCGAACCTTTTTTGGCTGCGGGAGACGCCATGTGAAGTGTGCTACGATTCGGGTGCTACTTCACCAATTCGGAAAGGAGATGCCAGCATTGGGTGTTATAAAATTGAAAAAAATATTGAAGCCTATTTCTTAAGAGAAAGATAGTTAAAATGTGAAATGGTCTCTCATGCGAACTGAGTCGAAGTACAAAATTAAAACTGCTTCGACCGTGTTGGAACAGTGCAACCGGATAGACATGCGCTTCATAACATGAGAGACTCAGGTTTGATTCAGACCATGGAACGCATTTTTAAAAAATTTTTTGAGCACTTCACATTTCATCATCATCATCACTATGTGCTGCTGCTGCTGATGATGAAACTCATTGTGTAAAGTTGGGTTTCCTGCAGTGAATTTTGAAGTTGCGAAGCGTAGAAAACTTCGTTTCAGAAGCGAATATGCTTTTTGACTAGAAGCATCTGTGTAGTTTAATAACTGTGCAACTGCTTATATTTACTCCTTAAAGGGGCACTGACACAAAAATTTAGCATCTTGTTTTTTTCGTTGCGATAAGTAGCTAGTGACCTACTTATCACCAGTAGAAACCTCATTTGCTTCAGCGTGCGACGGTTGTTAAATTAGAGGGATTTTAAATGCGGCCAGTCGCAGTTTCGGTTTCAGCGAGTGCCGCGAAACGATGGATTTTGTGGATTTTGTGTGAACAAAGCTGACCACGTGACCGTCGGAGGGATATCACAGAGCAGAGCCGCCGTAGCACTGTCGAATCCGCATCGACGGCAGTTTCTGCGAATGCCCCCACGTACTGATCTCGTGAGGCGCTAATTAAAAAGCGACCGTGGATGTGGCGCAGGCGCTGCGAGTGCAAATGCTACCGCGGCTAAAGAACGACGCGCGACGCTCGAGGCGGTGGGTGGCAAGACGCGCGCTGGGAGCAGCCGGCCGGTCTGCCTACAGGTCCGCCTACAGATGTGTTCGGCTCAGCACTGCGGCGGATATTCGAGTGCCGCTCTCGTAAGCGGTGCAGATGACAATTTTTAATGCAACCCGCCATCGTATCATTAACTCCTTTCTCATTTAAGCCACTATGGTCGGGACTTGGGGACAATTTCGTGCAGCGGTAACAAGCTATCACTCGAGCTACCTGCGCCGGCCTGGGCCACTTCGCGGCCGTGGCCGCCGCCTGCACAGCGACCGTGCGGCTAGCTCAGTGGGCTTTTCGTGCCTCCGGCGCGTTTTCGCATAAAACGGTAATAAACAGTAATAGAAACAGAGTGCCTGGAATCGCTGTAAAACTTTGGTCGCGGCCAGCTGCCCGATTAGCTGACGAAATCACGGCGCCTCCGCCGCCAACGATCGGGTCGTTCGTTCTCGAGAGCAGAAGCTCCGCCCTCCGGCCCTCCGATTGGAGCGGCGAGCCGGGCGAGCCCGCGTAAAACGCCGGTAGTGCGGAAGCGGCAAACACAAACTCGTGACGTGTTTGGATGTTGTTTATTTACAATTGCGCGTGGTCCTCTGCTGGCTGCTCGGTTGCGTTTCGCACACTTCAAAATTGATTTTAAATATGTTCTAGGCTGTATTCGCCGCTGATATTTTGCAGATGATGTATATGTGTTCCCACCAATCTATCTCCGACGTTATCTCGCCTTCAAAATTTTGTGTCAGTGCCCCTTTAAATCACCTTATCAGTATTTTGATTTTTTTTATTCCGAAAAACTCTGGCTAGCACTCAATGACTATCCCGAGACGTTTTTGCTTATTTGCAACGGCCACTGAGTGGTTCCGATCCTCGTTGTTTTGTGACCTATTGAGACGTCTAAATGGACTGCTTCCTAAGATGCCTTCCACGCTCTTCGGTAAATCAGATCGCGTCCTGTATTGTACATGCAAAGACGTCTAACTACCACGGCTAGGTTGTGTGCGAGCTTCGAACTGGAATTTGTTATTGATTGGCAAGATGACCTGTAACAGTGGACACAGGCCTTACTGTTTAAATACGAAAGGTGGATTCGCAAAGCTTTTTGTAAAAAGAAAAATTGAGCCATTCTGTCCTGCAGAAGTGGATGGGCAGTGAGGCTGTTGTCTGTACCAAACCAAACACACGATAAAATCACTTCTGGGTTCATTATTTTTCATACCAAGCCTGGAAATACACGTAATTTATTGTAGAATTTGTGCATGGGTACATACATTGCTGTGCTTTGTTATTGCCGCTCGGTCACTCTTTGTAGTACGGGCTAGTCCTCATTGACGAGAAGACTAACAGGGAGTGGCGTTACTGCTTGGAACAGACATAGAGTTTCTTAGTAAGCATACTAGAGAGGAAACTGCGCTTGGTAAGCCATGTCGTTGTGGGGGTTCATGGGAAGACCCCCCTTTTTGGCTTAGGCTTGGCATGACAATTGGATTCTTAAGCGGTTTTTTGGATTTGCTTTCTTCACTATGCATTAACACGTTTACGAGCTACAAGGAAGCCGAAATCCTGCCTGTTCTGCGGCAGCCGTGTTCGGTGAAACAGCAGGCAGTGCGGGATCGCACCTGACGTTGCTCATGCCGCAGTCGAAGGACGCATGACTGAGCGGGTAATATGCTGCCGCGAAATTTGTAGCCGACGAAAAGAAGAAACAAAACGTACTTCGACGAAGACAAGATACAACGGATAAGGGCGCTTGTATGCGTCCTATCTTGTCATCGTCTACGATTGTTTAACGCCACGTTTTCATTTTTCTTGTTAAACTAGCTGACGGTCGGGACACCGGTTCACCACGAAGGCAAAGTTTTCATAGGCATGCTCAAAAAACTTTCCAAACTCTTCAAACAACTTATTAAATAATGGTAAAGTTAATAAAATCAGTCTCTAATGAGTTTCTCCCCACCAAATATTAACATTGTTCGTAACTACAACCTTGGCCTGCGGAATAGCAGGCACAACCGTTCCGGCAGAAATACGCTTTACTTCCTTTTTCCTTAGTTTAAAACAGCCTGTTTTTATTTTCCACATACATAATTATTCTTCGCGTTTTTGTGGTTCTTTGTTTAAATTTGCGGTCACTAAAACGTTTCAATCCAAGCCAATGATGAAACTAAGGCGAGCGCAACGTATAATGGCGGCCCATGACACAGACGGCCTTGACGTGAGCCGCATAGACGCTAGCGCCAGATTCCTCTCTAGTGCATATTGTAAGAAACTCTATGGGAACAGAATGGCATGTCTTCCCACTCCTCGCTTTATTGGAGGAAGGGTGGTTTCTGTTCGGAAACTGTAAAAAAAAAGATGGCCTCATACTTGCTTGCTTTGCTGAAAATCAAAATAAAAAACAATGTTCTGCCACCCCTGTGATGGTCTCTCCCGAGGCTGTTCTCTTGGTGAAGGCGATGGAGGTTCGCTCAATTCCATTGGATTTTGCCGTGTTTGCCTTGCTTGCATGCCATTTCTAAAATCCTTTTCTTGTGTGTGTTTCTTTTAAGCTCGGCACGGTTTTAGACGAAGCCCAAGCTCCTTTATTTTAGCACTCGTTGTTACCTTGCCTCTCTTACACACTTTTTCCAGTGCATTTTTTTATCCATTTGCTATCGTAAAAACCAATCTGAGTGCCCTTAATTTAAAGAACGCTGGTATTCTTGGTTATGCACTTGCATTTTGCCTCAAGTGTTCGCGAGGCTTTTTTTTTGTGTGCTGAATAGTGTGGACATGCACATGGCATGCCACCAGTTTTAGTAGGCAGTTTGAAATGGCCTTGCCTATATATACTTTGTTTTCAATCATTTTTCTAACCTTTAGCCGGGTGGCTGAATCGAGTGACAGACAGTCAAACAGTCAGAACAAAATTTGCACATTCAGTTTGCTTAGAAGACTACATGTATTGCCTTTCAAAACACCGTTTTTTTTTTTTTTTTTTTTTTTTTGTGATGGGGACATGACCAGCCAGCAGTGGGGCACCTTTCACCTTGCACACTGCTCCAGACATGCGGAGATTTCCACTGTTGACGAATGTAAGAGAGAGGAGGAAATAGCACGTTCGCAATCCTTCAAAGGAGTCGTGCCTGGGTGCCCCATTAAGGAGGGCAGAGTCTGGTCTAACGGCTGATCAGCCAGTAAGCAGGATCCCGTAAGAGCACGTCAAGCACGTTCCCAAGGTTGTTAGCACAGGCTACTAATGCTCCTAGCTGAACACCAAGAGGTCACCCTGGCTGATGCTGCAGTTGTAGAGCCACTTTAATTTGTTTTTTTTTTCTTTCTAAACGCTGCCAAAGCCATAGCTTGCAGCCAGCCAGTGTTCAGCGAGAGTGCTTTGTGTTTAGTAGCTGTGTATATACGAATGCCACATCGTAAGGCCCCCGCTTTCAATTTAGCGGGGCCAAGGGCAGCAGTCAGTTCCCCCACCATCAACTGGGAAGGCGTTTTGGCATTGGAAGTTTCATTACTGTGTGTTAGTGTATGTATGTGCACACTTTTCAGTGCTACAATTAATCAAAGCTCGTACATTTCTGCTTCTGTGGTTCTTTGTGTTCAATTTTTTCTGCCCACACACACACACCTCTATAGCTGTTGCAGGTATCATGCTGGATACACATAGAGAAACGTTCCATTTGTAGAAGTTTTTCATTATTGCGATGCATAGACGTTAATAGCTACACTGAAACTTATGAAAATGCAAAACAAAGTGAAACACTGATGCACACTGGAATTACACAAAAGAGGCGAGAGTGTGCACATTACAAAGAAGAAACTGAGAGGCAGGCGAGAAAAAGAGGTCAAAGATTGAATTTATATATACAGAAAAATTTGCGCCGCTACATTCTCTTTATATATTACGTGTAGTGTTAACAAGCGTGGTGCCCTCCGCTGCCTATTGCAGCGGAGGACCGTAAAATGGCATTCCACAGGCACGCAGACAGTCTTATAGTACAGCCCTGTGGCACGCACACATCTTGCACTTGACTGCACGGGTGGTCAGTCGAGGATCACGCACAATTTTTCCCGTCACACCGTATAAACACGCCGCCGCTCCTACGACAGCTTCCCCTTGCATTGCCAGGCATTCCCTGGAGAAGAAAAGGAACAGCGGGACTGAGTGAAGGTGCATAAAAGTGAGGAACAAGGCATGACACTAACGGTGCAGTTTAAGGGGGCACGTGGGTTTTTGATCAAAAACTTTATTTTTGCAGTTATGATGGCAAAAATTGGAGGACATGTAGTTTTTCATTTTGATTGTAGATATAAAATTTGTTTTTGTGTAAAATGACCAGTACATTCAAATTTATTTGGTATTTTATGATTTTTTTGCAGCTTTTGTAACAGAACTGCTGTAGGGATGCAGCTGAAGAAGGTACCAGTGAACTGTGCACAAATTAAGGAGTGCAATAACACTGACATCATCATTCTATCTGGTCTGTAGCAGAAGTTACGACCGTTTGAAGTTTGCGCTCGGAAGGCAAAACCGGTTTTTCTGGTTCGCACCTTCCGAGCCCAAACTTCAAACGGTCATAACTTCTGCTACAGACCAGATAGAATGATGATGTCAGTCTTATTGCACTCCTTAATTTGTGCACAGTTCACTGGTACCTTCTTCAGCTGCATCCCTACAGCAGTTCTGTTACAAAAGCTGCAAAAAAATCACAAAAAATCCAAATGAACCAGAATATAGTAGTTTTACACAAAAACAGATTTTATATCTATTAGAATGAAAAACTACATATGCATGCCTGCCAACCTAGCAACATGAAAATTCGGGAGACCGCAGCGGGGGGGGGGGGGGGGGGGGGGGTAAGAAAGAGGGATTTTTTTTTAAACTTACTGAGACTGGAGATTGACATCACAAAGGGGTAAGGATGTTTATTTTGAGCTGCTTTGTTCTTTCCGCGAAGTCGCAAAGCAAAGAAACTCGGCTGTGTATGAGTCCAGATATACTTCCAAGTACTTCGGGAAAACATGCAACTGACACCTAGGCAGGCGGCGTAGGCCTAGTGTACAAAATGCGCTCGCACTTCCTCCAAACCCGGTCGTGCTCTAAACGACCTGCCTGCCGCGTTCATGAAAGACCTGTTTTAAGTGGTGGTAGCTAGCGACCCTTGCGGAGGCCGGTAGCAACAGATTTCCGCACACACAGCCACAGCCAACGTTGGCCACGGCCGCCTCGATCCGCGCCGCCGCCGTGGCGCGCATGCCCCCCTTCTACCGAACCAACCAATCTCCATTGGCAGTTGGCGATCCAAAGTGGCCGGCGTTGCTACACATTTCAAGTTGACAACACGCCGCATTAACGCAGACGCTCTTGAAGTACAAGTTGTGGTACCATTTCCCTTGCCTTCTTTCGGTACGGTGGCGAGCGCGTCTCGCGGCCGGCCTTCGCCCAGTTGCGCGGTACTCTATAGCAGTCTATAGTGCCTAGAATATACTTAGCGGTACTCTACGGTAAGGTTACAATAAATTCCAAGTATAGTGGCGAGTGCTCTCTTGCAGCACCACAACTGTCGCAGCAATAAAGAATGACGTACGTGCGTGATTAAAAAAAAAAAAAAAACACCTCTACTGTGGCGGCCACTTTTAAAGATTCAAGATAGCTTTCGTACAATCGGGAGATTAGGTTACAATTCAAGAGTCTCCCGGACAATTCGGCAGAGTTGGCAGGTATGCATATGTCCTCTAATTTTATCATCATAAGTTCGAAAATAAAGTTATTTTGGTTTAATTCCAGTGTGCCCACTTATGTCGCGTGAAAGGAGGCTCACCCAGGAGAAACAGCTCCTCCTCTTCCTACGCCTGCTCCACAGCCTCCACCGCTGGTGTCGTAACGCGGGGAGGCTCCCCTAGCAGCGGAGCTGGCTGCTGTGCCACTGGGGCAGGCAGGCAGCCGACCACCTCGGGCACCAGGGGCGGGGGCAGGCAGGCCTCCAGGGTGTCTGGCGACATGGGGTCGCCAGAGGTCAGCAATGCCGCCCGCTGAGCATCCTGCCACGAGGTGGGGAACAACAGCGACCAGGTCCTGAACAGGGCACAATCTCACAAACCGCGAGAGCATCTAGGATTGGGGACCCTTCATAGCAGCCGCAGGACGATAGACATGAGGCAGCCATGGTGCTCGTGCGAAAGCACGCTTGTGGTAAACAAATGCTCGGAAGACTATTGAAGTGGAGAGTTGGGCGAGCTGGTTACTGACTGACAATGAACCTGTACTTTTAGCGAACTTTAACACTGGACAAAGAAGGAAAAGACGAAACACACGCTAGATTTTTCTACCGTGTGTTTCGTTTTTCCCTTTTTCGTCCAGTGTTGAAATTTGCTAGAAGTATGAGTTCAGAATACTGTATTGCTCAGGGTACTCTTGTTACAAATGCCAACGCAAGTTTAACGAACACGAGCGTATCACTTCCCACAAAAAGTGCCCACACCTTAACGGAGTAATGCAGAGCAAGTAAAAAATGTAAGCAAAGAGGGGCTAGGGCTCCAGCAGCAATTTATTGCAATAAGTGAAGCAATGCCAGGAGGGCTCAGTAAACAGAGGCAGCAAGAACTACAGAGCACTGCAGTCTGCTTGCCTTATAACAGATCCAGATACAACGGATATTTAGATATAGTGGACAACGTTGTTGCGTCCAGGCTGGCAGTATGTGAAAAAGGGGCTGTGCTTATCGAGTGAGCCAGGCAGAGCAATTGCCCGTCAATCGAGCCGGCTAAATAAAAAATCTGCCAAAGAACTCCCAGTGTGGGAACAATGTGGTGCAGTCAGCGAAACAGCCGCCAGGTCCCCAGCTCCGTGCCCCTACCTGGAGGGGCACGGCGGCAGTGGGCAGTTCCGTGGGGTCAGCAGCCGACAAGGAGGGTGGCGGAGGCGTGTCCAGCTGGAGCAGCAGCCCGTCGCCGTCGTCCAGCTCCCGGAGCACCACGTCGCGCAGGAAGGCCGGCACAAACCGCACGTCCAGGTCGGCAGGCACCTTGTACGAGCAGGGCGCCAGGGGGGCCTGGGCCAGGGCCTGCTCCACCTCCCGGGAGACCGTCTCCTGGAGGGCAGAGGGGGAGAGGGGGGGGGAACAACACAGTCAGCCTCCGCTGCAGACGACGGAAGCCACACGACTGGTGCATCAAAGTCACTCTCGATTACCATTAATCGACCTTGTTTATCATTCGAGTTGACCAAACTCTGTGTGGCTCTGCAGGAGACCATCGTCATTATCAGTTTCTAGTGTCCACTGCAAGATGCAGGCCCCCACCATGTCCCTCCAGTCATTTTTCTTTCGCAATGCCCTAGTCCACGCTCTGGCTCCAAATTTTCCCATCTCATCCTTCCATCGACTTGACGGTCTCTTTCTACTCCTAGTCCCGTCTTCCGGTAGACATTGCGTCACTTTGTTGATCCACCAGTTGTTAGTTTCCTGCATCACATTCCCAGCCCAACTCCACTTTTTCCTCAGTGCGAAGCTATGAAGCTGTATCTTAGATGCGTTCCCACCAGAATAAAATTGGCGAGTTGACTACACCTTTATTAAAGGTTCCCAGTTCGGCCAAAACTGACTCATTCAAAGAGCGAAGGAAATGTGTCCCGTGTATTTCCAAACACTTCACTGCACAGTGCCCTTCGTGCGACCTGTGTGCCCTCACTTCACGTGATGCAGGGTGTTAAATAAACGCGATCATCGGCTGTGCCCCAAACCTAAAGCGACCCAAAGGATACCAAATCACCATCATTAATGAAAACAACGCGTAGAATCGATCTATCTTAAAAAACGTTTTTGCAGTACAAAAAATTTAAGAAAAAGATTTGCTGTGGCTCGAATCCAGGCCATCAGCGCCAGTCGTCAGAATCGTACCTCGAGGTCACAGAGGCCGAATGGCAGGCACGTTTTAGCACTGCAGTCCCTAGAAATTTGGCTAGTCTGCCATCCAAGACCTTCACCAGGGTCCTTTTGGTGATGAAAGCCTTGGGCAGACCGCACACTGGTAAACTGGTCAACTGCAGCGCTCTCCGAGTGTACCGGCCCTTTTTCGCTACCGACACATTTTTCTAAAAACTAAATTGTTTTTACAGCTTCTCCTAAAATCATTGTTTTCTCGCATGCTTTTTTCATGTCTGCACAAGTTTACTTCGGAACTTTCAAACTCTGACGGCTTCTGATGATCTGCTCACCGTCGAGTACAGACAGCCACAGCTAAATGCAGCATGCAAGCAGGCGATGGTAGTCTTTTTTGCTTTTAATTCCCAGAAAAAATTGCTCCGGCAAGAAAAAGTAAGTGAACAAGTAATTTTACAATAAAAAGGTTTTGGAACAGCAATTTAATTCTTAAAAATGCCTCAATGGCAAACTTGAGTGCACTGAAAAGGTGCACTGAGAGGGCACCACGGTCGGCCGGTGTGATTTTTTTGCGCGCTTTCATTACTGCAGTAACACACCGTTGTAATGATTGGATGGCAGAGCAACTAAATTTCTAGTGGCTATAGTTGCACAATAGAACATTAGCGTACGAAGTGATCTCACACACGCCAACGTGGGGGCACTGTGTGGCGAAGTGTTTGGAAACATGCGCCCCAATAAATAAAAAAATATTAAAGCCATTCCACTCAATGTGAAAGCTGTCAGAAGTGCACAGCAGTGATTTGCCATAATGGGCCGTAGCGCCATTATCCGCTCATTGCTATCACCCGACGCATTTCAAATTTCCCGCCTTTGCAGTGCTCGCGCGCCCCCTGCCTAAACTGCGCCAGCGGGAGTTCTGTTCTTTGCGTGCTTGCTTTTCCTCCCGCATGTGCCGGCGTTGCACTGCCACTTTTTTCCACTTCCGTAAAAATCGTAAAAACCCGCCCCACGAGCGTTCCTAACTGAATGAACGCGGGTGCTGCTGTTTAATTACGCATATTTTGCCTCAAATGTACCTGCAGTTTTCTTTGCAATAAAAAACGGGGAGATGCATGACAAGCGCCAGTGTTTCACGAGTTTCTAACGCTTATGACTACATAAATCGCTTAGCTTTCGAAGCCTCTGGGTTACGCCGCGACGACGGAATGCCGTGTGGCTCTACTCGGGTCTAGTGAGCGAGCTATGACGACAAGGCGAGCTCCAACAGTGCCCTGCACTTAAAGAGTGCTGCTCACCCGGAAGACGTCGATGCGGTCGCGCAGCGCCTGGGCGCCCTGGGCGAGGCGCTCCTGGCGCTGGCGCAGGTCGGAGAGCAGGGCCAGGTTGGAGTACATGAGGCGCAGGCCCTCGCTGGCCCCCTGGTCATAGCCGCCGGGGGGAACCGCCTCCCCCGTCACGTACCGCTCAAACTCCTCCGCCGGCAAATTCAGCGACTCGGCCGTCAGGTTCTCGATGAACGACACCGCACAGCACTGCACGATGGGGGGGAGGAGGGGGCAGGACAGCGTTCACGCACATGCAGAAACACCTGAAGCGTGGCATGCTGCAATACATCCATCCATACTGTACAGCAACACTGGAATCGAGGGAAGCTACAGCACACACAGCTTTCGAAGAGTCCTCACAAAAACTGGCAGTGAAACGGGGGTGTGGCAGAAAGAACCAAGAGGCGCCCCCTTCACACGCACTGGCTCAAGGTGGTTTCTATAGGGTATGAAAGAAGCTGATGATGTCTGGCTTTGCAACAAGGTCGACCATGTTGCAAAGTCCTGCACAGGATCTTGCAAGCGTGAGCACCTACGTTGAACACGCACGTACAGGCATGTGCGTATACGAGGTGCTATGTTTGGCATCACATCTGCACGTCTGCTACAACCACACACAGGGCCAAACGAACCTACAGAACGCAAGTACTGGTGACTAGGATGCATTTAAGAGCGGCTGAGCTTGTTTGCTCCCCAAAGCAGACAGCTCTCTGTACCTTCTTCCTAGAAAGTTTCTCCCAACACATGCTGGTTTCATTCTAGTTTAAAGACAATGCAGCGGCCTTGGCTTTAGTAGGGCTTCATGTTGGGCTAGTTGGTATCGGGACATTCTCAAATGGAGAGTGCTTTAAACTTACAGGACACAAACACAAAATTTCAACTTGCAAATGGGCTCGAATTGAAATTAGGGGGTTTAACACGCCGAAGCTATACCTGAGCTATGAGGCGCACCAAAGTGGAGGGCACCGGATCAGTTTTGACCACCTGGGGATCTTTAACGTGCGCCGAAATCTCAGCACGTGTGCATTCTTGCTTTTTGCTTCCATCTGAAAAGCGGCCACCACAGCCGGGAATTGAACCCGTGTCCTTGAGATCAGGAGCACAATGCCTTATAGCGCTTTCCATTGGGCGAACAGGAGCACTTCTAACTGCACCCAAAGTGCTCTCGCTAGTTCTGGCGTCTTCCAGTGGTCGGGCAGGAGCAGGGGCGTTGTGTTTCATTGGTCAATGAGGAGCACTTTTTTGGCGCCGAGAGCAGCCAAGAGCAGTTCTCGGTGCTCCGTCGCCAGCGGCGGAGTAACAGGGAACGCCGAGGAAGTCACGTGACCTCTTTTGCGTCACTTCTGGTTTTATCCCCAGGTGGCGGAGGAAAAATGGCGGAATCCAGCAGCCGCGGTAGTCGCTCAGTGCGTACGGCAGCAGCTAAGCGCGGCCGTCTGGACGATGCAGCTACTTTTAGATGATAAAAGCACCACAGATTCAAGCGCAAGCTCATCATCGGACAGCAGCAGCAGCGACGACGACGACGATTTGACATTGCATGAGTTTATGCTCGAGCACTTGTTCACCCCGCGGGAGCACTGACCGAAGGTAGAGTCGTATCTGGAAAAGACGGTGGACGCTGTTATCGTTCGCAGCTAATTTTTGGGAGACACGATGGTGACCCCTTTATTATGAACATGAACATCCGCTCGGCTTCTTCATTCGTCGCCATGCGGACAGAGAACCACCGGCCCGTATCTGGCGAAACTGGCGAGGAATAACTGCGTACTGACATCACGAGCGCGCGAAATGCTCCGGGAAGCGAGCGCGGGAAACGTTTGGTCACATGACTCTTTACATCTCGCCCTCCCCCTCTTTTCAGTGCTCCTGGAGCAGCGCGAATGTTTCATTCGCGGAACGAAAGCACACGTCCCCGTTACTCCCGTGTGCTGCTCCGGCTGCTCGCTCCACTTGCTCCTGTTTGCCCAATGGAATTCGCCATTAGTCACTAAGCCACCGTAGCGAGTTAATGTGCAGATGGATGAAGCGCAGACGAACTACCAAATTTGTATAACTTTGAGCGCGATCCAACAAGGACGACAAAAAAACGATAAACACAAACGTCTTTCTGTCATCCTGGTTGAATCGCGCTCAAAGTTTTTCCCAATATGCATTAACTTGCCCAACAGTGTGTTCTACTGAATTAACTACCAAAGTTCATTCACAAGAGCTTCCCCGACTCACCAGGTTGGTGAAGTAGTATCCGGCCTCGCCGCTGAGCAGGCGTGCGGGGGTGCTGAACCGGGTGACGTACTTGATGTTGGAGTGGAGCAGGGGCGGGTTGGCGCGCAGCACTACGTACACCATGGCCGGCAGAAACTCGTCGGCCGAGGTGGGCTTCCCTCCCCCTCCGCCCCCTCCCCCCCGCCCCTCCCCCGGACGCCCGGAGGGCCTCGAAGAGCTGCCGGGCGCAGGCCACGACGCAGGCGAGCTTGTCGCGGGGGCTGTGGCGCGAGTCGAGCTCGATGACGTGCGTGATGGCGCGGTCGAGGGCGTCCCGCACAGCGCCCCCCTCGTCCAGCTCCAGCTCCAGGTGCCGGGCGGCCACCCAGCTGAGGGAGCGGATGCGCCGCTGGATGGCCAGGTCCTTCTCCTCGTCGGCCGTCGAGATGAACTCGAAGACCGCCTTGTACGTCAGGCTCATCAGGTAGTTCTCCGTCAGCTCCATCAGCTGCTCCACCTGCTCCCCGGACAGGCCTGCACACACACACGGGAGGGCACAAAATTAAAGCCGTTCCACTCAACGTGAACGCTGATGGAAGTGCAGAGAAAGTGATTTGCCATAATTGGCTATAGCGCCGTCATCCGCTCACTGCTACCACTCAAAGCAATTCAAATTTCCCGCCTCCGTAGTGCTCACGCGCCCCCTGCCTGAAACAGCGCCAGCGGGAGTTTTGTTCTTTTTGTGCTTGCTTTCCCTCCCACACGTGCTGGCGTTGCACTGCCACTTTTTTTCACTTAGTATAGCAAAAACCAACCCAACGAGAGTTCCTGACTAAATGAATGCGGGTGCTGCCGGTTAATTACGTATATTTTGCCTCAAATGTACCTGAAGTTTTCTTTGCGCTAAACAATCGGGAGATGTATGACAAGCGCCAGCGGTTCACAATATTCAAATGCTTATGACTATATAAACTGCTTTGTTTTCGAAGCCTCTGTAGGACGGACGGCATTTGATGGAACGCCGGGTTCTACTTGGGTCCGTTATCCCACTGCGCTACCTGATTCCGGCAGTCGCTTGACCTCGAGCGTTACAGCAAGCTACGACGACAAGGTGAGCTCCTAAAGTGCTCTGCACTTAACTTAATAGGGAGGCACTCGTTGCTTATTCTCCCCTCACGGAGTGGAACATCCCAGCACCTAACGAACTTGGATGTTGCAGCCAATGAACGGGAGACAATAAAGGCATCACCTCTGGAGAAATTTTAGGCTCCAATAACTCGAGTCTCCATGAATGCTTAGCTTTGGCATGCCTATTTGGGTGTCCCGTATTTATTCGAATACAAGGCGAGTTTTTTTTCCAAAATCCTCAGTCTCTATGTCATACCCTGCCTTACGTTCGAAGCTCAGTATACATAAATGGCGATTTTTTTGCGCTCCAAACTACACCCTTGCCTTATAATCATGACCACCTTATAATCGAATAAATACGGTATACTGAGGCTGTATTACCATTTCCCTGATGTTAAGTTGTGCCATTGTGTAGGTCACACTGCCCCGTGACAGCCTTCTGCCTGAAAAATTCTGCAGAGCTAAGTCACAATTTCCCGAACGGGGACTCTAGCTCTGAATAAACCAACTATCTAGACCAAGTGTTAGACTGTTATCACTGGCAACAGTTCCAATGCATGGGAAAGTATTTGCAGGATTCTTGACGAGATACCCAGCTCACACAATCGCCCACTGGTCTCACAGTGCAAGCGTGTGCACGCTGCCGAACAATGCTCACTGCAAGCCAACGACTCTGAGAAGGGACTGACGCACCTTGGTAGTGAGTGTGCGACGCAAAGCGCTCATGCATCTTTTGGTAGAAGTCTTGCACCTGGTTCGACAGTTCGTCAACAGACTGGTCCCTGGACATCTTGTGGATGCGGTCCACAGCTGCCTTGACCTGAGGGTGGAAGAAAAGGGTCTTTTCGTAAATTAACTAAAGCAATAAGAAATGTCTGGGCTTGTTGGTTCATACTTCGTATAAAAACAGTGCTTAAGATGGAACACAAAGACAGCGGCTACACACACACACCGCGCTTTGCGTGTAACCTCTTTCTTTGGGTACCGTCTTAGCAGTGTTTTTTGTATGAAGTATCTTTCAGTAAACCCTACACCAGAGTTACTCAACATATGTAATGTTCCCCATGGGTCCCACATATCAAAAAAACAGTCCATGATTGGTCCTCCGCCCCAAAAGGGGCACAGGACCCAAAAAGGGCAAACAGGGGCAAACGGCCTACCTGACATCTGTCGACAAAAAATTGAAGTACAGTGGAATCTCGTTAAACCGTACCCACATATACCGCACTTTCTTTTTATACATAGTTACGCCGAATCCCCGGCCGGTTCCCCTTTAACTTTATGCATTCGGATAAGCTGTAGTGCCAGTTAGTGCGTACTTTGTTCACGTCCCCATCCGGTATGCTTTAACAAGGTTTCGCCGTAGTACTCAGCTAGCTGTTTGCGGCTGGCCACTTGCCATAGAGGCAGTGCCATGGAAACATGTTCCAATTTGATCTTTTGTAATTTCAAATTGAAGTTTTATCGAATAATTTGTTCGAATAATTTGTGTTATTCAAAGGAAATGTTCAGCAGTATCCAGTTTTTATCCCCCAGATGCCTTAACTACAACGCAGGGGTGTTCGCATGGCCTGTATTCTGAAGCGGGGTTTCGCAACCGGTATACATTGAAAAACTCACCCCACACCGGGCACATCTGTGTCACTAAAAGAGCAACTGTCTGACGAATGGCCACAGGATAGGGAAGCAGCTTTTTCCCCGGCAGGTGTTGTGACGGCAGCCACTGCCTCCACTGCTCGAAACAAGATTTCCACGCGGTGAAATATAGAAAACCCCTCCCCCCCTCCCCACTTGCCACATTTCACCTTCCCAGCCAAACTTTCCATTTTTTTTCGCACGTACAGCACCGCGAAATTAATGACGTGCCCCACCTGTTTGATGACGTCGCAGGCGGCGGCGTCCTTGAGGTCCCGCAGGAAGTCCATGAGCTCCTTGGTGGCAGGGTTGCTCTCCAAGCTGCTCAGCTGGAGATCCCTGGAGCTCGTAGACTCTGCAGGTGGTGGGAGAAGCAAGCAAGGCTCGCTTAGTTGCCCATAGGTTGACGTTGGGCTAGTTACTCATTATTAGCCCCATCCGCTTACTAGTTATCAGTCCCATCCCGTTACTGGCTGGCTACTGGCGCACAAGCACTCCGCGTTGGCCATTTTGCTCGCATCACTCCGAGATGCACCCACAATATATTGATGGCAGGAAGGATGTCTTTGCTGTAAACAGCCAATATAACAATGTTCTCAGGACTGGAAATTGGCTTTGTTAAAAGCAATGCTCGTCTAAAAGTGGAGATGTGATGTCCTGAATGCACTACAGTGGGGAATATTAAAATCTTTCGAATCAATGAATGAATAACTTTATTCCACAAGGATGGTGCCATGGCAGAAGAGGGAAAGGGGTGGTGAGAGGAAGGTAAGTGGGACAGTAAAGTGGGATTCTGAATCAAGTGATTTCGTAATAGTGCGGGCTTACTGCACTAAACTTTACAGAAGGTAGTAGCTTCCAGCATGCCAGCTCAATTCCAATGTTACTGAAACACGTCTTTTGGCTGTGCATTAGCAGCACTTTTTGTTCCTCTTTCAAAGCAAACAAGGCAATTAATATTGGGGGTTCTACTGGCCGAAATAATGTGGATTGCCTCCAGCCTAGAAGCCGCTGCATCAAAATGCCACGACAATGGAACGTCCATGGGGGGCATTTTCTCATGAATAGCTATGGGCACGCTCACTGCGTAAATTGTGTAATGAAGGCTTGAACTGCTTGTCCCGAGCAAAAAAAAAAAAAAAAGGGACTTTCGGACAAACAGAAACTGGGCCGCAAGCCCCCCTTGGCGCTCACTCCTGCTGTGAAAATTGCCACTATTTTCCCTACAGTAGCCTCATGACAAGTCTGCCAAAACCTCACTTTTATTTCCTGAGTCATCACTTCGCTTTCCCTCTAAGCACAGAAAAAAAAAAAAAATCTATTTGTCTAACTGACCTGTCTGTTTTTTGCCGCACAAAGCGGCCACCAGGAAGCAAGAGCAATTTGTTATGCAATCCAAAAAGCATGATGTCACCCAAACGCCATGGGGAAGGCGCAGCTGTTGTTAAATGTGTTAAATTCAATGTCGAGCATAGGGGAAATTTGAAATAAAACAAAGGGTGACAACGACGGTTACGCAAGCAGGGCGGCAGGCACGCGGTCTGCGCTTGACTTCCAACGGCTGACAGCTGTTTCCAGGCGTCAAGCTGGGAATGAGCAACCACTACCTACGGCATCTGATTTTCCGGGGACCTGGCGAGCAGCAGGCTGATACGAAGTTGAATGTTTCTCATTTTTGCTGCGTACGCTTGAGTCCCTCTGTATGGTTGCTCTCGTGTGCGCCGTGATGCTCTCATTGCAAGGGTTAGATTTTTTAGTACAATCGCTGCACACAAATCCCACGTAGACAGAAACCGACCAGAGCTGAAGTGCTCAACACAGGGGTCAGGTCGAATGCGACTGCTCCAAACATCACGACCCTTTGTGCAAAATGACTACCGGTGACCTTCACGGTGTTTTTTTTTTTTTTTTTTAAATAAGAGATGCAGTTGTAAGGAACAAGGGAAAATGGGCATGTGGTGGTACTAGTGATAATCCCAGCCAGAGATATTAGTGACACCTCTTGCAGAAAGCTACAATAGATGAGCATCCCTTTTTCCTGGACTCAGACTAACTAGTTGAAGCACAAAAAAAAGAAAACTCAGTCAAACAGCATTCCCTCTCGGTGAGTGCAGTTCACATTACGCACGTTGCAGCGGTCATGCTGCCTGCACTAACAACAAGTGGCGTAAACAGGGTCAACTCCACTATGCTAGTGTGCTACTGCAGAAAATCAAGTCCAGGCAATAACCGCCACAGTGCACTCAATGTGCAATGCAACTGAACTCCTCTGCCAAGGTTTAGACAGCACCCAAAGAAAGAAGAGATCGGACTGTGGTGGGTGCACACAGACAGGAAGAATAAACGGGGGAAAAAAAGAAAGAGAAACCAAGCCAAGCTGAAATTTAAAAAGAGACAAGGCACCGACCAGCTTGTTTTAAACAGCTAGTCCCCTTCTTTCTTTCCCACCCCCAATCCAAGGCCTTCAGTACTGAACCAAAAAACTCACGGGGGCAGGAATATGTAACTAGAGGCACAGTTCCAGGTAAGCCGTTCAACACCCAATCCTGCTGGTCAAGTTGTGGCAGCATTTCCTAGTACCGTGTTTGGGGACAAGGAGAGGGTGCTCCTCACCCTTGACGGTGTTGGATCGGCGGATGATGCTGCGCAGGGTCTTGGTGCGCTTCTCAGCATGCTGGCGCTTCTTCTCAGCAAAGCGGGAGAATGGGGAGGGCTCCTGCGGGGGGGCAGCTGCGCTGCCGCCAGTGGTGCTGCCCTCGGGAGACTCGCTGGCGCTGCGCGAAAGCCTGCACGTGCGGGAGGAGGAGGAGGAGAGAGAGGAGAAGCCCAGCTAGTCAGTGCAGCTCACACACATCCCCCTTTCACAAAGATGGTTGTCTGGACACAGCTCGCCAACCTGGTCAAGCAGTATTCTCACAATACTGCACCAACAGCGTCCCAAAATCAAAAGAGGAACCTTTAGGGAGTAAGGGGACGGGCGGAGCGTTCCCGCCAACAAATCCGGCTGTGTATGCTTCATACCACACGCTTAAAAACCCTCGGCAAGCCTGCACATGGACCAAGCAATGCAAGGCCAGTGCGGACAACTCCAACTTCGCACAGATTGCTCACAACCCAACGTCTCGCAGAGGAACCACTTGGGATTTTTTTTCTTCCCCAGCAAGTATTCTTTTAAAACAAAACTGGATGAGTCATATCTTTCGGGCTGCTCCAACTACAAGGCATATAAAAAAAAGGCATATATATAAAAGCTTCCATATTGAAAAATTTCTTTCTCTGAAACTCTACATTCAATTCCCCCACACAGGTGCATTCAAATGGGCCGCTTCGGGGTGTAGCCTATGCTGTAAAAAGTTACAAAAAGACTATGAACACAATGGGGTGCCTACTTCTTTCTAAAGCAACGAAACTAAAAACGTGTACCACAACGTGGGTACCATGTGCACCCTCATTCCACCTGAGTAATTGTCGAGTGAAAATCTTCCACAACCAACAAAACTTCCCTGCAACTGTAAGCATCCCACAATTCTACATAGTGAAATGTGCCTTATAACTGCCACAACTAAAACAATATACCCAGCTTTTGACATGCATGCATTCACAATGAAACCCCGTCGACCGGAGGCATAGACAAACTGCAAACAGTTGCTATGCAGTCTGTTTGTCTCCTGTCAAGATCAAGACAGCCAAACACCTCGCGCCTGACACCGTCTCTCAAACTCGCGACCTTTTCGGAGTGTTTGGTTACGAACCATGCATTTATTACTCCAACCCGATATTAAAATACCCGATAATGCCTGGTATGTGTGGAAACTTGCATTTCTATATCTTCTCCAGACATTAATCTCTCCTCCCCCCAGCTGTTACTGAACCGCACAAGCACCAGCTGCCATTTTGAGTTCAATGCCGCACTTCCTGCCTGACAACCACATCTGACAAGTCGGGGTGGATGATCAGCTCGCGGCTTCGGAAGTTTAAAAGACGTTTTATGGCATTTTTCACATTCCAGAGCTGTGCACTGCAATATATTTCTCCTGACAGGACAGAAGAGTGTCACTGCTCTCACAGCGAGAGTTTAACAATCTTAAGATTAAGCACTTTTTGGTCCCCGTAGCAACAAATTCAGACGTTCTCTTTCGCTTTTTTTTTTTCTTCACCCGCCTGACAATGCTGCTACTAAGGGAACAGAAAGTATGCGGGACTGAGGTTGGACAATGCAAATTCTAGGCTTACTTTTCTGTGTGCTAGACGGTACACAATTTTCTTTTTTTCACAGCACTGAGTTCTATCTGACCTTGTACAGATGCAAAGAAAAAAGAAAAAAAGAACTAGTCGAAGTTTTGTTGCCAAGAACTCTCACGTATAACAAGCACTACTGTGAAAAAAAAAAAAATAAAAAAAAATGACGCAGCTCCTTTTTTTCAATATGCTTATATTTGTGACAGCTATGATAATTTTGCTACTGGGACAGGAAGGAGCACGGCGGGAATCACAGCATCACAACAGGCTACAAAAGAAAAAAAAAAAAAAAACTGTAAGGAGCAATAAACTTAAGGTCGAGGACAGGGGGATTTTCTTTCGCTTTACAAGACCCATGACAAGAATGAACTCGCTAACAAAAAGAAAACACTGAAGAGAGAACAGAGCAAAGCAGGCATTCCTCTGACAGTGACATATACAGTACAGTAAACTGTAAACTGGAATCTCAAAAAACAACAACCGGAACCGTTTTAAGCAAAGACATTGCTAAGAAAACAACCGGGAAAAAACAAAAGCGAAATGTACCTCCCAGTTTTTCTAAACGGGTGTTAAAGTGCTAGTAAGCATTGGGCCTGATTTGATGGAATTTAGAAACAGCATTAACAAACAACACATGAAACAACAACACCGGCGCTCTTTTGAATTCCATCTGATACGAATTAACTAGCCCAAATTACAGTTTTAACTCTGTGGGCATCGTTTGGCCCAGTCACTACAGAATAACGCACTGTGGCAGAAGGCAACTGACTCTACAAAGTTCAAATTCAAGGTTTCAAGTCTGCTGCTGCGGACGGCTGCACATTAATTCAGACGCCCTGAAGGGTCTTGATGTGCACCAAGCAACATGTTCTTGTTTTTACGTCTTCATCGGGAAAATCCACCATCCGGAATCAAACACACCGTTTTATGTTCAGTAGTGCCTCCACCACTGAGTCGCGATGATATGTGAATGTTGAGGATGCAAGACAATACCTTGCACTACAACTGCAATGAACACAGTCATTCAAATTTTTTACTTCCAAAACTTCTCACTATTTTCAAATCCTTTTAGAATTTTTTTCTTCTCTTTCTAAAACCTTTCATGTTCATCTGCCACTTGTGGTCTGGTCAATACCACAACCTGCCGCCATTCACAACACCAACGTTCAGTTCTCCGATGGCTCGCTCGTGTCGTTCGATATTTTACTACCTGCTCTTCTGTCAAATGCTCCAATCTTGTGTAGCAGGAGCAGTAGAGCGCTTAGACTGATGCTTGTGAACCCACAGTTCTGTTTTTATTACTAACTCCAGTTTTTTTTTTTTTCAATGTTTAATTTATGAACTAGCCACCCTTCAGCCAAACACGTCAAATGCAACTCTACGAAGGGTCAGTCAGTAATGTATTTGATGGCAAAAGGGGATTAAAACCTCCCCACACTGACTGCATTGCTTTTCTCTTCTGGGCTGCTTACATTTTTATCATTCAACCAGCTGTTCAGAAAATGCGGGGAGTTGGTGTATATATGCTTCCCCTTTGAAGCTGCGATTCTAGCCAGAGTCAGAGCTACAGACAAGGTCACTTGACATCCGAAGGAATCACCACATTGCCAGTGTATGCAAGAAGGTGATGAGAAAGGAACTAGGCACAAAATGGGCTACTAGACACAGCTCGGATTTTTCGCCCCTCAAGCCTTCTTTCCATCGAAATGGAAAGCCATTCCGTACAGGATGCATCACCAGGCAAGAGCTGTTGTACTTCTACAACTGCACAAAGATCTGGGAGCTTTCATCGGACCGTGCACAAAGCTTGCAGCGAGTGAAACCAATGTCAGTAGCACTGAAGAATACTTGTCAACGCCTTAATGTGGGCAATCAGGTTTCTTGAGCAGTGAAGCCTATCAAAACAACTTGCTAAAGATGAGCATGAAGCCAATCAACATCCAACAATATGACCACATGAGCACACAGGTGCTCATAAAGAGTAACACCACATGATCTTTCTTCAACTTATTTTACTTCAGTTGGCAACTTTAAGTTAGAAAAAAAAAACTACACGGTGGCGGGATAAAGTTGAGTTTTAGTAAAAGTTAAAATGATCCTCCTTCAGAAGGATACGAAGAAATGAGAGTTACGTGCTGAAAACAGCACACACTATGCACAATGGCAAAATTTACGAAAGGCGAGAGTTGGAATCGGCTGACGGTGTACGCAGCCTTGGCAAAAAACACAAACAGGAAACTCCGGGCAACGCAATAAGGGTTTTGGGAAAAAACAGCACCACCGCACATGCTGCTTCCTCTTACTGCTTTGTACGTCACGCTGCTTTCTCCCCCTCTATGTCTCTTCTCTTTTTCATGTTCTGCACGTGGCCACGGTTTTCCACTGGTTTTTAAATAGCAATGCTCGCAGTTCAACTATTGCCTTCCCTCTTACAGGCAGCACAGTTGTGTATTCTACCGGGAATACACAATTGCTGCGCACATTACTGTATTTATTTGATTATAAGGTGGTCACGATTGTAAGGCGAGGGTGCAGTTTGAAGAGACAAAAAAATTGTCAAGAAAGCTTGGAATATAAGGTGGAGTATGACTTTGAGACTACGGATTTTGGAAAAAAACCTCGCCTTATATTCGAATAAATAAAATAACTGTTTACTTTCATGTTTACCCGCTAGTACAGTTGAATCCCTGCCCCTAACGATTCAGCTCTTGCAGGAGTGTAGAATCGGAAGATCGAATTGATGAATGAAAGTGAAATGAACAAATTCAAATCTCTTTCACTGCTGCGATGCTCTGACAAGCACTTGCTTCTTGGTTTTTCAAGCCTGAGCATGTTTCATGTTTAAATACCACTTCAGCGTCATACTCTCAAATGAAAAGCTCCAGAGGCAGAAAGGAGCATTAGCCAGTAGGGAAGCAAGAATCAAATGGCTTCACGACGCCAAGTGTGCCAAATGGCCAATGCGAATGGCCAATGACAAATGGCTTCACAATGTCAAGTGGCTCCACAATGCTAAGAAGCACAATGCTTCTCACCATGTGCTGAAGTGCTTGATGTTTCAAGTTTTCAAGATAACGATTTCAAATTCTGTTCTGTAGACATGATGGAAGACTCTCAAAGCACAAGGTCTAATTTTGGGTGTTCAACATGCCAAGGCAACACCCGGGCTACAAGGCGTACTGTAGTGGAGGGCTACGGGTTAATCCGAACCACGTGGGGATCTTTAAGATGCACTAAAATCTGGACACGCTGGCGTTGGAGCCCAATTTCTAGGCCAAGTTGGCCGATGCAAGGTGCCTCGGTGTTCAAAGTGATTTTTTCTTCCATAGCAATGTATGGGTACTGGTCAAAACCTCTCAGTGGGGCAGAATTCAGTGATAAGTTGAACTGACTGAGGTGGAATAAACAAGGGGCAATTGCACATTCTTTTTAATCACTTGAACCAACACATCTAGATTACGAGACGTTCCTCCCTTGCCCATTTCTTCTAGTAGCCAAGGCCGCCCGCCGGCATGAAAAGCGAAAATTAAATGATGAAATTCACATGAATTTTCAAATGAAATCAGATCCAGCTAATTTTTAAGCGGAGGGTTATGAGGCAGTAATGAGACTGCCGTTTAAGTAACAACATTACAGCGAATGGCTGACCTAAATCCTCTTGGCATATGCCCCATAATGCTCTCCCCGTTAAAGACCTAATCAGCATGCTTCTTCTGCTATTTTCCATCCACAACGCAGTTTCCACAAACCAAACTAGAGCACGGACTTAAACAGCTGCAACAGCAATTTCCACAAGCAACTTTCTGCGCGCCAAGGCTCATTAGAGGACTGCCAATAGCTGTTGAACAAACAGAACCATTGACGTCAAAAGCAATCTCGCGTGTTGACCAAAGCACGTGCCTGTGGCATCCACTTGCAACACGGTGATGTAATGCCTAGCGTCGCATTTAGAGGCCCTCGAAAGGAAACAAGACACGAGGACTAAAAAGCATGAACAAAAAGCAACCAGATGACAGATGAAATTACGATTGGAAACGTGGGACTTGCTAACCCGATGATTCAGTGTGCCCGCATTGTTCCTATCCATTATTGGCTCC
The DNA here is from genome assembly GCF_048455015.1 of Haemaphysalis longicornis. Lineage (NCBI taxonomy): Eukaryota > Metazoa > Arthropoda > Arachnida > Ixodida > Ixodidae > Haemaphysalis > Haemaphysalis longicornis. The sequence goes on from NW_027526296.1 coordinate 5,255,276, forward strand.
ATAACTGCGTGGTGCAGCGAGAAGTCATTCAGTGCGCCCGAGCCAAAAGTCGAAAAAGGAAAGAAAAGCAAACTGACTGAAGTAAAAAAAGCCGTTCCACCCAATGTGAAAGCTGTCGGAAGTGCAGAGCAGTGATTCACCATAATGGGCTGCAGAGCCGTTATCTGCTCACTGCGACCACCATATGCAATTTAAATTTCCCGCCTTCGCAGTGCTCACGTGCCCCCTGCCAGAAACAGCGCCAGTGGGAGTTCTCTCTTTTTGGCACTTGCTTTCCCTTCCACACGTGCTGGCGTTGCACTGCCACTTTTTTTTGCTTACGTAAAAACCAACCCAACGAGCGTTCCTAACTAAATGAACGCAGGCGCTGCCGGTTAATTACGAATATTTTGCCTCAAATGTACCTGCAGTTTTCTTTGCGCTAAACACCGGGGAGATGTATGACAAGCGCCATGGTCCACGAGTTTCGAACACTTATGACTATATAAACCGCTTGGCTTTGGAAGCCTCTGGGTTACGCCGCAACAACGGAACGCCACATGGCCCTACTTGGGTCCGCCGAGCGAGCTACAACGACAAGGCGAGCCCCTAAAGTGCCCTGCACGTAAAAGGAGAAGGGAGAGGAGGTTTGCAGAAGTCCTCAGGGACACACACTCACCACGCGGGCAGGGAGTAGCGGCGATCCTGCACACCGCCGCCGCTACCGTTGTCTACATCAACCGAAGCCAGCTTGGTCGCATCCCCGTGGTCAAGCACAATGGAGAAAAAACTGAGGCCCTTCGCAGCCACGCGCATATGGATGATAGAGGAGGAGGAGGCACAAGAAGGGAGGGAGGGCGGATCGGCAGCTCACCCCCGACAGCTCACGCACACGCGGTGGCAACAGGTCTCACGTGCGAGCTCATCTGACTCGGCGAGCACGCGAGCTGGCCTCTAAATCCACCACGACGGAAGCGTCTGCACAGTGCAGACAGCGCCGCCGCTGCACACGTTGTAATCGCTCTGCTGCACTGCAATGCCGCCAATGTAGCCACGACAACTGCCACCCACACGCTTTTGTTATGTGCGCGGCAGCTGCGCCGAAAGGTTTCGGAAACGGCACGAAAACACAAACGCGCCAAACGCACAAAACAAAACGCGAGACACGCTCGTAACGTGCCGTCGCTCCTCCGGCCAAGCTCGCAGCTGTTGCGTCACTCCGAGGAGCGCAGCTGTTGAGAGTCGGTCGGAGCGGCGGCGGCGAGACCTTTTTTTCTTTTTCCTTTTTTTCTCAAGCTTTGCTTACACGTAGGCTTTGAAGAATTTCTTGAGAATGCGCGAAGAAATGTTAGCGTACAGCATTAAGAAGAAATTGAGCCGAGAATGGATGAGACGGATAGAGATAAAAATTGTGACAGCTTGATGCGAGAAAAGGTCATGCTTAGTGTTCTGACAAACTCTCTTCACAGATGCGTCAGCATAGTGTCCGCACATGTGCGCTTCATTGTCGCCTCGATCTTAATTTCTGCTCCCACTAAAAGACTACACGCAATGAAGTAGTACTTCACGATAAAAATTCCGCAAGTTCTATGAAATGCTAATATTAATTCCACTTACAAAAATGAGAAGAGTTTAGAATTAGGAGAACTAGACTAAGGTACGTCACGCAAACAAACGTGCCTCACACACACAAAGAATGTGCAGATGCAGCTAGAAAAAGTGCACACAAAGCAGCATTGCTGGCATGACAAACCGGACATGCTACAGCTACCACTAAAAGTTGCACTATAGATTATGCACTAAACAGGACACAATATGAAACCTGGTAACTGGCACTCACTTGGACACCAAGTTATTACTGGCCTCTAGGGCAGAGACCACCAAAGTCAGTCTTGCTCACGGACTCCAGAACCGCATCCACCTTTTTGCTCAATAAAGTTCCTTACTACTATTACAGTTGTGTACCAAGTTGACATTCTCCCCGAGTTTTCCGGGTTTCCCCTGAGTCTTTTTGATAAATTCCCTGACTGACAAAGAACTTTGTTTTAGGTCAAGACGGGATGACACCACGTCACCAGTTGCTGTCAATCTCTAAAAAGCATGCTATAAAATAAAATATGACATAATAAAGTTTGAATACTAACCAGCAACTTTTATCGCATTCAAAAAGAAAATATAACAGAGTAGTAGTAACATTCATGGTTAATAAAATAAAGAAAAAAAAATGATAAACCGTACTGCAATGTTCTCAGCTCACACTCAATGCCCCAGTGCTATATTTCACTACTTCAAAGAGTTTATCTTGGTTTGGATGAATGACACCTGCCTCTTAAATGCCGTCACTTAAAGTGCCCGTAAACGCCTCGATACATGTAAGCTGTACGAAGCGAGTTCTCACTAGAACCAGTGACTGCAGACGGCGCTATTAATAGTACAGACGCCGGAGGGCTGTCCACTTTTGACTCGCTGTTACTCAAGCCAGCATTACCATGAATTTCACTTCTGTAATAAATAACAGCTGATTTTCCGTGATAGAAGCATGAATTCTCAGTTTTCCCAGTTGGTAGACACCATGGGTATGCATTGCAACGTGGTCTGCATTGTGTACTTATGGTAGACATTGCAGTATGGTACGTAGTACGCCATGTAGCAAGTCGTGCAGTATGATGCTAAACTGCGATATGTACCCATGACGCAGATATCGCCAACGTTGCAACAATGTGTGCCAATGATACACACACGTACCACGGACACACACAAATACATAAACGCATTCTCCAGTTAGCTTCTCGACAAAGTGGAAGCAGCCAGACAAAGGGGAAAACCATAACAATGGAAGCACTCGTCCATCACTAACTCCCTTGTGCAGTGTGTTTGGGGGCCACACAAAGGCAGCCGACGGAACTTGCAGTCAGCTGCCGGCAGGCGCAATGTAACTAACAAATTGCATAAAGTGCAAACATTGAGCACAAACTCCGCTTCCTCAACATTCCAAATTCCGAAACATTGCTCACGGAAGGCCTTGCATGGCCTGTTTTCTTCAAGACCTTCCGAGAAAGCACTGCTAAGTTTCTGTTGAACTGCAACCGTGACACACAGTATTATGACTAAGGGAGGATGCGACATTTTGTTAAGTTCTACTTCTTAATGATGAAACAGGGGAATGATGTGCTTGCAGTATTCGCGAGGGAAAAATTAAACAAATGATGAAATGTGGAAGACCTTACGCGAATAAAAGGTGCAGGCATACTTGGCATATGCTTGGAACACGTGAAAAGATTTTGCTGGGCAACTTCAGATATGGAAGACAAGGGTGAAATTTTTTGTTGGCTTAGAAATCAGACTGAGGTACTACACATCAAAGTGGCGGCAATACGGTTGCCACCAGTTCTGCATCGCGCATAACTGTCCCACATCCATTACCGAAGAAATGGAAAAAGAGTTGTCGAATGCTCTGCACTCTAAACTTCGTAGCCCTCCCTTGTATTCGAACTATGGCAAATGGAAAGATTGAAGTTCACCAAATTTTTGATAGAAATAAGGTGTTGAGGCACAAAGTCGGGAATTTTTGTGATGAAATTTTTGAAGAAATAAGCTGCTGAGGCATGAAAAATCCAAAATTCCCTGGCAAAATTTTTGTAGAAGTACTACGCTGTTGAAACAAATTGAGTGGGAGGGGAAAGTGATAAATTGAGAACATTGCTGGTGAATGTTGCATCCTCTTTTTTTCCCACTGAAGGCCAACTATTATAAACCTGCGAGGATTTTTATCAGTTTGCACGATCTGATAAGTCAAGTGGGGATGCCATTTATTCCGACAAGAACTGTGATTTCACACAAGCTCTGTGCAAGTCAGGTCAATTTCTTCAGCCAATTTCCTTGTGGCAACATTAAGGGTCAGACGTGTGTTCCAGCAACTAGTATTTGTTGAATTCTTCGCTATACAGAGTGTTTGTTTCACCGAGTATTCACAAAATAAAGGACTGAAAGTAAGATCCATCCCGTTTTCGGTGCGAGCTTACGTGTCTTGGCGGCACCAGTATTATAACGTTAATTAGCACCACTAGCTGAACTTTGTCAATTGGATTTCCAACTACTCGATTTAAGGCACATGTTTAAAATTGGGAATTGAGCACGAGTACTAAAGAAACCTAGCCCATCAAATCTAGGATCTCGCTTTTGGCTAGAGATGTGTCCCCTGAAAGCGCAGCACTCGTGTACGACGTTATTCCCTGCATCGCGTTTGACGTCACTTTGACGCATTTCCTTCCCGTCCCCCGAAATGCCCGCCAGTGTTGGCTGTGACGTCTCACGGCAGCAGCCCCCCACCCGGTATTCCATCTCCCCACGCCACACCCACGCACACACACGTGCGTGGCCACACGGGTACCCGGCACTAAACCAGGTCACGGATATTTCGTGCAGGCACGGCGGTACACATGAATCTGTGCCGGCGTACAGCTGCCACGACTGAAAGAACACACACAAATAGACTAAAAAAAAAAGAAAGCTGAAGAAAATAAATGTATAAGTGTGGTTTGCCATGTTATGGTTCCTATTTCGAACAAACGAAGATCCGCCACGCTCTGTGTGGCTATGGCAGTGCTGTTTGCAGATTGAATGTGCTGTTTCGCACTTCCAATCGCCGATAAGAACAGTTTTTTTTCAAAGTTCCATACCATAATCATGATGCTGTAACCAAACATGACATGGTAATTATATTTCTTTTACATTGAATCGAGAAGGGGGGAGGGGGGTAGACTGGCACCCGTGGGCCGATTCAAATTCAAATAAATACCGTAAAGTTCCAAAAGAACGCCCACCCAAAGTGCAGAGATATTATGTAAAAAAATACGAGATGGGCCATCTTTCGGGTCAAGAGCGAAAAACCAGAAAAAAGTGGCCGCACTGCCAACCAAACTCCGGAGATACTATCAAGAAAAAAGACCAGATGGGTGAACTGTCGGCGCAAATGTGGAAAGGACAGATGAGTGGCCGCACCAACACACGAAGAGATGATTCGCGTTTACTTTGTCCACTCATTGATGCTAAAGCCATCGATTTTAGGGGGTGGGTGATCTTTGGTGTCTTTCAGTACACTGAATATTTCAACCCTAAAGGGGGATTGGCGATGTTTCAGGGGTGGGCGTTCGCTCGGAACTTTACGGTACAGTATACGTGTCAACGAACTCAGCTGCGACTGCTTATGCAGATCAACGCACAGGTGCGGGAACAGTTGTGACCAGCCCGAAGTCGGGGCTGTGTGTGGGTGGGAGGCCTGTGGAGCCTAACGACTCAAAGAGTCGGCAAGTGTACAGGACACTACGGGTAGGTGGGAGCAGAAAAAAGAAAAAGGTGCTGGCAGACAGACACACACCCTCATAAGGGCCACAATTAGAGAACCTGAGCTTGGCCAACAGCGGCATGCAGCCAAGCCTTGCAAGACTTTAACGACACCCTGGCAGGTGCAACAGCAGAGTCTGTTCTCTTGCACTAGGTCAACGTTCCAAACGCCCACTTAACGGTTTCGAAGCTGTCTGCCCCACACTGCAACAAAGCAAAAGACTCGTATCCCACGCGACCGACACGATGAATCCGGAATACACTGCAGGGGGAAAAATGGCCACCTGGTTCTTTCATTCTTCCTGTCGACGCAAGCACAAAATGACAGCAAAGAGAACTTCATCGTGCATGCTATGTTTGCCCTGCGTGTCTGCACGTGCGGCATATCCTTCTGATGTTTGCATCCGCAAATGAGATTTCAAATTTAGCACTGGCAGACACGGCCGACACATACCGCACAATGTGAAAGAATTTACTACTATTCTGCAGGCACATGGTAGCATGATGCCAGTTCAATGACTGATTCACGCCATAACATTGTGGGAGATGTTGATAAGCTAACCCTCTCGGCAATCACTCGTGGTGGCACTGGGCAAAACAAGGTACATTCTCAAATGCTTCGACGGGCATCCACAAGTGGCCCCTCGAACTCATAAATTGGGTGGAAGCCCTTGACAAAAACACTTGGATGGACTGGTACGTTTCAAGCCCCTGCCACCCCACCTCGCATAAACCAGACCTGCCAGAACATCTGAAAGCTTATGCCACATTTATGATAACACAAACACTGAACAGGAGTACTTTGTGTCTTTTCGGCTAAAAAAAAAACATTCTTCGTGGCTGGAATTGAACTGAGTGAGTTACCAAAGGCTGGTTCTTTCAAACTGAACAAAGCTCACATTTTGTTTTCACGGCCCTTTTAAATAATAATATTTTCAACAACAACTTCTTTCTCCTCAATGTTAGGGGGCACGTGCTTGTTATGCTTCTGCAGACGCGGCGGCGCTGCATGCTGCACGTGCATTATTCAGTCAACTCAGTATTCAGAAAACAATAAAAAAAAAAGCACCTCTAACTGCAAGTTTGTTCCTGTTGCATTTGCATTGTATTCCGTATTTCTATGCCTCTCCGATTTTCTGCAAGCTGGTTTTGTTGCGCGTTTGCACTGAAATGACAATGTAGAACGAAGACCTGCCTTGCTGTCCCTTGTACCCCTTTCCTGCTCAGAGCTGCAACCCTGGCAGCAAATGCGCACTTTTCATATTTTAAGACCGCTTCCAGCAGGTTACAACCACATCACGATTAGGCTTAAAGGGGCCATGCAGACAAAACACAAGTTTGGTTCATTCGAAAGATTGCCTCGTTGGAATCGTACTGACCCCACTTGTAACGTAAACTTCGCTCAAATAAGCTACAAAATTAGGAAAAAAAGGCAATGGCCATGCAACCCACTAGCTCACTTCCCGCAACAGTGCCTATGATGTCATATAGGCCAGCTCTACGATTGGCTGAAGCCGGCAAAAGCAAACGCAAATGGGCAGGGTTTATAAGCTTGCCGAACACGAGATATTTGCACTTACATTTAGGGCACATTCATTTTACAGCAGTAAGAATGGTGGGGTAAACAATAAAAGTTAAGAAATGCATGTAAACATAGAAGTACCGATGCGCACTGCTGTTGGTACTGCGTGCAGTATGCTTGTTTTAGCTGAACAGCAGCTAAGGCGTTGTCTAACACAATGCTGGCCGATTGGCGTAAGCGACAGTGTCTTACGTGACCACATTTGTTGAGCGAACATCGTGTTTCAGGAAACGATGATTTTCTACCTTAACAAAAACAAGCCAGGTAAAAATACAGTCAAAAACAATGCAAAGGTACAAAACTGCCTGCTGTGGTATGGTGGTGCCATCTCGGTTGACTAACGGTAAACAAGGCCACCCAGCACATATGATGTCATCGCAGACGTCACGAAAACACAAGATTCAGTGGGAGAATCAAAATTTTAACTTAAATTGATTAATTTCGCAGTGAATACAGCATGGTTTGCTTCCGGACAAGTGCTGGGGGCACTACAGAACACGAAATCTTTCGAATAAAGAAACCTCCATTTTGTCTGCGTGGCCACTTCAGGCATGGCTGTCCCTACTCTGAAATTCCTGCGATTGACATACCCCGCTTGAATTTTGCAGTCGCGTGAGCATGCTTTAATGGCGAAATTTTGGATGGTGTCGCATGGAAAGTGGATTTGAATTGTAGGCGAGATGACGCTGGCCGCAGACGTGATATGGCAAGCTCACATGAACACTGCTCAAGTTCAAGCTTTCCGTCTTACCCCACACACCAATACGTACGTCGTGCCAGCTTCTTCGGCCCTGTGGTACACCACTCTGAACATAGAACGCTTGTCACCCAAAGGGGTCGAGCTTGCAAAGAGCAGTTGAACGATGCATGTACCCTTTTTCTTTTTGTGCGTGCATTGAGAAACCACTCGTTTGACAGTGATTCCCTCGCAGCAAATCCAGAATGCCCTTTTTTTTTTGCTCCTCTCTTTCTCTACAGAGCCGGCCTGATGGTGAACCTGCCAGGTGGCAAATCGAGAGGCCCCTACCACATGAGCAGTTGAGAGGCCTAATTACCCAGCATACCATATTCTCGCACATATAACCCACCCCTGCATGTAATCCGCACCTCGCCGGAAAAGAAAAAAAAAATTCCCACGTACTGCCCGCATATTTGATACAGGAAGGCTGCACCAAGGCTACTGCTGAAGCAACACATCACATACTATGTACAGTACTAGACAGAAAAAGCATATATTTAGCAAGTAGAATACACTGACTGCATAAAATTCATTTGTTAGAGTCCTTGCGCTTGTCCTTGTTTTGTCTTCCTTGTCCTTGTGTGTTTTGCGCCATCACCGCTATGGAAGGCTTAGTGTTACTGCATAGGAGCTTCACGGTGCAAAGCGCCTTGCCGTGAAGCTGCACTAAAGTAAAAAATCCACGTATTATCCGCACCCCTGCTTTGCCACTGAAATTTTCGCATTTTTGGCGCGGGTTATTTGCGCGAAAATACGGTAATGCAAAACTTCTGCCTCTGTTTGTCGCTCAAGTTCAAAACTTCACCAACAGTGAAACATGGTTCACAAGTGCGGTATAGATGGGACAAGAAAGAAGAGACTAGAAGAGCTAGAACAAAAGAAGAGCTAGTTGTTTTACAGTTTGAACCAACTAGCCCACATTTATGCATTTACTTCGCCAACAGCACATTGCTGCCTGGCGGTTGAGTGGTGCCCGCCCAAATGTACCAATGACTGTTGGCTGTATTCTGAGTATGTCCTCCACTCCGCGCATTTCCTCGATTCGGTTGAGTGAAGACTGCCGCAGTGCTGTTGTATGCAAAAATCGCTTTCAAGGGTCTCCTCGACTTAAGGCTGGAGTGGAGGAGGGATCAAATAAGGGCATGTGCTCTTCAAAAAGCCTCAGTGTACAACTGTGTACTGAAACACATCAGAAGTTGCTCCACACACAATTACTACCTCTTGGGTCCAAATGCCACTGCACATCATATGCACGACTCCTAAGCTCTTCTTGATAGAGAAGGCCTTCCAAAGGGGCACTGCTGTTCTGCGTCGGATGTCGGATTCCTGCGTCGGATTCCTGAGCTTCCTCTGCCTTTTATAGTAATATGCCACACTGACCGCTGATGATTCCTTGTTGCAGTGGCGTAGACTTCTTATTTGTCCGGGGGGGGGCAGACCTGGAGTGCGTCTCGAAGCGGCGAAGGGAAGGGGGAGGAAGCAGTGGGGGGGGTCCCTATGAGATGACACGTAATCACCCCACAACACAGAGGCTACCACTAATCATCATCATCATCATCATCATCATAAGGGGCACCTGCAGCAGTGAGGGCCTTTTTTACATTGAGTCGGCTAACTACGAGGTGCCCCCAAATAAGACGTCCCGCAAATCTATGAACCGTGCACTTCAGTGGTTTGACGCATCCAGTAGAAATTTCTTTGAATACGTGTTTTACTGGTCACATTTATTCAAAAATATTGCATGACTGAACCATCAGCACAAAAAAAAACGAGTCGATTTGTTTTTCTTTTAATGGGCAGTTCAGGGGTAAAAAGAAAGGGACACGAGAAAGGGACACGACAGGGGCGCTACGCGCTGCTATGTTCATTTCCGTTAAGAGCCCCCGAAACGGGTCTGACATTGACCACTCATTTTTGTATTAGTGTGTGTGTTGTGCCAGAGCGCCCGACACAAATTCGCTGCACCTGGCGAAGTGCCGATGGCGGTGTTGATTCGCGCCTAGGCCAAACCGCCCGCGTCAGACGTGCCGCGACTTGGCGGGAAAGGCGCTACCGAGTCTGCTCTTCCTTTCCCATCGCGACGGTTGGACCAAATCATGCCTGGGACGAACTAATCGCCGCCGACACGCAGCAAGTAGCGCCTGGAGACGCCGCCGCAGAGTCGCCTTCCCTTTCCCGGTCGTGGCGGCTCGGCTGACGCAATCGCTTTGCCTCCATTTGCCAGATTCATAATGCAGCCAGTAATAGCTCCGACTGGAGACATTGGAACTGCACGCGGGTGCAACGGAACCCTGGAAGTATAAAACCAGCCCGGAAGCAGCGGTGGTGCGGCGGCATCTCATCGAAGGCCTTGAGTTGAGAAGTGCTATCGCGCTTGTCTTAGCCATGTAACGCTCTTGCTACCTTTGCATATATTGTATATAAATGCTGCTTCAAATAACCGTCATCTCGGGTACTTCGTCGCTATGGTCTGCGCCGCGTCGATAGCAGACTTGGCAGGGCAACGTCGCAACAGTAGTGACTGAGCTGGGATGGCCCAGTCCTAACAGACTATGTGTATGTGTTTTGGAGGCTTGGAGCGGGTATCGCTCGCAGTCGACGGCCGCAGTGCACCCAGTTGCTGCCGGTGCTTGGCAGCCGTTACAGCACTGCCCTACTGCTCTGGCGTGCTTTGTTACCTCGAAAACAAAGATTGCAGACAAGCTTTTCGAAGGCGTGATAGCTTGCACTGACGTCACTGTATTCCCGTGTTGGTGCGTTGGTTGCACGGTGGAAATCTGCAGCTCTTGGTTCCAGAAGCGCTGATGAAGCTGAGAGCTATCGATAAAAAAGTGCGGTGGCATCGTTGTGGCCAAGCAACATGTTTTATGAAACGTTCCAAGACGTGAGCTAACGCTAAAAACCCAATGTCTGGCGTTGGCGTTCATCATATAAAACGGCCCTTCCACGAGGCCTTCCACAGTGCGAGCTTAAACTCGGCACAAGTTGCTGGCGAGGAGTGGTCGCCCCGCCAGTAAACAGCAGATGAAGGTAGGCGAAGAACAACCACCGAAATTCACCATCGTCGTCAGCTTCATCATTACACGGTGGCATAAACGAGAAGCAGCGCATCGGGTTGCCATTCGAAAGCAAAACGCTCCTCTAGCAGCAAGATGTCAGCGCTGTTCGACAAAATATGCGAGGCGAAACAAGGCGTCACACGCGTTCGACTGGGCATTACGATGACCGATTAACAACCCACAACCTGCATGGTGGGGCTATATTCTCACTTGTAAATGGACAGCACGAGGACATAGTCCTACGAAACCTGAGCAAAAAGTTTCAAAACGGGAGCCTAATAAAACCTTGTGGTTGATACAAACCGTGCAGTCAATTTGACGCGAATCACGTAAACTAACCGCGACTGTTTAAATAGGCGGTTCCGCTTACGAAACGACTCCAGAGCATGACATGCATCTATGGAAACTGTTTAAGAGCGGAAAAGAGCGACATCGGTGCGCGTAGTGTACGCATTGTGAGCAGCCAGCCCCCACCGCTTCCACTAAAACAATTTGAATGAAGCAAGCGGAACGAAACAGCTACGCGTTTCCCCGCATTTGTAAACAAAAATAACTGCTCCAATCAACAGGTACCGTAGAAACACAGCAACTGTGGCAGCGCTACTTACAGGGACCTGACCCCCTCGTGTTTCCCTTTTCACCGCGACCCCTTAGCGAGCGACCGCCGAAAAACGCTAACAGCGCCGAACAAGGACAGGCAAAGGAGGGAGGTGCAGTTTTCGTTGCCTGATTTTACCATCCTTGAGAGTTAAGCAGCACAGCGCCACCGCTAAATGTCTGAAACTCGTACACGTGTGTCCAGACTTCAGTTTGTGAGTGTTTTTTCACTGCTGTACTCACGAGTGCATGTACTCACGAGTGCAAGCACTCGAAAATACAGTATTCTTGAGTATTGTAATCATTAATACTGTGTACTCATGAGTACCATACTCACCAGTTCTCATATTCATGAGTAGTGTACTCATGAGTTCTGTGCTCACGAGTAGTGGACTTACCCCTGTACTCAGTCGTCATCATACTCACTTTTTTAATCTGAGTGTGTACTCACTCATCATCGTACTCACTCGTGAGTTTGAGTACAAATGAGTACAAATGAGTGTACTCACGAGTGAGTGCGCCGACCTATGCTCCCGACAAAATGTCAATTTGCTGGCGTGCTGCTGAAGCCAAGCTATGGTGGCTAGAAGGGCCACCCTTCTAGCCACCATAGTTAAGCGCAGCGCTACATTGTTGTCAACAATCCGCACACTGAGCACATCTAACTCACCGTGAAGAAAAGCGACACGGCCCTGCGTTTCCCCCTGCCCATCGGGAGGACGGAACTGTCTTTCAAGATCCCAACCCTTATTGTAAACAATAGTTGGCAGACAGGACGGCCAACAGACCGATGTCAGCGGGCGCAGCTAGAGCCGAGCCAAGCCCTTAAAAACATCCTCAGCCGGGGCCGGAGGGGGCTCTGCCCCCCCGTAAAGCCGTCCGGGGGGGGCACGAGCCCCACTGCCCCCCCGTAGTTGGCGCTTCTGCCTTGTTGAATATGCCAAGGCTAAACTCAGTTTCAAACATCTGCACATAACTCTTAAACCTTTAAAAACATTTTTTAAGGAAACCACTCTTTTGTCCGTACCCAAACCATTCTATGAAGGTCACATTTTGACTTATTTTGTTCAAGAACCAAGGACTGTGGTAGCACTTCCCTGGTTATTTAACGGGCCCATGCAGACAAAACACAAGTTTGTTTTACTGGAAATATTTTCATGTTTTATAGTGCCCCCAGCGCTTGTCCAGAAGCAAATGATGCTTTATTCACGGAGAAATTAATTACCTCATTTAAGTTAAAACTTTTGATTCTCCCGCCAAATCGTGTGCTTCGTGATGCCTTTGATGATGCCGCAATATGGATAGGCCTTCAAGCAAATATCAGTGCCCCATTTATCCTGCAGCAAAACCCGGGACGCCTTGGTTACCATCAGTCCTCCTAGATGGTGCCCCCATACCACTCAGGTGCGCTGTCGGCACTCGCTTTGTTTCTGACCGTGTTTCCACCTGGCTTGTTTTTGTTGTGGTTGGAAGACATCGTTTCGTGAAACAGTGGGCATGTTCCACAAATAAAGTCACGTAGAACAATGTCGCTCACGCCAATCAGCCAGTGCTGTGTGAGACAACCCCAAAGCGGCGGACTGCTGTGCAACCATAACAAGCATGGTGTGGCGCAGTACCAACAGCAGTACTTACTCAGGCTTTTATGTGTATGTGTAATTTTGTAACTTCCATTGTTTACCCCACCACACTTACTGCTACCAAATGAATATGCATTTCATTTAGGTGAAAATAGCTCGTTCTGCAATCCTATAAGCTCTGCCTAATTTGCGTTTGCTTTTGCCGGCCTCAGCCAATTGCACGGCTGGGCATATGACGTCATAGGTTCTGTTGCGGGAAATGAGCTAGTGAGTCACATGGCCATTCCCTTCGTTCCCAATTATATATAGCTTGTTTGAGTGAAGCGTAGGTTAAAAGTGGTGTCAGTATGATTCTAACGAGGCAATCTTTCAAATGAACGAAACATGGTTTGTTTGCATGGCCGCTTTAAACATCAATTAAAAATAGTTTTTGCTCACAAGAGGAGCCAGAAGCCATATTGAAAAAATCGTCTTACAGTGGCGGCACCACCTCGCATATTCAAAACGAAATGCGCAATGCATTTCGCAGGATGGTTGTTTGCTTTATTAGAGTCAATATCTACTTAGAAGTAACTGTATGTGATCATGCTAAACGAAACAAAAAATTTCTGAATACCGTGTTGGCCACTGACTTTGCCATGGGCAAAAATTCTTTTTTTAGCAGTGAAGCAGTTTAGCAAATTGTAATTTTTCCTGTCCGCAGTTACAAATACCAAGAAAGTGCCAAGCGCGTGCACATGAACGCGTCGTGCCTTGTGGTGACCGCTCGGCAGTTAAAAAACAAGGAAATGCTGAGCGCTTATGTGTGCGTGCCTTGCGATGACCGCCAAGCGTCCACGGTATACGTTTGTCAACCAAGCATACACACTTCGAGATATTGGCCAAAAATGCCCCTCTCCCCCCCAAAAGAAAGAAACTTCAGCATTCGCCGAAATTGTGGCAACACCAGCTCGGAACGAGAAAGACACACATGGCCCTCCAAAGTGATGTGCAATGATTATCACTTAACAAAAAAAAAAAAAAAAAAAAAAAAAAAAAAAAAAAAAAAAAGAAGGAAGCTCACACTTATGGCAACAATGATGGAGTAAAGGTCATTGCGGCAGCAAAAAAGAAGGAAAACGGCTGCAATCGTGGACTTACACTGTCGTAATGGTTATGTACAACTTCACTACTTTCAAGTCTTATGCGTTAGTGTGAGCCATTTTTTTTCCATTTCTAAATAATACCTAAGCACCATCCCCACCTTGGTATTAAACAAAATAGGCAGCAAATTGCAACCTTCGAGTAAAGTTTGAGCATCAATGAAAGAGCAGTTTCCTCACGAAAAATGTGTCAGTGCGCTCGTTTATTGTTCCAGTGCAATGAATACCGTAATGCTGGCATTTATGAACGCGTTGCTGTGCGGACATTCATTTTTCCCTGGTTGTCCCTCTCACTCATTTTTTTTTTTTTCAAGTGCAGTGTCCTTTGAATTGCAGTCACAGATTTTACCCCTCATGCACAGCACAGGAAAATGGCTTGTTGGAATTGAAGCACGCAAAAGCGTACTGGCGTCCGAGCCAACTCAACAGGATGTTTTCACACAATATCACGACCCTGCGCACATCAAACTGCAGGTGACCTCATAAAGATGAACTGCCGCCGCCAGGCAGCAACACATCTTTCCACAAATCCGTTCTCGCAGTACCCCGCCTGAACTCGTGGCATTGACCCAAGTGCATCCTGAATCCACACATAGTGCCGTATACTGTCGTGATACTTTTATCGCAGATAAATCTATTGGATGAGCTCAACGATGGGTACAACAGGACGTGACTGGCAGAGCGAGTCATGCAGCTGCGGAGTTCACTGGCAAAGTTCAGGGACTTGTTTGCAGGCTGTGAAGAACATTTTACAACAATAAAAAGATGCGCTAAAAAACGCAGCTGTCTGTGCAAAGAGGGAGGAAGGAGGGATAAACGTGGAGTTACAGATATGCCAGCTTCACAATTTTGGTTAAAGGAGCACTGACACGAAAATTTTATGTTCCTTTTGTATTGCTTCTATCGATGCTTAATGGTCTAGTGAACCCGAAAGAGCACTTTAAATACTTGAGCGTGCGATAATTAAATTACACTGAATAGCCTGAAAATCATTTGTTTCAAATTCCCACTCTTTCAGCCCGAAAAGCACATATGACACAATCCCGGTATGACCTCACCGCTTTGTGCGAACATCAAAACACTGGGGAGGCCGGTGGGGGCGCTGTTTCGATTGCGCTGCCGCTGAAGCTGAATGGCTGGGCTTCCTGAAGGTGGTAGGCCTACCATTGCGGCGGAAATTCGATGACCGCTGTCAATAAAAGTCCTGATGGCGACTTCTATTGCGATGCCGGGCTATATTATCGCTCTCTTTCCGTGTGTGGAACTTTATTTTCGCCAATAGTGCCTTTCTGGGCAGCGGTTATGCCTGTAGCTCTGGCTACGTGAACCCGTTAGTGAATGCGCCAGCGCCCAGTCGCCGCTTGCAGAGCAGCGCGCGTGAAGTGACGTCACGAGTTTTTGACGAGCGCTGTCCGCGTCACTTTTTTTGGCTACCCCGGGATGATGTCACACTGATGTCCATTTGCTAAGCGCCGCTCCGTGTGCTGTCCCGTCGGCGCAATAAATCAGATAAATTAAAGTATGTTCTTTGCGTCGCAGGCCGCTCATATTTCAGCCAGGGTACTCTGTTGAGTAAAGGAAGCGAACTGTGCAATAATTATAACGCCGAAAATTGGTGTCAGTACCCCTTTAAGCATTGACCGAAACTCTATTCCTTGTTCATTTGGAAAGCTCCCACCATCAACATAACAGAGGGGCTCCCTTATTAAAGGGACCCTGCAACACTGTTTTCAATTTTTTTCAGAGTGTGAAATGCTTTCAGAACATGGTCACCAAATGCATACAGTATTTAGATTAGATGGCCACAAAGTTCCTCAGCCAAATATTACTGGCTCTACGCCTATCAAATGACTTACAAACTTGCTCAGAAAAATTTTGTCGTTCTTGGCTACTGGCTTTACAAACACATTCGAAACACCCTGCAACAAAAGCAAAGCAGAAACTAAAAGGTGTATTTACTGCGATGAGCAAATCACACAGTGCCACTCTGTGCTACCGATAACTAGCACATGCACAGTGCTTCCAGAAAGCATTTATCTGCAGTGTTCCTTTAACAATATGTGAAACTGTGTGACCTCGCCTCTATTTGTTTAGGGCTTTAATTACTTCCAGTCAATGAATTTGTGAACACGAGTGCAAAGGGTACTGTAGGATTATGGCCAAAGTAATTGATCACCATTAGCGACATAAACCTTCAAGCCATAAAATATGGTCTCAATAAAATATTGTTTCAAAAAATAAAATATGCATGCGCCAGAGGGGAAATTTTAGGGATATACTTATAGATCACATAAGCAAACACTAATGCCTCTTTAGGGTACTCGTTAACAGAGTTCGATTCCCGGCCACGGCGGCCGCTTTTCTGATGGAGGCGAAATGCAAGAAAGTCTGTGTGTACAAGATTTCGGCGCACGTTAAAGATCCCCAGGTGGTCAAAATTAATCTGGAGCCCTCCACTACGGCGCGCCTCATCGCCTGCATTGCGTCGGCACGTTAAACCCTACAATCAATCACTTGTTAACGGAGAAATTCTGATCTCACAGAATGCAGATCTGATAAGTGGCAGAGGGCCTTGAAAAATGAATGAAGAACTGCATTAACGAAAGCAAAAACGAAAATAAGATCAATTTAACCACGCCAAAAAGCAGAGGCAAAACACCCACACACTCCAGGAGGTGCTGTCAACGAGCGGTCCAAACACACTGAATAAAACTTAAAAGGTCACACAGTTGTTGTGAAGTTGCTAGCAGAACCTGCACTCCCTTGAGCTCAAAACAAGCAGTTGAATAAAGCGAGAAGCTTATAACTGAAGCTTCTGCCCTCAATTTTTATTTCCATTCCTCGAATTTTTGTACCTGTTGTCGTTACCAATATTCGGTTATGTAATTTGCTGTGTATGTGTATACGTAAGACCAGAACACCTGATGTTCGCTAGTCATTTATTAAACTTTTTTTAGTTTGGCTGTTATTTTTCCGACTTCAGTCGTGAACAGGACAGGAACCAGCTTAAATCTAGAGAATGCGTCATTTTTTTTGTTGCTGTTCGCATTTACCATGTTTCACAAAACAAGCGAACACAAGAAAAGAGAAAGAACAATGAATAAAGTGACTCAGCATTGATCGATCCATCATCTCGTAATATTGTTTCGCACTACATTGACAATATTTCGTTCCGAATCTAAAAGATGCGATGCCGGATGTCTATCGTGTTCAGAATCATGGGGACAAGCAAAGCTGCACGACTGAATTTTGTATTGAAACCTATGAAAATTACATGGAACCCTAGCCATATAAGCTTCACTGAAAAAGGCCGTGAGGACAAAAAACAACTTCGTTCAATTTGAAAGAAGTAGGCTTTGGTGACTCACTCAGGTCCATTCCATTCGGGAAAGGCGTTTTTTAACTGATAAAACACAAGAAATATTGAAAAACTTTCAAATCTGACGCTGCAGTGATGCAACGTGAGCAGGAGTGATGCATTACCGTAAGGGCACGCACCAAACTGTGCATTAGCATTCAAATGATATGATCAAACAGAACTCGAGGTCCCACTACAATTGCCGGGTGATGTCTCTGGGCAAGGGCTCCGGTTAGCAGCCACCAGTCGCAGAAAAAACATTCGGTGACGTTACAGAGAAGTTGCTGGACAGTGGCTGCTGAGCTGCAGCTGCCTCGCGTGTTTTCCTTAATATCTCGATCATTTTGTTTGAAGTTTTCGGTAAAATCGGCACCATTGTTGTGGTGACAAAGCAGTCTTTTTAACGAACCGATCTTGTATTTTGTCTTCATGGCTTCTTTATCAAAGAAATGGGCGCCATTCCATCCTGCGAAAATGGATGTCCAGCGAAGCTGTTGTAAACCACTACAGATGCAGATGGGGGAGGGTATGAAATGTTTCTCATCTTGCCAGGCTTGTCGCTTGCGCTCAGCTTCTCTGGCGGCAAATGCTGGGTCCAGCCTAGCCCGACGGATGCGCTTGGCGTTTTGAGCAAGAACTGCTCCATTTAGTGACACTAGGCCTGCCTAGCCTTCTGCAAACTATCTTTACCAGGAACACATGGTGGGGGTGTCCAATTGTTCACAGGCACCTTATCATACCACATTAAGGCGCCTTACCATAATGCGGTTTCGATGCTTGTTTTGTGGGTTTTTTAAACAAATACAGAGCTCTACGCTGTACGCCTGATTAGCCTAACACGTGCACTCGGCGTCTTAGGCAAAAACTGCTGGGTACTACCTGGGTTTTTTATTCACGACACAAAACTTTCCGACCAACTAGAGGCTAACAGCTTCGCTGTACAATAAAAGAGGAAGCTCAAAACTAAACACAGTGATGAAAGATGACCAGAGGGGGCAAACCGCACTCACCGCCGTGCGGGCTGGCTTGCCAGTGGGCTGGGCGGAGCGGGCGTGGTGGCGGCCACCTGTGCCGCCCGGAGCTCCTTGTAGCACTGGGAGCAGTAGCCCTCCCACTCGGGGTTCCCGTAGAAGCTGCAGCCTCGGCGGCACTTCAGGTCCCGGTTCATCTCGTGCAGCAGACTGCCAAGCTTCCGGGACTCCGCCATGGCGCCCGTGAAGGGGGACCAAAGGGTGGACGAGGAAGACGCTTTTTCCGCTCACACTTCTTGTCCACTTTGAATTTCTCTCAATCCTGCACATAGCATAGAGGGGCAGGTCCAAAGTGGTTACTAAGCATCACACCATACCCTACAATGTAGCGACGAAGGCAAGGTATCAAGCCAAAGAGTAACCAAAGACATTTTTCTTCTCAAAAAAAAAAAAAAAAGAGCAAAAATTGTGCGATGCTTGTGAGAAAGCAAGGAACACGGAAGAAAAAATGTGCATTTTTAACAGGAGGGAAGTGTAGTGTAGAAAGTAGAGGAATGTGCAGGATGATTGCATGACACGAATTTGAGCGAGTTTTTGCCCAGCAGCCTTCATAATTATTGAACGAGCTACCAAATATATAAAAAAGACTCCAGCCTAAAGTGCGCGCAATGCATTCCACACTGCTTCTTCTCCTTCATTCCTAAAATACGGCTGACAGAGAAAGGCACGACAGAATAGTAGCTGCAGCCAGCAACAAAATTTCATCGCGTGCCAAGTCACCTCCTCAGGAAATGCATCAAAACTAGATGGAAGAATACATTCCACGCAAATAATCCACATCAATGCTACAAGCAGCCAAATGGCTCATGGCAGCATTGAGAAAAGCCCCTTCACATATGTTGCTCTGAAAAGAAGCTAGAGACTACTTTGCACTGCATGAAGATAGAAATAACAAAAACGTGGAATCTCTGCACGTACGCTTTTTTTAGGAATGCAAAAGTGTGCAGGAGAAGTATGCGCATAGCATGCCAAACCCTACTTGTTGGAGTCAAGTGAAGCGAATGAGAAGAAAACCTCATCAATCACACTTAAATGCTCAGCAGGAACAATACTCATACAAACGTGCCTAAATACCCTCAAAGCGAATCAATCCTCATCCCACCATCACAAGGAACCGCTCCACTACAAGAAGCCAAACATCTTGCAAAAGCAGCGTTTGTGTTTGCGACATGAACAGCATTTCCACATGCAACAAGCAAATCCTTCGACAACACGCAAATGATGCCATACCTGAACAGCTAGGCCTGAGGGTCTACAGCATTTCTATAGTGTGCTCGAAGCGCAACGTTACACACACGAGCGAATGCGCGCCGACTGAGCGAGGAGAAGAACTTGCAAGTTCTTTAAAGCCGACCTGAGAGAAGTGGTGAGTCTTATCGCAATTCCCAGCATCCCTCTGCCCTCTTCCAGGCCGATCATCTACTCGGGCGGCTGCGACAAAGAGGAAACGCGAGAAAAGCGGAAGCGGGCGCCGGAGGCAGAACTCGTGACAAAGGGCTTCCCCCGTCTGGCCTCACGTGCTTCGAGATGGCTTCGAGGAACTGGCAGCCTTGAAATGCATCCAGGGCGGAAGGAAGTTGCTCGCACAGACGAAGCCTGGCTGCCCAGGCCCGCGTATCTCTTCCTTCTTTTTCGCTGTTACCATCGCAGAATTCTTTCGTGGTAGGTAGCGGCACGTGCAGCCATTTCCCTCTGGGCCAACGATTTTTCGATACAATCAAGACTCACAACAAGGGCCAGTGTTCGCGATTGATTGATTGATTGTGGGGTTTAACGAGCTGACGCTTCACAGGCGATGAGGTGCACCGTATGGAGGGCTCCGGATTAATTTTGACCACCTGGGGATCTTTAACGTGCGCCAAAATCTCAAACACACGGGCGTTTTCGCTCTTCACCTCCACCAGAAAAGAAGCCGCGGCGGCCGGGAATCGAGCCCGTGTCCTTCGGCTCAGCAGCAGCCAGTGTTCGCGAGAAATTGTGCCATGGGCCATGCTATCAAATGCTAATACTCGATTTCAGGCACAACAAAAAATTGTCCCAGACGAAAAAAATCCATTTGCAACCATTGAAAACACAATTGGACCAATTAGAACCGACTGCATTACCAATTCGTTTGGCTGCGTTTTCGACAGTTCCAATCGGACTTACAATTTTTTTTTTTTTCGGCTGGGGTACGAGGTCCAGCAGCCTGTTTCACCAAACAGTGCCCGCTCTGCGAAAATTCGCCACACTTACGCCTGCTCTAGTCTTCCTCGGAGCGCGGTCGCGGCATGTGCCTTATCATGGGAAGCGATAGTGCGCGTCTGGCGCAGTTAACAGCGTTCGGAGAGGCGGAAGCCACGCAATTTCCTCGAGACCGACCCGTGACGATGGGCTTCCCCCGTGGGCACTTCCTCACGTGGCGAGAACCAAGGCCGCTGTAGCTGGGCCCGAGACGCAGCGGCGTCGCCACAGGGCGCGCCCGCCCACGGGTTGTACGAGCTGCGCGTGCCTTCGGCGTGACGTAGGGCCACAGCTGCTGCACTTGTTGACAGTCAAAAACGCGCACGGGATGCACGGCTAGATCCCAAACATGCGCCAGGTGGGACATAAAATAAGAGGCGATTGTTTTCTTGGAGGGAAACAGTATTCATGACGCGATCGAGGAACTTGCGTCTCGAAAAAGCAACGCCGAGAACATGCGGACCAGAACTCCGCACGTTAGACAGCGTAGCGGAGCTTGACTAACGCAAAACAGATCACGACAGTGAAAAAAATCCACCGATTGTACGCACACTGCACGATTCCATCAAGTTGTCAAGCGACAGTTCACCCTCCGCACACATGCGCAGCTAGCTTTGCTGGGAAAGTGAAGCGCGCGTGCCGTGCAGAGGAGGACGCACCTGTTGTTCGACGCGATTCAGGAACCGTAGTACGTCAACATGACAGCCGAGTCCGGCACCGTTTCCGTTGAAAACGACCTCGCAAAAGTCGCCATCGAAGGCCGGCTCGTCCAAAGTCGGCGTACCAGTGCGAAGCTGGGGGACTATCAGCAGGAACGTGGAAGGCGTCGCAGAATGGGCGTTGAAATAACAGAGGCCAAGGGCGCGATTCGTGAACGCCGGCACGACAAGTAACCTCCTGCAGTCGCGGTTTCGGAACGCAATGGTGCCCGCGGAGAACGGGCGGCCCGGAACGGCAGCAGAGCGCTCTCAGTGCGAAGCGGGGAAAAAAATGATTGCAACTTCACCCACAAACTTTACATTCATTACCTGTTATTTGAGAGTTGATACGGCGTCCATATCCGTCGCTGCACGGCAGGAACACGGCTCCAATTAAAAGATAACAGAAAGAATGTACAAAAGGAAAGATTACTGATTAGGATTGGATCGGCTCGGCTTCTTCTCTCCGGCTTCCGAAAACAACCCGCTTGCCCCTAGCGGCCGCCGGCACGCTGCAGGCGTATTTATTTTCTACACCGTCATTTTTTCACACATAAATAGAATAAAGGGCAATTTTTAAATTTTTACGTGTGCATTCATGCATGACAGAAAGTTTGAAGTACGGTGACCATAAAAAGTGACTAAGTCATCTCGTACATGTGTTTCGTTTTTGTTTTCGGTCCGCAATTTGCATTGATCTTGCATAACCTCGCTCGACGTGTTTTTGTTTCCTTTTATGTTTTTTGTTTTGCAAACACTCCGAACGCTTTAAACATTGCCTGCTGCGGCCAGTCTGGGTCGGCCGTATCGTCTGTAGTTTAGTTCACTGTAGCGTCTGTACGCGTTCAACCGTACGGTGGTTTCAACTGTTCACAAATCAACAAATGTGGCATATTTTATCCCCCATCACGCACGCACATTTTTTTCTTGTTGCTGAAAGATATACCGCAAGGAAATTTGCAGCTATAGCAGGTGCCCGTGAGCTATTATTGCATATATTTCTGTTTTAATAGGGCAAAACAACGGCTCTCTGATCTCGGGTGGCTACATACGGTGAAATATACGTATAAATTAAGAAAGCCCGGGCCCACGCTCACAGAGCTGTTTGCACAAAAGATATCAACATTACGATATTGGCCGCTTCCCGAATGCGGTTTGTTCCCTGCGAAAAGCGAGGTTATATCCAAATAGGCATCTGTATTACCATCTTTAACATATTTCTCACGTGACTTGATTATGTATTTCCTCTATACTCCTTCAGACTGTTTGTGTTTTAATTTACATTATTTAATTGACGTATGATGTTTTTGACACTCGCCTTTTGAAGTTGGTTTTGTTTCCAAGATATCCATCCCTCACTTCATTTAATTAATTTGAAATTACGCAAGCAAGTGCCATATTAAATGTATCACTACTTGGTTTCCCAGCCAAGGTATAATCAGGATTTAATTGCATTATTAACAGAAATTTGTTAAATTCAGTCTCGAAATGGGTTTCGAACGCCATGTTTTCTCCCGTAAAGCATACTTCTTAGCATGATGCGGCGTGTGACACGAAGGCAACTTACAGCTAGTCTGTCTCTCATTTAATTGCTTTAATCGGGTTCAACGCACGAGAGGGCGCCACCGCCTCATCAAGCGCGCGATTGCTCCTCCCATCGGCGCTTCTCTGGCGCCACTTCAGCGCGCGCCGTGTGGCAAGAGAGAGGCAATAGTTAATTTTTAATTTGTGTTTGCTTCCGAAGTTCCAAGGAAGAACCTTTCTTTGTGCTGAACATTGTGCATTTTTTTGTTTGTTGTCTTCTATCTTGTTGATCTGTTCTTGTACCAAATGCCCACTCCTGCCTAAGGACTTGTAACAGGGCTGGCAGTACTTGTAAAATAAATAAAAAAATAAATAAATAAATAAATAATAAATAAATATTTGAATACTACACTTCGCCCCTCCCCAGGTTTCACGTTAGTCGAGATAGCCCGGGATTTTTTTAGGGGCAAAGATAGGGGCACGGGCGGTCGGCGTCTCATGTCGTCGTCAGCCGTCATAGTATCCTGTAGTCACTTGGGACCCTTGTTCTCCAACGCCTCGCGCTAGAACGTAACGCGTGCTAAAAGAACACACCGGGGCACTCGCTTTCCAGCGTTTCCCCCCACCCCGCGGGAAACACCGGACGGGGTGCCTATGTATCGGTGCCTATGTAATCAATCAATGTTTCTTCTTGAAGCATATATGCTCATGAATATGCGCTCCGTCCAACCTTAGCTTTCTGTGGCACGTTGCACGCTTAGTTACGAAATAGTGCAGTCTCGTGTTCATGAGCATTTTTATTTGCTTGTTTTTGTACGGTATTGATCGCTCAATTCCTTTGTATTTCAGCTTCTCATTTGTCCCTTTCCATATCTTTGCACCAGTACGAATAATTTGGTTGTTCCTGGGCACTTAATAAACATTTATTATTACTCTTATATTGTTTTACAACGATATATATATATATATATATATATATATATATATATATATATATATATATATATATATATATATATATATATATATATATATATATATATAACACAGAAATAAGAATTGGCAGTCAAGAAAACCTCGGAAAGCAAAGGGGAGGTTGTGGTAGGTCATTGAAACAGATAAAGAATTTGGAAAGAAAGAAAGAAAGCGGAGAAAAAATGCCCGCCAGGTGGGATCCGAACCCACGACCTCCAGAATACCAGTCTGGTGCGAGCCCCGCATTTCCTATTCTGATTCACTATATATATATATATATATATGCTACTTGTAGTTCTGGAGTCACTAAAAGTAGGGATCAGCTCGGTGCATAAGGAAACGTCTATAAAGTCGTGTGCAACAAGAAAAACCACACTGATTTTTAGTGCGCAGAAGCAAACCCCTGCTACCGTTGCGGACCCTCCGAATTCAACCCATTTTGAACTCATCGGAGTGCATAAAAGCTATTTTTGGTTTGTTTCGTCTTAACTACAACAGTGAAGAGAGTTTGTGCTTGAGATTCAGAGTTAATTTGAGATTGGTTCGTATTTTTCCGACCGCGCCCTCTAGCTAAATTAACCTTGAAGTAGATGTCATGCGCGTCGAAAAAATATGCCGAAGCTTCCAAGTGGGAATTTCCTATGCTGTGCCACGGCCGGACTCTCCTAAGGGGAGCGCGGGGGGAGAGTCGAGTCCGGCCGTGGCTACTACTACTATGGACACATGTATTTCTGGAAAGACACCTTGGCAGGCGCCATATAACCAGTTTAATAAATAGGAGTAAGGCCCTAGCGACTAAATTAAATATACCTCCATAAGATCCATTGTATCCGCAAAGTCGTCTTCACTGCTATACGCAAATGATTTGTTGGGTAGTCATTTTCTCAGGGGTAGTGGCAATATAATAATCATCAACATCATCATCATCATTCACAGCCCCTTCGCGTGCACTGAAGGGCAAATGCATCTCCAATGCATCTCCAACTACTTTTGTCGCGGGCATCCCGAGTCGCAAGCATTCCCCCCGAAATTCCAGCATTTCATACCTCCACCAGGTCGTCGGTCTTCCCTGAAATTCGTTTGCAGTCGCTTGGTATCCACTCCGTTAACGGATATGGTCCACCGGTTGTCCTGTGGTGGTGGTGGTTGTGATTTATTAAGAAGGCAGGGTAGAGAAAAGAACTGGGGATATTGTTGAACTCGACGGGGAGTTCACCCTCATATATAACCCAGTCCAGGGAAGGGAAAGGGGTTTCAAAGGATAGGAAGACAGAAAGAGAGGGAAGAAAGAGGTGAGTGGGGTACAGTCTATGTAGCGTTCGTCTCATCCAAGGCTCGACGGCTACAAACGATGCACGAGTCCTGTAACAACCGGGAAGTTGAGGAGGTGCTGAAAGACCTCCCGTCGGAAGGCTGTCATTCGCATCGGGGTCCGGACATTTTATCGAACGCCGTTTCATCGAAGCCGTTTTATCGAACGCTGTTTTAGCGAACGCCACTTTATCGACGGTCGTTTTTTTATCGAAGCCGTTTTATCGAAAATGTTTATCTCAGCCTTTTTATTTAATAAAATTTGGAGCACATTTTTTTTTTGTTTTCTCTATGTCTCTACAGCGGTTCCTCATTATTTACCAATATTTGGGGTATTTATAGTAGACGCCTTTTATTTCATGAATGCTTTTAATGTTTTGGGGATGCGCAAGGTTTCTCTCCGTCAATCTCTTATTCGGTTAGTGGTGCAGGTGGAACTTCTGTAACGACTCTCCGTCTCTGTATAGTCCCCGTCTGATCCGCAGCATACCACGTCATTGTAGCATGTATAGGCTATAATGCCATGATATGCTTCTTAGTTTTTAATACTCTGCTTTTGTATCGGCACTGAAACATTTTTCGGCGTGTGTTTATGAAAATAAGGCACTTGGCGTTTGTGCAACCCCGCCGTGGTGGCGCAGGGGCTAAGGCACCATTACTGACTCTACGCTGTGCTGCTGAGCCCAAGGTCGCGGATTCGATCTCGGCCGCGGTGTCCGCTTTTCAGATGAATGCGAGAAGTGAAAACCCCCTTGTGTCGAGATTTGGGCGCGCGTCAAAGATCCGTAAGTGGTCGAAATTAATCCGAAGCCCTAGACTACGGCGCACCTCATAGCCGAGGTCGACGCGTTAAACCCCAAAATCAATCAAATCGGCGCTGCTGGTTCTGCGTCCAAATGTCAAAACACCAAACCGGACAGCTAGTAAATACCTTCTCCGATTTCCGCACTTCTAGCTCTTTATAGGCGCGGCGTTTATTTCTATGAGTTACCAATTAAGCCTTGCCCTACTGTTCTCAGCGACTTAATTAAAACTAAAGAGATAAAAATTTTGGCCTCAATCCACGCTTGGCTCCACACAACGATTACCCATGCGACGTCACTTGAATTCACAGACGTGGCTCTACAAAGGGTGAAATCGGAGACTGCAACAGCCAGGTCACGTTACGATGAGCGTTGGCGCAGAGCAAGGTACATTTGGCAATACCAATCTAAATACACCGAACACAACGAAGGAACATTGTGCACCGGGTTAGGGTTTGTAATGTAGTGGCAAATACTGTAATACAAAAATAGGAAAATACATGCTTGAGAGCTATCAATGAACCTGGAAAAAAATGGAAAAAAAAAACTAATAAAATAAACGTGTGCGAAAATAACGACAGGGAAGGAAAGACGCGTCAACAGGTTACGGCCGATAATGCATGCAGGTTACGGCCGATAACGCATGGTCGAGACAATGTCGAATTAAACTAGCTGGAGATTAGGTTAGTGCAAGGCCAGTAAAAAGAAATAAACACTGAAAATTACAGTGAAAGCAGAAAGACCGTACTTTCGATAAAACGGACCGAGGTGGTTCGATAAAACGGCGTTCGATAAAACGGGCATTTCTTCGATAAAACGGCGTTCGATAAAACGACGTTCGATAAACTGTCTGGGAACCATTCGCATCACATGACCTGCCCAATCCGACTGCTTATGCTTAATGTGAACTTTACATATATAATGCCTTCCGGCCAGGTTTATTGCCTAATCCACAATGCAGTTTTATGATGCGTGATTGTCGACCCCATCAGCCTTCGTTCCATGGCTCATTGAGCCGACTAGGTCTTACTATAATTCTTTTCAAGGTACCTAGTTTCTGCCCCAAGTTTCATCACGGGAAGCACACATTGGTTGTATATGAATATCTTCAGTGACAGAGGTAGCCAACTGCCAATCATTTCTGAATGTAGGGCTTTAACAACCCTTTATATTTGGCTTCACTGCTATACAGAAATGCCTTGCTTGGAAGACACCTTTTAGGGGCATAATAAAGAGTGATATGAAAGTTTCTATGCTAGTGCCTTGTAATAATATATCCAAAGACCCCCCCCCCCCCCCCCCTATAAAGCGCTGCACAATGAGCCCTTTTAAGTTTTGCTTCCCTACTATTACGAATGCCTTGCGGGGGAGATGTTTTTTCAGGGGAAATATACGCTGTCTTATATGAAATTATCAGGGCCTAACAGCCTCTTAATGACAGTATTTTTGTATGTGGCGAAGGCGTAACACATAAAGTGTTGCATAACGACAGACAGGTTTGTTCGTTAAGTCCGCACAGAAGGGCGTATACGCTTTCAAAACGGCTCTTACCGCCTGCCCTGGGCCAATCGCGAACGGCATATCAAGGCCTCGGGCGTCTCAGCAAACGCGCAAAGTGACCGTCGTCGTCGTCAATACCAACGGTATGAAAATTGCCGCCGCTGTAACGAGAAAATAAATAAATAAATAAATAAATAAATAAATAAATAAATAAATAAATAAATAAATAAATAAATAAATAAATAAATAAATAAATAAAAATACGCACTTTAGTTCATGTGGGATTTGAACCAGAGTCTGCGGAAGCGGAGTCAAGTGCGCTACCACTGCGCTATGTTCTTTTGTTTTTTGTCTTTATTTTTTTAAACATTTTTACAAGTCAGCAATGTCATAAAAAGCGCCTACCATGGTTTGGTTGGCGGAAACTACTAAAATGTCGAATGACGCACCCGACTCCCGGTGAACGAGAATTGTCCTGGTGCGTGCCGCGTAGACGTGATGGCAGATTAGTATAAACAGCTGAAATCGGAGGTGAGAGCTCCGACTCCCGGGAAGCTGTCGCGTGGAGTGCGCCCTGTCTGCCTGTCCAAGTAATTGGCGCCAAAATACGAAGAAACGAGTGCGAAGAAAGAGACGCAAACCCTGTGAAGAAGTCTTTGATAATCGCTAGCATTTCGCCTTCAAGGCACTTCCGCTCCCGAGGAATTTGTAATCGACATGCATCGCGTCGTCTGCTCGTGACACGCCAGGCGGCGCCTGGAACTTTTCGACTCTGACTCAGCACGCTTAGGCAGACTTCCGCAGGTTCCTTACAGCGAACTCATTCATTTATTTGATCCAGCTTGCTTCCCGGTAGAGGGAGATGGATATGCGAGAGGGCTCCGCACTTCCCGTGACCGGCGGTGACCTTTCCTGCGGCAGGAATGGATCATCACTTCTGACTCATGCGCGCAGACTGGTAAAGGCAGTAAAAGGCCAGTCGACAGACCGTGTTATTAGGAAGGCATCAACGGCAGGCTAAGCTGTCTTTCCCGTGATTGAAGCGCATAAAACGCCATTCCATATTTCGCCAATTTTGTGGTTTCTTGAAAGCTTAATTTCGTTGGGGTCATATGCCTAATCGATGGTGCAGTATGGCGACATACTTGCGTGTAGGTTTTCGCTGCTTCTCCCTCTAAACCTAATGTGGTGCATTAGATTTGTTTTGTTTTGTTTTCCAGCAGTAAATCTTTTGCAGGCTTGCTGCGAGTCGGAAACGGAAGTCGCTGACTATCTTGTTCCGGGTGATAGCAAGCTATGGCGGCCTGTTCTTTCAGTTGTAGTTTTTGGGACGCGTGCGCTGGTGAAGCATCTGCCTCACGACGTCAGCACCGCCACCACTGCTCTCTGGTGTTTACAGCCTGCTGTGTCCATGTAAACTGTCCTTTCATATTTGCCGCCGTGCACTCTCTTTACGGCTCCAACCTTGGCCTATCTTCTGCCCGCACAATGTTCATTATGCATGTTGCGAGGAATGGGCATGATTAGTACGCGCTGTCGTATCCGGCGCAAAAGCTCGGTGTTGTAGCTGTCCCTGCGGTGTCCGCTGTCTGAGGTTATGCCAAGAGCTTTCTGACTACGCGTGTAATTCCGAGTCGTAATATGGGACTGAAGAAGTGACCTTCGATTAGCTGTAACGCGATGCTGTGAAGGCCGATTTTAAGCTGTCGAGTGGTCGAAGCTTTTACGGGGATTCCTAGCGTTTGTTTGAAGGATTCGCGTATGATGACGTCCTCTGTTCTGGAAGAACTACGCACGGGACCGCGCAGGTAATCCCAGCGAGGAGAAAGGTAAAGGCGTTGTCATGATGACAGTTAAAAACTGCGCAAAAACGTGGCTGTGTCGCGATGTAGTACGAACTAGCCCAAGTTTGTATTCTGCTCTTTCATTCCTTTCAGTTGGTCCCTGTGCGTAACAGCCTTACGGTAACCTGTACCGTAATCATCTGTAGTTTTTGAATCGGGCCGCTGTTACTTGTGCCCGCGTGTGGATCCCGTCGGCCCTGCATGCACAACAACAACAACAACAACAAACGCAGCCACAAAACACCATCTATCCCTACCGAGCTGGCAGCTCTAAACACTGCACTTCATTTCATTAGCGGACACCGTTCAAAACGATGAACGGTCTTTGTGGACTCGCAGGGCGCCTTACAAGCTCGGTGAAAGCTATCTAGCCACCTCAGCCGGCTTGTGCGCAAAATTTATGAAATTCACACCACGGCAGTGCACGCGGGACAACACATCGCCCTTCAATGACAGCGCGGTCACACCGGTATACAAGCCAGCTAGCGCAGCCCACACATTACGCAACATAACCCAGCTTCTTTTCCCTCGAGAAGACAGTAATGTCCTGGTATCTGTATCTGGATAGACTGCGCAAATCTTGGATTGGCTGGACCCTCACCACATACGTCCACCTTTTCGTGGCCATTGACCCCCCCCCCCCCCCCACCCTCCCCCACTTCCTCACACACACTTACACATTGGGAATTCGCTTTCCGCGCGATCTCAACACTCAGGCTGAACGAGAGCTGTACCGTCTGCCCCTCAACGAGGCTTAGAGGCATTTGTTTTTTTATTTGCAGTGGCTGCACTGGTGCAAGTAGTACAGCATATGATCATTTTCTCACTAAATAACTGATAGCTCCAGTGGCACTCTGCACTGGTCTGCACGACACTGCACTCATCTGCGCCTCCTGTTCAGGCAAAAGAAAAATGCCCCTACTGTATGTAGATTCCCAACTTGGCCGACGTTAGCTGCGCATGCGTCTACAGAGCGTTTGCGCGCCCCTCCACGATTCGCCGCCCGAAGCTTCCTGTTTCGTGTGCGACGTGCACGAGGCAGGCTAGAACACGTGCCACTTCTACGAACCATGGGTCGACAACGACAATTAATCTTCCCGGACTAAAAATATTGCCGAGTTTCCTGCAGGACCCTGTATACGGCCCTCGCCTTAATAACGAAAACCCGGTAAACTTTGACAGGAGCGCGACTCCTGAAAATGCTTCAGGATGCGGATTTGTTCGCTCTGAATAGCAACTGAATTTCACGCAGTGCGTGTCTATTTCCTGTCCCCGTGCGCTTACAATAAACCTGCTCCCGAAGGCATTAGTGTATGCGCCTGTCACACTGGCATTCGTAAAACTGTCCGCACGAAAACGGTATCTCGTGCAGATAACGATCGGTGCGCTTGCCAAACCGCTTAACATGTTTTCACACGCGGCCTTCGGGGCTTTCTTATTACAGTCCACGACCGGTAATTCGGACTTCGCGGGGAAGGTAAATAAGCACAAAATATCGCATGTCCGAAAATCATTTTATTTACACCTTAGGTGCCCTGGGGATGAAAGAAGTTGTCGATAAGTTTCTGCACACGCTTCCGCTTACGCGCAATCAAGTCCACCTAGATCTCCGACAGTGTGGCATGATCGCCGTTCGCTGATGAAAGAACCGCAAAGGCTCGAGTTAGGTCGACATGTGACAGCTCTGAAGCACACGGAGCATTGTCATCCGAGTCAGAGTCGCTGTTTAGTGGTTGCAAAACATGTTTTATTGTGTCCTCGTCGTCCAATTTGTGTGCACGACGACACCGCACTGTCGACGTCTGCTAAGTCTTCACACGTGACTGTTTCCGGGTCTCGCAGTTGAGGCCGTGCTTCCCAGATTGGCGTTTGCAGTTATAAATCTATGAGGCCTCAGAAAACCAGGCCTCGTAGATCACCAATCACCCCCCCCCCCCCCTTTTTTTTTTTCTGAGGCCGAACCTCGCATGTTCAAGGTGCCAGAGGAGATAATGGCAGGTATTTTCGAACCTCCTATAATTAGCTGGGAGAATGCACATATGAAATCGACGTGCCCTTAGCCTTTTTTCCGGATCCTGTTATCGCTGCGTTGGAGTAAACCGTTTTAAAACACTGTCAGACATTTTTCATATACTCATTGTAATCACACTTCAACGGTTGTTCGTCAGCGCTCGGGTCCGTTACAACTTTCTTAGACCCCGTTTTCAGCGCTCTTTTAAAGTAAAGCTTTTTAGCTCTGCCAGCCAACGGTTCTTTCGTGGCGTGCGGGACAAGGAACTCCCAACGCGGCGGCGGCGGCGGGGGGGGGGTCCTTACGGAGCACAGTTTAGATGGCGCGGCAAATGGTTACCCAGAGTTCCCTGCGCACGTGCTTGCTCCCAGCGGCGAGCGCACCGGCGTGACGAATTTGTCGTCTGCTTCAGCGACGGTTGCTTTGGGCCTGGTTTTCATTCAGCGCCTGGGGAGGGGGAGGGCGCTGAATGAAAACAAGAGTGAAACAAGAAACAAGAGTGACGGGAGGCAGTGAGAGAGAAGATGCATTAGCGCGCGTGCCGCCCTCCTGCTCACCATTCGAAAGACGTTCCTCTCCGTTTTGTTTCCGCCGATGCACGTTTGTTAGGGATGCGACCCCTGCGAATCCGAGCTAACGGCTGGCAGAATCTCTGGTTTCACTCTCTGTAGAGCCACGTGTGTGAATTCAAGTGACGTCGCATGGGCAATTGTTGTCCAACCACCTTCACAGCGTGGATTGGAGCCAATTAATTAATTCTCTATTTCTCTAGCACTCGACTTGCTCTGTCCTTTCGCTCTTCCTACAGTCCCCCTTCGCCGCACTGGGTTGTATGCCGGGGAGCCCCCTGTCGAGTTTTATAATATTCCCAGGGAACTTCCTTTCCCTCGAAGCACAACAACAGAGGGTTGTTGTGCTTCGCACCCATGAGATTTGTAGAGCAAACGTCGTGTGGGAGGCAGCGCGTTTACTCTATGCGTTGTAATGACGTGGTGCTTACAATGACATGCGTGTACAGCGGTACACGTGTCCTCTCATCCTTCTCATCATCATCATCCTTGTCCCTCAGCGACGTTTTTTTTCCCCTCCTCTTTCGGTTACTATGAGTGCGACGCTTGGCCAGTCGCCCACGTTAGTCGTACACATACACTATTAGCGGGGACGGGCTCTGGTAAGCTAAGCGAACGGCTGCTTGCGTAATTATTATGCTCAAATTTCTCCTGTACCACTGAGTACGTGCCACTAGCACACGTTTCTAAGCCGAAGCCCACAACCCGTTCGCTACGTTTACCTTTAGTTAGCCGAGATACTAGGGCAGTGAGGTTCCAGTGGCCCTGTTCTCGTCTCGAATTGCGGAAAACCGCGGTTGGGATCCCACGCAGAGCAAAATTTGCCCAATTTCCTTTTCAAATAAATTCGTTACCGTATCGCGTCATTCGAGATTCACTGGCCTCCGAACTGTCGGCCGTTTTGTGTAGCATGGGTCGGCCTTTTTGGGTGCCACGCGCGCCGCCGGTATTTCGACGAGGATAGTTCGCGAATGCTTTCTCATCAAAAGAAAACAAATCAGGGAAGTTTGCACTCACGCGCAAGACTTAAATGGCGAAGCTGTTGTAGGTGAGCGTTGCCGCACACATAGTTAGTCTTCAGTATCATTGTTTATTTCTTAAGTTGCGGTGCTAGTAGTCGTCGCCGTATGCATCGAAGAGGTCGTCACCTTCTTCGCGGCGAGTGGTGGATGCAGAGTCATCCGCAGCATTGTATACTTCCACCAGCTCTTCGTCATCGACTCGAGAAAGCGGTGGCGGGATCTGCAAGTCGTCTCGGGATGGATTGGCACGCTCGCAGCCATGTCTCCAATTTTCCATAATGTCTTTTACAGAATGCGACGGCCGCGCTGACCTCTCCCAAGCAGGGTGGCTTTTCATCTTTAGCATTGCGCTGGAGTTTTTCTACATGCGCGGTAAGCGCTTGACGACAGCGCTGGAGTTTTTTTTCTTTTTTGCTAAAGCCTCTGCGCGAGCTGGCGTGCCTCGCTCGTGTGCGCCGCGAACGAGCGCTCGCCATTTTCGCATTCCTCGAGGTTTTTTGCCGTTTCTTTTTTTTTTTTTTTTGCTAAAGCCACTGCGCGTGCTGGAGGACGCCCGGCGGCCGCGGCGAGGCACGCGCTCACCAGCGCTTGCTATTTTCTTGGTATTATCTCCAGCAACGGCGAACTTAGGGCTTGTACAACAGCTCCGCTGCTGAAACTTTGGGCTGCTCATTAAGCGTTTCCTTTACCTGGCTATCAGAAACGAGGTTTCGTGAGTGTAACACGCGCTATCTCTTCTCTGAAAGATGTGAAAATAACGTTGTGACGGCGTTAAGGGAGATGAGCAGACTATATTTGCACTAACTACTACATGAAGCTGAGATCCCAGTGCATGGCCAAGAGCATAAGGACAGCCAGAACAAGGGGATAACAATTCACTTGCGATGATGCTCGCCGACCGTCTCCTGTTTCATTGCCAGCACTGCGACAATAGGAGATCCTCATCAAGTGGGTCTCACTGGCATGATTGAACCAGTACACAAAAATTTAGACCATCTTCCCGCGAGGGGAACCATGGGTAGATGCGACGCATCGTGGGGTTTCCGTTGCGTTTCCGTTATGTTGTTTCCATTTAGCGTGTCAATTTGTTGTTGTTTCCATCATATTACGTACGGTTGCGCCGACCATCGTGATAGCAGGCCTGTTAGTCTCCATTCAAATCATCGGTGGTCATCGGATGTCATCGGAGCGGCGGAACGACTGAGCAGAGCGGCGCAGTTACCGCGTTTATATGTACCGCACGTTAACGGTGAGGGTAATGAGAGAGAGCAGCGCATGCGCATGTGTTCGATGTTTAACCGAGCGCTAAGGCGCGCTGACGCACAGCTGGCACGGCGACGGCATAGAGTTTCTTACAATATACACTAGAGAGGAATCTGGCGCTACCGTCTATGCGGCTCACGTCAAGGCCGTCTGTGTCGTCATGGGCCGCCATTATACATCGCGCTCGCCTTAGTTTCATCATTGGCTTGGATTGAAACGTTTTAGTGACCGTAAATTTAAACAAAGTGCCACAAAAACATGAAGAAGAATGTGCAATTATGTATGTGGAAAATAAAAACAGGCTGTTTTAAACTAAGGAAAAATGAAGTTAAGCGTATTTTTGCCAGAACGGTTGCGCCTGCTATTCCGCAGGCCAAGGTTGTAGTTACGAACAATGTTATTATTTGTGGTGGGGGGGGGGGGACTCATTAGAGACTTTGATTTTATTAATTTTGCCGTTATATCAAATCATAAGTTGTTTGAAGAGTTTGGAAAGTTTTGTTGAGCGTACCTATGAAAACTTTGCCTTCGTGGTGAACCGGTGCATCGACCGTCAGCTAGTTTAACAAGAAAAAAGAAAACGTGGCGTTAAACACTCGTGCAAGATGACAAGATAGGACGCATACAAGTGCCCGTATCTGTCGTATCCCCGTGGTCGTATCTTGCCTTCGTCGAAGTACGTTTTGATTCTTCTTTTCGTCGGCTACAAATTTCGCGGCGGCATATTACCCGCTCAGTCATGCGTCTTTCGACTGCGGCATGAGCAAGGTCAAGTGCGATCACACATTGCCTGCTGTTTCGCTGAACACGGCTACCACAGAAACGGAAGGATTTCGGCTTCCTTGTAGCTCGTAAACGTGTTAATGCATAGTGAAGAAAGCAAATCTCCAAAACTGCTTAAGAATCCAATAGTCATGCCAAGCCCAAGCCAAAAAGGAGGTCTTCCCATGAACCCCCACGACGACATGGCTTACCAGGCGCAGTTTCCTCTCTAGTATATTTACTAAGAAACTCTATGGGCGACGGGAGCGAGCGCTAACACGCAGATGGCGCTGCGGTGAGAGCGGCGTTAGCGCGCAGCTGGCGCGGCGAGGAGAAT
This sequence comes from Haemaphysalis longicornis, assembly GCF_048455015.1. Classification (NCBI taxonomy): domain Eukaryota; kingdom Metazoa; phylum Arthropoda; class Arachnida; order Ixodida; family Ixodidae; genus Haemaphysalis; species Haemaphysalis longicornis. Next base: position 5,290,528 of record NW_027526296.1, read on the forward strand.
GGGGGAGGGATGCGGACTACGGACGACGGAAGACGCCGGAGGGACAAGGCGAGTTAAAAAGATGCGTCACATCTAAAAACTGTGGTTGATTCCTCTGTCATAGGAATCGGTAAAACACGAAAGTGCAATGTGCAGCTGAGCATGATTTGCGGGTCGGCGGCTGTCTTGTGGGTGTGCTTGGCGAACGACGTCCTGCTGACGGGTCGCTTCGGCAAAGGTGTACTGGCGTCATTTCCGTGACGGATATGACGTCAGTGAAATCTCGGTGTATCCCGGCTTAAGGTACTTTCGTGTTAAAATATAACACCCGAAAACGAACAACCCTATGTATAACGTACTCGTTAGTACTAAATGTTGCTTCCCCGCAAGAAGACCCTGTGTGCAGGGGCGCACCCTTTACAGGTCGCTTGCTTCGTTGTACTGGCGTCATTTCCGTGACGGATTTGAAATCTTGGTGTACCCGGTAACAAAACACTATCGTGTTAAAAAGTTCGGCAAGGACCTTTAAGGCTGCTTGCGTAAAATAATGCGAAAGCCCAGCAACGGTGCCAGAGTATACCACCGGGCTCTTCCATGCACTGCGCAGTTCCCGCCCCTGAGGTTGCCCCGTGAATTCGTGTTGACGCCGACGACGGTCGGTTCTCGCGTTCACTTTTCGCGTTTCATGAGACGTATAAGGCTGTCAACTTAAAAGCCGCCGTATTTGTCCCATTTTCATAGTCGCGATCTCAAAACGTATCTGCCTTGACGGATGAACTAAATCATCCACCTCCAATTATACGCAAGCAGTTTTAAGGTCCTATTTCCTTCAGACGCGCTGTACAATAATCCATCGGCGTTCACTCGCGAAATTATCATTCCGTCTCTCTATACGTCCGCGCGCGTCGAGGCAACACCTAAAAAGTTAATCCAATTTCCTTACGAACAAAAAATATCCCTTTTGAAGTATAGGCGCTTCTCATTTTCAAGCAGCGCTTCTCACGTCGCTAACGACTTCAGACACTTTAATTATTTTCATGGTGTTTTTCCCAGGCTCTTACGAGTGCTGGTTCTTAATGGTACAATACCATATCGCTTGATATTGGTCATTTCTATATAATTGAGTTTTTGATAACAACATCTAACGCCACATTTCACAATTCGGGGAATAGTTCTTGCATTCTTGTTGCACTTCATTGTTATTTTGTTCTTTTGATTTTTTGCGAGATTGTATCTGTGGTAGCTTTTACCCCCCCCCCCCCTCCCCATAATGCAACGCCTGCTATCCCAGTAGGATAAATAGACAGATAGGTGTAATTTTATTAGGAAAAGGGCTGGCTCAGAGGCCTTTAAAGGAGCCATGAAGACAAAATACAAGTTGGGTTTATTAGAAAGACTGCTTAGTCCCGATAACAATGATACCAATATCATCGCAATCTTCGAACAAATAACGGAGATATTAAAGGAAACGTTTGAAGCAGTCGCAACCCCCCAGCCAATTTCCCGCAACTTTTCTACGACGTCACGGAACCTTGTTTGTGCGATTGGGGGCCGCCTAACTGACCTGTCGCGACGACACATGACTGGACGTCTGTAATGGGGCCTATAGTTCCATTTGACCGCATCACTTGATTGCTAACGTGCAGTTAACGCACTGAAAATTATGTTTTATTGTTAGTCCGTATGACGTCATTCTTGCTCATAATACGTCACTGTGGCGCAAAATTTGAAATTTTTAAATACTTCTTGCTTTTTTATCGTTAAAAAACATCTTTTGTGGCTCTAATGGAGCTGAGTGAGATACTGAATCCTAGTTCTTTCAAATTAAATGAAGTTGTATTTTCTCTTCATGGCTCCTTTAAGGATGGCAGGAAAAAAAAAAAAAGACGCAGTGCTCTTTCACCCTGTGAAGAAGACTGTCCAGCGAAACTGGGCGCAGTTTAAGGAGGGCACTAAACAAACTCGTTTGCTTGTAATTTGCGATTGAGCATACTTCCTAGCCGATTAGCTGAATGAAACTAGGCAGGTCTAGGGCTTCATTCTAGCGGACCAACGTGGTGCTGTCCTTTTTTCTCCCGTAGAAACCCATGTATTTACAGCATACGGGAATTTCACAATATTTACAGTTTCACTGCTAACGACGCCATTATGAACAGTAATTGAAATTGGGCGTAATGTTGAGTCGCATTAGCGGCTAATTGCCATTTAAGTTGTTTCGGGATAGTTCCAATAAAACAAGAGTTACAGCCGTTCGCTCTAATCATACTTACCTCCGTTTACGGCCATGCATTGATAGCAGACCGTAATTCTGTAATGGTAACGAGTTAACTCTGGACCACAAAAAATATTACACGTAAATGAAACTCGGCGTGGTTATAGGGTCGCCCTAGCGGCCAATTTCAACATGATCTTTTTTCAAGGCTCCTACATTAGATGGAGAGCTACAGAGCGTAGTACACCAGCAAGTTGGCTTTGCCGAAAGATTCAAAATGTTTGTCGACGTGACTGGGACTATGGATTCGGAAATTTTCAGGAACATAACCATAGACAGCTTCGCTAGGCAGGGCGCTCAAGCTTCGCCTGTAAGCGTGGAACTCGGTAGCGTTACCGTACTTGGCACTGCAGATCGTCCGGCACGGGCATACGGTGGCGCATCAACAGCCAGTACCGGCAGCTCCTGATGCACGCGCATCAGGACCAAGCGCGCTGCGGCGTATAGACACTTTATACCCCTGTCACACGGGCACTTTCAATCCGGATTCAAGAGAAGCGCGATTGACTTTTCGAGCGCGCTCGATCCATCACCGCATGCTACACGGCACGTTTCAATCCCGATTGAGAAGTCACGGCCTCCGCGATCGGCTGCCGGCGGCGCGCCGTTGCTCCGGCCGTCCCAATCGCCCGGAGAGAGCGTAATTCCGAAGAATCAACGTTCCTGAATTATGTTATGTTATGTTATGTTATGTTATGTTATGTTATGTTATGTTATGTTATGTTATGTCCTGAATTATGTTATGGTTATGTTCCTGAAAATTTCTGAGTCCATAGTCACAATCACGTCGACAAACATTTTGAATCTTTCGGCAAAGTCAACTTGCTGGTGTACGCTCTGTTGCTCTCAATATAATGTTGGAGCCTTGAAAAACAGCGTCGTCCTGTCGTCTTTCTCTCCTGGTGTCCCCGTTTTTTACGCTGTTTCGTCAAGATGATACATAATTCCGAAGAGGCCGTTTCGCCGTTTTTCGCCGCACCGCGGCGCGCGGAGCCGATGGTTGAAACGAAAGCCGGGTATGCTGCAACGCTTCTCGAAATGGCGTTTCGTCAACTTTCGCGCTTCGTATCGCAATAAAAAGAAAGCATAGCTGATGTTATGGATGCAAAGCAACTCGTAGAACCTGATAATAATGAATTTATTTTACCTACGATTGCAGCTATGCGACTTCTTTAACATGTGGCGCATGACGCCTTCGACACACGGACAATATTCCCTACTACCAATGGAAAATTTCTGGTGCTTAAATAACCTTCGGTTCGCTAAAAGGTGATTATTTTTCAGGTATTTCTTATCCAGGCTTGCGTACTTTATATAATTTGCATGGTCAATGCAGTTCAGTAGAGCGCGGGGCGCGATCGCGTCATACGCACGACGGATGGCTGCGCTCTTATCTGGCGTTCGAATTAATGCCTGTTGGGTGGAAGCACCCGTCATATTTTTAGGATTAACATGTTTAAAGAGTATTACGTTGAGCGATAGCCTCAAAGATATGGCAATGTGTTCTACACATGTGCGTTAAGCAAGTTACAGTTTCAATTTCAGTCGCAACAAATAAAACAACTTGAAGTCAGATGCACCCCGATTTCATTGTATTCTTAAGCGTATTTCGGTGACCACAGGCAAGCCGAATTTTCCCTATTTTGGACCCAAGACTAAAGACATTTAAATTTTCAATTACTGATTTCGAAGCCCATCCATGTGTAAAGCAATGATGACAGGTTTCATGTTTGCTTTGGACACGTACACACTGCAGCTGTTTTCAGAGGCCCGGTCTTCCACACGAAAATATGCGAGACTTGTCCGTATAAAAAAAAGGTGACGACAACAGGGTTTGCAAAATCATTTTAGTGTGACAGCGCGCAACCTGCATAAAACTCCTCGTAAGATTTTCTGCGTTTTGGGGGGCAACCGAATGCTTGTAATGCTGCTTTCTTTAGATAGTGACAGTGTGTCTTTCGTTTTAGAGAAAACTGCACAAAGAAGGAATAACACCATCGTAAACGGCAGCTAATTGTTAGCTGAGTTGCACGCCGCAAAAAGCGAATATAATTTGAAATCTTGTAATTTAAAAAAAGGCATGTGTGTAAGAATATAATCAATAGGCTGCATAACAGGTGTTCCTTGGACGAGGTATAAAGCAAGAATATACAAATGTTCAACTTCTAAAAATAACTGGCAAAATCAAACACGGCGCCAACATAAAAATACAACCACTGCGCTCGATTGTTGTCCATAACCCACCCTATAAGGAAACAAAAATATAACTGCCAGCAAGCAAGTATATCCAACAAGCAAGCACGTGATAATTGTCTAGCCGAGAAGTTTTCGCACCCAAATATTCGCACGGAAATGTCCTGCACCGATTAAAGGGACAGACAACCGATTTTTGTCGCGTATATGTTCTCTAGCTCATATCAAAGCCAGCGTTTTATTAGTCCGGTAACCACAAGCAATTTTTAAACAAACTGGCGGAAATAATTTTAATTTGGCAGCAAACTTCCTGAAATCGGAAGGGTGGCGGTTCGTAGTGTCGAAACTTGACACTACCCAATGTGTCCCTGTCACGTGACCTGCAAACCTAGCAGCTACTGTAACTGCTGAAACGTTAATTTACGTATTGAAAACCTTTTAACAAAAGTATTTGTACAAGCTTAAATAGTATATGTATTTCTAAACATTACTTTGAAAATTCTAAAGACACGCCGCCCGCCTCCGCTAGGTTGCTCTCAGTGTGGCTAACTGAGCCACAATGCCCAGAATCAACGGCAGCGTTCAGTAAACAGACCCAGTGAAGGAGCTTTGACGATTCTGTCTGAGTCAGGGGCGTTTGTTCTGCCAAAATATTTGATTTCAGACTCCAAATACGCCAACGGCAGCTTAAAAAAAAAAAAAAAAAAAAAAAAAAAACGTCGCGCCCAGGGAGAATCGAACTTCCCGCCTCCAAAACGTGAAGCCAGATACTACCTATCGTCTATCCCAGCAGATGGCGCATTCGTGCAAAATAGACCCTTGCATAAAAAAACACATAACGGAACAGGAAAGCCTGCGATTCATACTTTTTTAACTGGGAACAAGTTTTTAAATATTTTTTATTTCGCATACAGACAAAAGTATGTTGCCGAGCTGATGATGATGATGTCTTGATGGCTGTTCCCTTTGAAACGGGCGGAGCACAACGTTCGGACAAATGTTCCGCACGGGTCCTAGCCTACGACGCCACACCTCTTTTTCCCTACCGCAAACCAGTTTTCGAGACGACGCTTCGTCCGCTCGGTGGTCTCTGCCTGTGACTCAATGTCCACCGCTGCATCATCTCCTCCACCATTCGCCTCACTGGCCTGCGGCCCGCCACCTGGCGGTTTGCTGAATCCAAATCCCAGCGCCCGCTCTAGTGTAGTTCCACTAGGCTGGTGGGGCTGGATCGCCTTACACTCTAGCACGACGTGTTCCAAAGACTCCTCCTCCTCTCCGCACGCCGAGCACCTCACTTCCCCCTCCCTGCCACACTTCGCCCACCACACAGCGGTTCTTAAAGTTCCAGAGCGTGCCTCGAACAGCAGGGAACTCCCACGACTGTTGTCATAGAAACCCTCCCGGCTGATCGTTGTCTTGTGCGCACTGTACGTCCGTAGTGCCGGCTTGCTCCGAGCTCTCTGCTCCCACATGCGAGTCTCAGCCGCGCACACCCGCTCACGCAGTGCCTTCGGTCCCAAGCTCGTTCCCTTGAGGTCGTTCAGGGTTGGCAGCGGCACTTCATACTTAGTGGCCAGAGCCCTCGTTCGCCGGTTCCACCGGGACGTCACCCCAGTGTACAGCATGCACATCTGCACCCGGTGTACCCATCGGTCCCCTCCGAGGGCCCAAGACCTGATCTCAAAGCCCAGCTTCGCCACTGCCTCCCGAGCCTCGAACGACGACCACCCAAGGTCGCCCTGAACGGCCTCATTTGTCGTCGCTCTGTGTGCCCCCAGGGCCATCCGACCTACCTCCCGCTGTCTGCGCTCCATGTACTCCCGTGTTGCATTTGACAGGCAGATCACTGAGTTCGCGAATGTCAGCCCCGGAACCGTCACCGCCTTCCAGAGGCTACGTACCACTTCCATTCGGTTGCTACAAGGTGCTTGAAGTGAGCTACTCTATGTCATGGTTGCCAGCATTAGTTTTGGAAGGGACACATACGGCTCGTAGATCAAACAATTCGATTTAAAAAGTTCTAGAGCGTTATCAGCAAAACCGTTTCTCGTCAAGGTGCTTGAAGTGATGCCCTTTCATTTGGGATAGAGAATATATACTCGACAAAAATCGGTTGTCTGTCCCTTTAAGCGCAGCAATCACAGCGCGGTTAACTTTTCAGTGCTGTTCCTCGAAGCTTCTGAGACAAGCGGACTTCATGACCCGGTAGTTGGGTTTGTCAGCTCAACAAAAATAAAGCTGCAACACAGTTACGCGAATTCCGGCCGTGAAAACAAGCAGCAACTCAGGCCCCACAAAGCCGGCCAGGGGAGTCGGTGCAAGCTGCCGAACCATCGGCTAACACCGCCACCTCGCGGCGCATTGCGGAGTTAGCCAAATTACATGTTTTTGCTGGGGGACGCGCCGAATGGGACGGCCGGAGCAACGGCGCGCCGCCGGCAGCCGATCGCGGAGGCCGTGGAGAAGTTGCAACAGTTGCACTCGTCTGCGCCAGACGGCGCCAAAAATGTACTTCGCAGCCGGTGTCTGGCAACTTTGCGCGGACGTAGTTATACGTAAGTATATAAATGTTACCGCACGCTTATTTGGGTAAAGTTACTTTATGCAATTTGTGGCGTTTGTTAAAGTTGTCACCTTCTGTGCAATTACTGAGAGAGTATCGCCACTTCCGTTCGATCGCGCTTGGAACCCTCAATCGCGCTTGGGGAACCAGGATTGAGTTCTAGAGGGATAGGGCTCGATCGCGATTGAAACTGCCGTGAAGCAGCGCCTGACCCGGATTGAGCTCGATCCGGATCGACTCAATCGCGATTGAAAGTGCCTGTGGACAGGGTATTACAGTCCGGACAGAGCCTTAATTCTATTTAAACAGGACTCCCTTAATGAGCGCGTCATCTTCATCACTGTCATTATCATCACCTCTTCATCGATTTCTTCTTTTTTTTATACATCTGGTGTAGCAAGCTAGGCGCCTTGGCCAGGCTAACCTCACCAGTATCATTAAAGACTATTCTCTCTCTCTCTTAATTCCATACAACTCCAGCGCAGCGTGCACGTCGGGCAGCGGCGCTCGAGGTCGTCGGCGTCAGGTTCATCGCCTCACGTTGAAAACGGACACTTTAATACTTCATGCATCGGACGTAGCACCAGTAGCACGCCGTGGCGCATGAAGCAGTGAGCTAGATGCAGGCTGCCGCCGGAATCGCGCCGGGGCGCGGACAAAGTGCATTGTGGGTTATGAGACTGGGCCCGTTGCTGGCGCGCAATGCAGCATGCCGCATCTCGCGCCGCCAACTTGCACTACATCTGTTGGGGCAATACCTTAAGTTGAGACGCTGCATGGGGTTTTCAGTGGATGCCGCGAGGGTAGCTACGGGGCTTTTGCTCCCGGTCAACGCCGCCGACGCCGCCGACGTTTTTGCGTCACGCTCTTCGTTCAAGACTAATGCATGAAAGTAGGATTTATGATAGAGTAGCCCTACGCCAAATTTTACCTGAAAAATGCATTTCCTTGTTTGCTGCAGGAAAATGGTCGTTCCTTAATCAGCTGCAGCTGTAAAACCAGCAATACGCAGGCCCGTTTCGTGAGGGTTTAAAGTTCGCCTGCCTGTCGCACGCTCATAGCTGGTGAGGAAGAATTGCCTAGGTCCTAGGCCACCGCCGTCACAAATCGTCAGGCAGTTACGAGAGCGCTGAGATAAATGCTTTCCTTAACCGCTCTCACGCTCCTTCTTCCAAATCTAAAAAAAGTTAGTTAAGATGACGTACGTTTAGCGCGTCGAAGCTAGACCCGGGCTATGAGGCGCGCCGTAGTGGGGGGCTCCGGATTACTTCTGACCACCTAATGACGTGCGCTTTTACTGTGCGCTGTTCGCCTCCATGTGAAAAGCAGCCATCGCGGCCCAGAGTCGCTACACGAAATGGCCAACAGCGCAAAGAACAAAGAAAAACGGGGGTAAGAATGTTCGGATATCCGCCACATTTTTCACGGAAGCCCCTGTAAACTAATAAAAGTAATTATGTTGAAAAAAAAAAGTTAATTTTGGCCTGGGTGGGAAAAGGAACAGAAACTATGCGGCACATAGTGTTAGAATGTGAGGGTATCCATCCAAATCTACATGAAGGGAATATTGGGCTTCCAGAAGCCCTAGGATTTAAGGGTATCACAGAGGAAGTTAACTTCAAGGCTGTCGAGGGGACGAAAAGAAGATTAGAATGCTGGTGGACGAAAAGCAGAGAGGGGAATATTGCCTAGGACAGTTACCACCTGTAACAGGGAAAAGAAAGTATTTCGGGCCTAATAAACTTTAGTGCCTGCCCTAAGCAGCGCTAGTATTAAACCAAGAGTGTAAAACATGGTTATATTAGTCCTTTTTGGTAAAATGACATGTCATCACCCCGTTTCAAAGGGGAAACCAATAGCATTCATCATCATCATCATCATCGGGAATCGAACCCGACCCAGGGCTTCCGGAAGGCGAATCTAGCGCGCGTCGACCCTTCAAGGGACCTTGCAGCACTTACCATCCAATATTATAGGAATGCATTTTGGGGTAAGGTCTATTGTCCCAGTAATCACCTCGCGCAAAAATTATGAAAATCCGTTCAGTATCCCCGGGGGTATACGAAAGATTAAAAATCGCGTATAATCGTTCCCTCTCAACTCGACCGCGGACTACGCGACCATTGAGTTCCCTACATGTATGTGACGAAGGCTGCGCGCTCTCTCACGGAGAGGACAGCCAGCGCTGTAATGACGTAATTAAAGCGGTGCACAACGAGGGAATTTGAAGAGAGCGCGTTTGGTTTTCCCACATCTTTCACATGTATTTCCGAGCGTACGGCGGCACGTGAGCGTGTAATATTTGGCTCAGGTATACCCCTGGCAGTGTAATCTAAACGTCGCGCAGATTTATTTGCGCTGCTCAAAGGGCACTGCAGGGACCACCCGTGTGAGAGAGAGAGAGAGAGAGAGAGAGAGAGAGAGAGAGAGAGAGAGAGAGAGAGAGAGAGAGAGAGAGAGAGAGAGAGAGAGAGAGAGAGAGAGAGAGAGAGAGAGAGAGAGAGAGAGAGAGAGAGGGAGGGACGCTTTATTAAAGAAAAAATGCAGAGAGGTTTGCTGACATCAGTTCGCCGGAATGCTACTCTGCGGGGAAAGGAGGAGAGGGAAAAGGTAGTAGGTGTAGTGAAGGAGAGGGGAGTAGTAGTAGAGAAAAAAATATAAACTCAATGCTCCGAACACCAGCCCTGCTCGGATGAGTCTATGTATATGGTAAATGCGTTGTAGCCTCCGACTTAGAAACGTGTGTTAAAGACGTGTGCTGAGGCCTACACGAGTAATTTTGGCACGGTAGTTGCACAAGTAGCAATTAGGCGAGCAGAAAAGTACGTGCCCACTGAATGTATTTTTTGCGTGGTGATGTGAATGTGTGTTTGCGCCGAATCATAGTAACGGAGTGACGGCAATGCTGATAATGAAAAAAGGGATACATTCAGCAGTTTAACACTGATGCATTCGAATTCACTACACCACAAAGAGTGCTCAGGTGTCCTTGTAATTTTCTGTACCTTCAAATATCCGGGAGGGGACAGACGCTTCTATGTGCACGTTGGCACTGCAGGCATTCTTGTCACTTTATTTCTGACTGTTCTCTTTCCAAAAGGGAATTCACACTAACCCGGGTGACAATGATCGGCAGGAAACGGTAAATTCTTCTTCGTGGCTGAAAATGTGAGCTGTAGCTGCGTGTATGTCATTGCCCGTGTGTCATTGCTCTATCAGCGGTGGAGACCGGTATTCCCTCGGCATGTTCGAGCGTTGCTCGCATTGCAATGAAAAAAGAGTTCCAAGATTTTCGCACAGAGCTTTGCTAACTATAGCAGGGAACGCCTTCTCCGTTCAATGGCATTGCTGGAAACACGCCGCAACTTCAAGCTGCGACATACTTGAGGTTGAGTCATAAGGTTGCCATTCAGGCAGTTACACGTATACCAAGACGGTTGATGACCAGAGTCGTTCACTGTTCCTCTATACTCGGTTACAACTCAAGAACGGCACCACCTCATGTAGCGTATCACTCCGCCAAAGCGCCGGACCCGTGACGTCAGTGCGCGCGCGTTTTGAAAGGGTTTGCTATGAACGCGTGATATCGTCTGCCGTGCCTCACGCAGTTTGTTTGTCGTCACTGGAGTCGTTTATAAGCATAGTAAGTCCAAAAAAATCACGGGAACGGCTCACGCCATGTTCAAAATATTCCCAGTAACGCCCTACTTTAGCCGCACGGAGAAACATCCGGCTACGGTGATAAGGCACAGCGGCAACTTCCGGTGCCGTTCTTATTAAGTTGTCACCGAGTATACCTTCCTGTCCGCCCCTCCCTGTTTGTTTTTTTACGCCTCTTCAAGGTTCGAAGTTGTGCCGCTGCTCAGTGTTTACGGCCAGCCGATGGACGAGGTGAAAAAAAAAATCCAATTGGCAAGGTTATATCTTACAACAAGCTGAAATCGATTCTCTAAACATTAGCCAAGCCTCAACCTCACCCCTCAGGTCACGCATTTTTTGCGTTCTCTTTGACAATGTTTGAATGCTATAGGCTTCACCCAAGATCTCACCTTTTAAGCACACAGATCAGTTGTCTGTGCTAACCTCAAGTTCACATGAAGCTGCCTAACCAAATTAATGCGTGTAATTTTTTACGCGCCTAAATGCGTCCGAAAAACAACCGCCCCTTTCAAGATTGAATGTACATAAATTAACGATAATTAGCCTATCAAGCCGCGTAAAAGTATACACGCGTTGACGGAGGAAGCGTGTCGAGAATAACATTTAAGTTCCACCGAAGATGGGACGTTTGCTAAAAAAAAAAAAAAATTAACGCACCCCTTCCATCCGGAAACAGGTGTGCACGTAAAACTTGACCTCAGTGAAAAGAAAAATGACCAAAACCGCAACACAATGGCTGCAAAACGGAAACGAAAACACTTCTACCAAAATAAAAATGCCTTGACCGAAATGAAATCGCAAAACTATCGATTGACCAAAACGAAACGCTTTTGTTTCGCTGAGTTTTACCCGAACGGAAACGTTTGGGAAACGTTATTGTAGTTCATTCTTCTGTGATTATAGGAAACATTTACGGTCTTGGCTGATTGCTCTTCCGCGAGGCGAACCATGCGTGGCCTACCCATGCTGCGCTAGAACTGAACTGCCCGACACGAGCGAATGACCACACCTGCGATGTGGCGTGATGCGAGCGATGACGCTGATTGGCTCCCATTGTGGCGTGACATAGCGCGACACTTGTGAGCGCGCCCGCGCGAGTAGCGAACAGCAGCTCCAACAATCTATCTAAAAGCTCCAACGAGCGCCCAGTCAACACTTAATCTCTGGCCAATCCCCCAAGTGGGTACCATTTCAATGGCACCACCACCACCGCCCCCACCACCACCACTACCACCACCACCACCACCACCACCACCATCATCATCATCATCATCGTCGTCATCGTCATTATTAGAGCACTTGGATGGATAAAGTTTGCCTTATCGCAAGGCGTTTCGGTGCACGTCACCACCAACGACGCAAGTCAGGGCCAATACAAGCTTCGCTTGAAAAAACATACAGTTACACAACACAACACAGAAGGCGTGTGCATTTATGTTTCAAAAAGTGACGAGCAAAAAAAGTTTAATCTTTCATACTTCACTTTCGATTGATTGATTGTAGGGTTTAACGCGCCGATGCAACACAGGCGATGAGGCGCGTCGTAGTGGAGGGCTCCGAATTAATTTTGAACACCTGGGAATCTTTAACGTGCGCCGAAATCTCGTAAACACGGGCGTTTTTGCTTTTCGTTTCCACCAGAAAAGCGGCCGCCGCGGCCGGAAATCGAACCCGCGACCTCGTGCTCAGCAGCGTAACGCCTTAGCCACTGAGCCACCGCGACGGGTCTATATACTTCCCTTTCAATCATGAGATATGCCTTTGATGGAGTCGCAGATAACGCTGCAACACGCCTGTTTATTTAACAGCATGTAACGGTAGCCCTGGCTATGACCAGCTGTTTTGGTGGTACAAACGGTCGGGCATGCTTTACGCATTGGAATCCTAGTTTTTACGATGCCCGGGTTGATGAATTACCCAGATTAACGAACAAAGATTTAGATTACCACCTTCAGTGTCCCATATATGTCTAATGATTTTCGATTTCGCGAAGTTTCTGGTTCAAATAAAGAATTCGCGAGTCCCGACTGAATTCCAGCAGTGTTTTCCGAGCATACTATGCTGCCTATTCAGTGCTCACGGCAGAAAACGTTGCGTTTTAAGCGGGAAACGCAGCGGTCTTTTCTGCGGAAGATAATTTGGGGAACCAAGCATTGGCGGTCAAAGCAGAGAGAGGTACCAAACTATTTAACTGACGCTTGTGCTCCCGCTCTTTACAGTTTTGACGCATCTAAAGGATCAAAAAATGTGGTTGACTGTTTACACGATTACAGGCACGCGGAAACAACGGCTTTGCCTAGGAGGTCAAAGGGCGATAAATTTACAACTTTAGGTAGCTTCAGACGATTGATCTGCCAGTATATTGCGCACAGAAAGTTGTTATGAGTACATACTCTGATGCAGCAAACAAGCTTATATTAACATTTCAATAGGGGATGGGCGTTTTTTGGTACGACAAAAGAAAGCAAAAAAAAAAAAAATCAAAACAAATACACCCACACACGAATTGCGCATAGATTTTTGTACGGAAGTGTGTATATTTTTGTAAGTGTTTCAAATTGTATCATGCAAAAAAAAAAAAAAAGATGATCCAGCTATCCCTTTCAACGATGAGACAGGCATGATATGATGGTTCATGAGACAACAGAAGGTTTGACTGTTTAACGTGTGTAGCTGCGACATTTGTTATAACAGCTGAGTCGCAATTTTCCGTGACCAAACTACCGCATAAGCTCGCATGCTCGATTGCTTATAAGCCATTAATGACCCACTCTTTGGACTGCAGGTACAGCCTCCCAAATTTTTAATAATATAGCTGGAGTGACGACCGATCGGCATGTCAGCGCCTTATCACGGTGTTCAGCGGCGAAATAGGCGAGAGTACGCGCACGCTCATAGGGCTATCTGCTGTTTGAGAGTCGTCTGCTACGCTGTTTCCTCGAGAGTGGTACACCCCCTGCCACTGCATCTGAATGACTTTGTACACGAGAAACTGTGTTTATTTGAAGCGCATGCGCATATCAAATGTGCGTTTGATTTTTCTTTCGAATCACTTGCCCCGCACAGCGTGAGGAATGCCACTGGAACGATAAATAAAAGTAGAACAGGGCGTTTTTTTTTTGACCGGAATGGCCTCAGGCCGCTGCGCGATATAATGCGATAAATGAAAAATCTGATAAAAATAAAAACTTGTGCCCCACGCTGCTTCGCTACCTTTGGCTGAAGCGAAACGGCCTTGCAAGATAAACGCAGGGGGTGTGCTGCCCTGAGGAGAACAGCGGAGCAGACGACACTCCACACTGCAGATAGTTATATGCGCGTGCGCGTACTGCGCCTATTTTGCCGGTGAACACCGTGATAAGGCGCTGACATACCGATCGGTCGTCGATCCCGCTATATTGTTAAAAATTTGGGACGCTGTACATATATATAATTTTAACTACTTTTATTGACTAGTGCGTTACTAAAGTGTCCATAAAAGCAAATACAACCTGGATCAGTTCGAAAGAACTAGCCTTTGGTAACTCATTCAGGTCTATTGCAGCCACAAAAATCCCGGACCACCTCCACTGACGGGAAACCTGGGGAGGGGCGAAGCATGCAGGGTATAAGTGTATTCCTGGCGCCTTGGAGTTTTTGCCAACGGAGATGAAAGCGTTGGGGAGGGGGGGTAAAGGTTAACAGCTTTGCTGTAAAAATTCCCCCGCATTTCCCCGAGGGGGAGAATGTGAAAGTGCGAATACACGGTTGTCGGCCCGCTTGCGGCGCTTGCGCTCGGCCCCCGCAGCCCACCGCCTCGCCGCCTTCTCTTCCATCTCTTCCATCGGGTTTGTAGTATCACGTGTACACCACGCAGTTATCAAGCCGCTATAACGCCGCTGAGTCGCCAACGCACGCCGCTGACGACGTAGTTTGAATCCGTTAAAGATATAAGGCGCGTCAACACTGATATCACCGTCGCGTCCGTGGCTTGATCGGTAGAGCGTCGCGCGGCGGCCGCAAAGTCCGCGGATCGAAACCTGGCGCCGGATGCTGTTTTTCTTTATAGAGGAGCACTGCGGACGCCGCCGACGCCGCCGACGCCGGCGGTGGATGGTTTGGGGTCGCTTATAAAGTGTATTCACACTTAAAAGTCTCGCGTCTTTGAAGCTCTCTAGCACGAGGCGTAAACGAGTTTCCCGGTGTTTTAGTACCGTGACTACATGAGACGACGGTTACGACGACGACACGAGACGCCGAAAGCCCAAGCCCCTAAGAGATGTTTCTTTGATGATAAAACGCCAGAAATATTATGAAACTCTCAAATTTCTCGTGCAGTGGCGCAATATAGGCATCAGCGACGCAATAGAGGGCAGTACTAAATTCGTGTAAGCATTCAGGTGGTACGATAAAACGGAACTACTATACGCCTCGAGTCATGTTTATTGGCGGTGGAGTAGGCTGGCGGCCGCTAATCGCACAAGCAGATTTTGTGACGTCATGAAAAGGTCGCCGAAAAGTGCCGGGGAGTCGCCACTGCTTCCTCTGTTTTCCTTAATATCTGCACTAATTCTTTGAAGTCTGCGATAAAGGTGATACCACTGTTATCGCGACGAAGTAGTGTCTTTTAAATGAATCAATGTCGTACTTTGTCTTCGGGGTCGCTTTGAACGTCTCAGCCGTTCCATAGTACCCGAAAATGGACGTAACTCCGTTTCGTTAACCTCGCAGAGCGTCCAAATTAAAATCAGAGTGACAATCAGCTGAAATTTCAAATTGGTGTTTTAGCCGCCGAAGTTACAATTAAGTGGATTATAATGTGTGCAGCAGTGTAGAGCTAGGTATTAATTTATGTAATCTCGCGATCTTTAACTAACACCAAGGTATCAATGCACCGTTTGTTTTCTTTTTCTTACTCTTGGGAAAACCCTCGCGCGGCCAGAAATCGAACCCTTGACTTCGTGTTATCGCGACGCCCACTAAGCCCACTAAGGCTGGTGACTGTGACTGAGCGAGTGGATGAGCCGGGTTTCGGTATGTAGCGGAGTTAACCAAAGTGTCAATCAAACTTGTATAGTTCGTAGTGAATTGTTACCGACCTTATGACGCACGTTAAGAAAGCACGCGCTTGAAAAAATACAACATAAAGCTTTCCTGATCTGTCGCTGCTTGCCTTCCCCGAAAACTCTCACGTGGCAGCAATTAAGAGTGCGGGATGGGAAAGGATTCTTCACTGCGCGCTTGTGTGTCGCGGCGCTGATCGACCAACGAATACGTGTGCCCCCTTCGAATGCTACAGTGCTCCCCTAATCATCCATTTGCTCAGGACAGATTTGGCTTTGAATAAATCCTCGCTGGTTTGTCAGATATTCTATACATTTATTTTATGCTGCGCTCAGTGTTCGCTCTCGAACCCTGCCAATGATAAAATATCGGACCCTCGGTTTCGCTGTCTCCAGGAAGAACTTACGTAGCCACAACTACTCCATGACTGACATCTATTTCTCAATGAAAAAATTACTGACGATTACTTACTCCCTAATGCGAAATTTGTGCGCAGCGAGAACTGCTGTATTCTCGGTCAGGGCGCGTATCTGCTGCGCCTCAGGAAGTGATCACGTGATCAGCGAACGCACGGTGGCGCGTGCTACTCTGCCGTTATCTCGCAGCGCCTCGCCGCTGCCGAGCATGCTGTTTTAAATCGTGTTTGAACCTCCTGCGCAAATGTGACGTGGTTCGGATGACCTATACGCAGCAAGGAGGACGCCGGCGGACCACGTGCAGCACGCAAACGTGCTGGTCTTCTGCTCGGTCGCGCCACTTTCCCCCTCACACTTTCGCCACACTTTCCTCCGCTGTTTTCTTTCTGCCTTCGCTCGCTCGGTTACGACCCCGTCGCCGCCGCCAAACCACTGTAGCGGGCGGCAAAGTGCTGCGAACTAAAATATGCTTGACATCGTAATGCGCAAGAAAAGAAGGCACGAAAGTGTCATCGTAGAGACGCAAACACTCTAATCCTCATGCTAAACCAAGCGGAAAATCACCGCGGCAGGTTGAGTTGGCAACCTCCGCACTGACTGCATTAGGGACTCGAGATGTGAGCGGTTGAAAAAACAAAACAAACAAAGCATTGAAGAAAAAGTGATTTTTTTTTCAACCAGGGTAACGCTGAAAAAAAAAAAACAAGGCTTCTCTGGGGGAATTCGCTGTGATGCGACCAATCTCCATTGAAGGGAACGCTTTCTAAAATCATTCGAATCAATGACGTGACGTGAAATCGTGCGCAGATTTTGAGAGCGAACGCTCTGCTGGGACTTTTGTGATGTAGCATAAAACAATTATATATACCTTTCAGTGTAAACGCAAAAAAATCATCGTGCTCGTAAGTCTTTTAACTGATCAGTAGGCGAAAGCCACCGATTATCGGAGGCTTCTTCACTGCTGCACCGGGTTTGCGGTGCCGCCACGTTCAACTTTCATGAGGCACGTATCCGGGTAATTCTTGTTTCATCCCGGCACGGTGCTGGGTTAGGGCTGTAGTTACCTCCCTTTTCTGTGGCTCTTGAAGACCCGGGTTTGAATCCCATTCGAACCCAAGTAAGTTTTTATGTGTGTTTTATTTACTCATTTACTCTTCACAGCGCCCTTAATTTGGTTCCATTCGTGTAGTCGCCAGCAACTACGGTCACTTTTAGCGTTTTATGAGACTTCTAAGGCTTTCGCCTTAAAAAGTATGTGGAATATTCGATAGATCTGTGCGGAATCGTTTTTTATTTCAATTTTGCATATTTTTCTGAAAAAACAAAAAAAATTTTCACGCCCCTCAAAATTTCATGAAAGCTGACATCTCTATCAGGGACTGGGTGAACTTGCCTCAATAGCGAGTTATAAACGCCTTTGCTGTTTCCCTTATAAGTTACATCGAGTGTTGAATGTCTCTAGCCTATTCTCTCCTCGTCCCATTGTATATATCCGGATGTGCCCATAGTTTCTAAAAAGAGAAGAGAGAAACGCGAGTAAGAAGCAGGTGAACAGGACGAAAACAACGGTGGGACCTGTAATGACGCGGCGTCTCCTCTTGTCACTGATAATCGGTGGAGGATCCATCCTGCACCGCTATACGACGCCCTACCAAAAGGAGGTTGCGATCCACCTGAAGAAGAGGCATTAGTCTGCCCACATCGTACTGCAGACGAGGTTGGCAGACGAGGCCAATGAGGTGGGCAGACGGAGAGGATTCGGATGGCAAGTTGGAGTAATGCTACAGAATCTACCACTACGGTACAACAACGTCGATATAAAATATACACTCAGTCTTTTTCTTTAAGTTGGTGGACTTCACGGACGCTTTCCGCATCCTTTATCTACTAGTACGTTGGCGCAGGTTTCTGTGGGAGTTCACCGGCCCCTTAACTCTTTATCTGCGCCCCGCGCGTCCTGAATTCCCAAACGCTTCTGATATCACCGACGTGCGGCGTTTTTACGCATGCTGCTGTTGCCCTGTAAACGCCACCAAACTGCATTCAATACGATTTTTACAGCGAAGCTGTTAACCTGTAGTTGGCCGGAAAATTTCGTGTCGTAAACAAAAGATCATTCACCTCTCCCTCTAACGACGACGATTGTTGAACGCGAAGCTTTGTCGTGATGGATTCTTTGGTTGGCCAATCCCAGACGTATGTGCTACTCAGGTACGCAGCACTTTTCTAGAATGCCCACAGCAGCTGTCGGGTGTGCGCTCCGTAAACCTAACGTTTAGGTGTACGGTGGTTTGTGGTGTGTGCTAGGCCTTAGTTTAGTTCTCGCTGAAGACGATGAGCGTATGCGTCAGGCTAAACAGGCGTGCAGCATAGAGCTCAGTATTTGTGTAAAGAAAAAAAAAAACACGAAACCGATGGAAATATGGAAACACACGGAAACACACAGAAAATATGTTCTGGTAAAGATTAGGTTGGCAGCTGCTTTCGAAGGGGGAGGTGGGGTTGGCACCTTTCGAGGGCTAGCGTATGCGTCAAGCTAGGCAGGAACCAGCAGTTCTTGCCCAAGACGCCGAGCACAAGAGTCAGGACAGAGCAATTGCGGCCAGAGATGCCGAGTGCAAGCGACAAGCCCGAGAGACAACGAGGAGCATTTCATACCCTCCCCTATCAGCATGTGTAGAGGTTTATAACAGGGCGGGATGCTGTCAATTTTTTACTACCTAAAAGCACAGAGTAGCAGTTACAAAAATGCTTACGCGTATCGAATCGCACAATATATTGACGTGTACCATTATTCCGAATCATCTTGTTTCTGTTCTGTTGCGCCAGCACTTGTTCGCGCCCGGCTACCTCTTGTGATGGAGAAAAAGCGCAACCTCTCCGTCGTTCACCTAGGCTTTTTCTTGTCTGATCCACAATGATCTCGGTCTGACCGGACGTTTCTGGAAATGATTTAGTACCAGATGCTTTCATGCAGATTGAGAGCCGCGGCCTTAGATTCGCCGACACTGGATTGTGCAAGTCAGTTTGGCAACAGCGTCTTAAGTCCGTGGTGCGAATTTCTTGGCGAATTCGCTGT
This sequence comes from Haemaphysalis longicornis, assembly GCF_048455015.1. Classification (NCBI taxonomy): domain Eukaryota; kingdom Metazoa; phylum Arthropoda; class Arachnida; order Ixodida; family Ixodidae; genus Haemaphysalis; species Haemaphysalis longicornis. The sequence continues at coordinate 5,309,736 of NW_027526296.1, forward strand.
TGCGGCGCCGCTCATGCAGCAAGAGGATTTATTTTTGTTGTTGCGACTGATTGTCAAATATATGGAACAGCCGAACTTCCTCTCAGGAACGCCGCTTGGTATTAGAAAATTTTGCCGCACCGACGAAAATAGATGGCTTTGCTACACGAGGGGCACCGCAGCAGCGAATTATCGCGGAAATTCGCACCATGTAGAACAAGTTTTTACGTTTGGTTTTTTTTTCCTCTTTAATTGCGGTGCACAAGTTCACAAGTTCAGTAAAGTTTGTATAATGAAAGAACCATAATGTGATAATGTGACCCATTTTGCACACACTGAAAAAGGAGACACTGAACCGGGAGTCAAATTTACCCTGTGTACAACGTATAATTCAAAAAGCGTTAGTTGTATAGAAAGCATACCGATAACTGTTCGGCGGTAATAATTTCAGTACTAACGCCTTTCTCGCCAAACTTTAATACAGGTAATTTGCTCGCGATTGGATTAATTAATTCTTCATTGACGCGGTACAAAAATTTACAACTGCGCCTGGTGCGTGTATGATTGACGTTTATAAATAACGGAAGCAACATTTACAAAAATTTTAAATCTCACATAAAAAAAAGGACATAAAGCAGACCACCCCCGTTTATTCTTGGAAGATGTATTATTTCATAGCAAAGAGACATCCGTGCCTTGGAATGAGCTCTTGGGATATTAGCTATGCGACCATTGTTTTCCTCTGTAAAAAAACAGTGTATACTTTCGGCTGTGGCCGGAGACAAGTGCAATTGACATTCCAATTGACATGCAAAGCAAGCGGCACGTGTTAAATTTGCACGTTGACTTTGTTGGGGAGAAAAACGACATTTGGCTAGCCCTGCCGAAGCTGACTCCAAGGATTTCGTGAAAGATGTCATTTCCACGTCATACTTCCGCAAAAAAAGTAACACGACGAATCTTATGACTCAGGGCGATTTCTAGACCAGCGAGCACCTGCTTCTTTCTGGATTTGAGTAATATTTTTGTTCCACGCATTGATGCTTTCCGAGCATTTCTCCGTATTTAGTATGTATAAACTATTCGAAGTAGAAAAATGGAATATAGTTCTAGTCGTCTTCCTTCACTTATAGTGGCAACTTTTTTGGCATCCCTCCCTGATATAATGAGGCTGGTATCGTCTGCATATAGTATTAATTTTGCATTTTAGCCCAGTTTAACAATGTCGTTAAAATAAAGGGTCCTATATCGCTTCCCTGTGCTACACCAGAGCTTGGTTTGCGCAATGATGAATAAAAAATAGCTTTCAGTGCCTAGACTGCTTACATTTAGAGTGGTATGATTCAAACAGCACACAGGAAAGCCCGCGACCACTACATGCATTTAACGTTTTAGTAATGATTTATAGTGAACGGCTTTAGTTACTTCGACCTATAGACACACGAAGCGTGATCTCTTTGTATTACATACTTCTCTTTCATTGTTGATGTGCTGTCTCTGCGGACTGTTTCTAAACGGAAGACGTGTTGGATTTTAGCACCGAGACAAAATAAAATTCATTGAGTTGGCAAAATATATATATATATATATATATGTACAAGAACACTATTCCTCCAGACTTTTGGAAAATGCAAGAAATACGCAAGGCTGCAGCGAAGCATCTCAGGCCGTCAATTCGACATAAATGTTTTCGCATTCAGAAGCCTTAAAATAAGACCTTCTTTGCATGACATCCTCTCTCTTGGAGGCATCTTTGCTGCCAAACTTTCTATCATATTCCAATGGAAAGGTTTTCAAGCTTCACTTTGTTGTGAGCCAGCTAGTCCATGGTTCATTGAGAATGGCGCTTGCAATGTCAGTACCTGTCTGTGCCAATGCGTTTTGCATAATTCTCAGGTAAACTTTCTAGCTTGTGTTAACAGAAAGTATGATGTTGATGTTGAACCTGTTCGCCAGGCTTTCCTTAATGGTATGGGATATTCAGCAGACACACAGTCTGACTGATGTTAGTTCACTTGCATTTGTTTTCTTCTCTTAAAGGTGTAATGCCTGCTTACAAGTCCAAGCTGCATATATACTGTCAACATGCGCAACCTTTTCTCCTTGTTACCAGTCATTTAGGTAAAATATGTTATGCTGTATTGAAAACAGCGAGTCCGAGCAGTGCCTAGCTTTCTTCTGACTCTATTATGACAAAATTACTACGCCTCCTAAAATCAGTTGGCGTGACTAATAGGTTGACTAATTCAGCATCGCCCGAACGAAAATATTGGGCCCAGAACCTTGAAATTTCTATTGCCCAGTCCTTCCGCAGCGTAGAAGCTCTTTAAGACAATGTTTTTTTTTCTCAAAATATTAATTTGAAGGGAACAAAAAAGGCACAAACGTTTTTCACACATTCCTTGTTATCAATTAGGCCTGCAAAATTATCAAACTGATTTTCGCTCCAGAACATCACCATACGGGTGTGTCAAAACAAATTCTGGGACCTTAGGAATTTCATTTATCAATTGTGTCAAATGACGAGTTCTTGGATTTACGCGTTTTCCCACCCGGGCCCACCAAACCACTGAATATTTTTTTTTGCACTTTTGGGGTTTTATCCACCGAGGCTACATCTGGGCTTTGTCGTGCGTTGTAGAAGAGCTCTCGGGATAAATTTCGACCGCCGGAATATCTGTAACCTGCGCCGCATAAAGTTAACGCATTGGTTTTTGCATCTAAGGATTAATCCGCAATATTGTTTAAAAAGACTTTCTTGTTTTAAAACATTTCTCGCGAAAACTAAAAAGGAGGAGAACGAGACGCAGGAACTATACACAAATTCAAAATACAAATGCTTGGAAATGACGTCGCACTTTAGATAACTTCCTGGTAGTGTTCCTTTTTTCACCGCTAAAATAGAAAATAGCTGATCTTCGTGGTAAGAACATACATCGAAATCGCATGTGGTTGGTGGGTGGCTTATATAAACAAAAAACAATTATCGGTAGTCATTATTTGCTGGCACTCCGAGTTATTTCAGTCTTCCGCCCCTGCCCCCTCCCCCAGGCACCGTAAATTTTGTGTTTGGGGGCGGTCTCCCCCGGCACCCTCTCGCTCCCTCTCCCAACCTCCCCTATCCGCGTACGCCAGTGACTGACGAGGCCAAAGTAACAGCATGTTTAAAAATGTAAGAAACAGCGCTAAAGGACAGGACGTAGATTAGACGACAAACACGCAGCGCCGCGTGTTTGTCGTCTAATCTACGTCCTGTCCTTTAGCGCTGTTTCTTACATTTTTAAACATGCACCAACCAGCCCACTTGCTCCCCGTTCTAAGATACATTTCTAGTACATCGGGCTCTGTTCTTTCTCCGCTATCTCCTTCGTGTCTTCAATCCTCAACCACCAGCGCCGCGTGTTTGTCGTCTAATCTACGTCCTGTCCTTTAGCGCTGTTTCTTACATTTTTAAACATGCACCAACCAGCCCACTTGCTCCCCGTTCTAAGATACATTTCTAGTACATCGGGCTCTGTTCTTTCTCCGCTATCTCCTTCGTGTCTTCAATCCTCAACCACCAGCGCCGCGTGTTTGTCGTCTAATCTACGTCCTGTCCTTTAGCGCTGTTTCTTACATTTTTAAACATGCACCAACCAGCCCACTTGCTCCCCGTTCTAAGTAACAGCGCCTGGACCAGAAGGGCTTTCTCCCCCAACATTTCTTGTGTGCATAAAGTAATCGAGTTCGTTTGCGAGCATAAAGATTACTTCCCTTATAAATGTTTAAAAATAAATCTCGATTGTTAAAAATTTACCGTTACCAAAGTTTAGCATCTTTCTTAAACCTGCCTCTGCAACTCCCGCACTACCTCTCATGCGCGCACAAATACCTAATTGCTACCGACTTCGCTTTGGTATCATTCGACCAAGTAACAAATACGAAAAGGCACAGTATTTACCCTCAGGTCAAGGGAGATTGCTGCGGGGAGGCCTCTCGGTCTGTGCGTACAGGGCGCATGCAGTGGTGTCCACACAAGGCTATTATCAGAGTTGAAGGACTCTGCTATTATCAACCACGTCGTTGTATTGACGTCGCACGAGCACGAACGCCCACAAACACCGTCGAGAGAAAATCAGAAAGTCTCTCGCCTGCTTCAGAGAGGGGGAAGATTTTTAGCAGCACCTGCCGACACCCAGCCAGCCACGGACGATCGGGCATACAAGTATGCAGCGCTTCCGAAGCGCTGGTGACTCACGAGTATATGAAGGCCGAAAGAGCTGCACTCGGTCGCGGCAGATCTGGCACACAAGGTTCTTCCGTTACGAGGCGTCCTTCCTGAAACGTCACGCGCACGCTATGCGTCACCCACAACGCGAGCCGGCTCTGGTCACAGTGGGAGGCGGTATAAGGGCGAACGATAGGAGACAACAAGAAAACTGGGCTGGAGAAACGCGATAGAGCCTGCTCAACTATCAGCCCCGAAACCGTCCGAGGACTGCCCGGACGCGATTAGGAGGTGGTCGGTTTTGCTATGTATTCGTAGGGGACCTCCGGTCCTACCGACAGCCCTCGGACAGCCTGCAGACTATCCAGGATTAGTAAATCGAGGATGACGAGTATGCAAAAAGTCCCGGGCCATCTCCATTAACGCGAAACCAGGGGAGGGGCGAAGCATGCAGTGTGTAAGTGTATTCTTGGCGCCTTGGCGTTTTTGCCAACGGAGATGAAACCATTTGGGGGGTAGAGGTATACAGCCTTGCTGTAAAACTCTCGTCTTTGAAGCACGAAGCTCTCTCTAGCGCGAGGCGTTGGAAAACTAGTGTCCCGGTGGGTTTTTAAGTGCGAATGCACTTCTTAAGCGACCTTGAACCTGCGTCCACCGGCGATGTCCGCGCACGTGGAGATGGGCGCGCGCAGCCTGGCCGCTGACATGGCACATACCCACGTGGGGGATTGGCCAGGAATCTCCTCGTCTTCCTTGGCAACGGGGGGAGATGGGCGCGCGCTGCCTGGCCGCTGACATGGCACATACCCACGTGGGGGATTGGCCAGGAATCTCCTCGTCTTCCTTGGCAACGGGGGGAGATGGCCGCGCGCTGCCTGGCCGCTGACATGGCACATACCCACGTGGCGGATTGGCCAAGAATCGGGCGTGAGAAGGGCTAATGCACCCGCCTAAAGGAGTACTGACACGAAATTTCAAAGCTGAGATCCGCTCTAGCAATCAAGTACAACGACAACACAAATAGGTGTCTGTGAATAAATGCATCTTTCTTTCTTTGTAGTTGTGTGTGTGTGTGTGTGATCTCTCTTTCGGGAACATTACCGAACCGCGCAAATTCAACTCGTGCATTCGCACTTTCACATTCTTCCCCTCGGGGAAATGCGGGGAATTTTTATGGAATGTCTAACTGGGCAATTGTTTAGATTTTAAAGCGTATACAAACATTATAGAGGGCGCAAGAAGCTCTGTAGGAGTTTCTATTCACTTTCCGCTACTCTTTCTCGAAAAACCTGTTCCGGCTTTAATTTTTTAGTACGCGTTTTCGACCACGGAAATGAAACGTTCTAGCGCCGCCGTTGCAAAACGAGTGTCCCAGTGACTACATGGTACGAGATACGATACCGACAGGAGACGCCGACAGCCCGAGCCCTTTAAGGGGCTTTGCCCTTAAAAAAGTGCAATGCTTTGGGGAAACTGACAGCTATCAAACGTTATTCAACCCAGGTCTCAAAGGTAAGTTATTAATGAAACAATAATAATACGTACTGAATGGGTAATTTATTTGTATTGAAGTATATACATGACAACATGGCTGACGTGTCGTGCGATGCACATCATAACGTATGTATTCATTTTTATGGTCTCAGACGTAGGGTTGAAGTCCCTATGAAATATGTGCGTCCGCGCCATTTTCTTCAGCTCGCTATGCTCGGCGAGATCATTTCCGTTCGGAATGAAGGACGGTATATCAGTAGTCCCACTGACATCTGCTGCTGAGAGATACGTCCCCCAACTACCTCCTCACACGGAGAGAACAAAGCTGTCTTCTGTTAATTGGTTGTCCGGATGCCTTGATTGAGCCCCTGATTACAGACTGATATTTCCGTGTTGCGCCGTCGAGGCGGGTAATAGGCGATACGTTATCTCGCATGCGTGGTCGACCCTTGTATGGACCTATCGAGACAATGCACCTTCAGTCGGGGTTGCGGTGTTTCACTGCTACCCGATAGCCTGTTGGGGATTGTAGCGGCGGTGCAAACAAACAAACAAACAAAAGAAAAACGCCCAAAGTTGGCGGCCACTGTTGTCACAAGGCGGGCAATGGACTTCACTCGACTCAACAGCTCCTGGATAAGAACAACGTGTAACGTTTGATACTTATCGCATTGCATGCATCAGTCATTTCACTTTCGACGCTTCCTGTGTTCAAATAACGCTATTACCCAGCCGGATTCTCTTAGTGTGTAAAATTCTTTCCGCTGGTTTCCTGCAGCAGAAGTGAGCAAAGTCGTTTTTCTCAAGAACCGATTTGTGGGTAAGACAATGGATCGGGAAGGAGAGGCTTCGTTGTGCGCCGAGTGTTCGGTAGTTCGGCGTCGGAGCGCCTATTTTAACAGAGGAGCTGTTAAGGGGCTCGCAATTTCCGTCGACGATGCCCGTCACGGCAGGCGAAGATACGCCGTTGGACCGACAGATGGCGCCACCGCCTCGACGGCCGTCCAGTGCGCGGTCACGTCTCGTGCGTGGGGCACGTACGTGGCGCACTACCACCCCACAGATATGCACCGATAAACTACCAGACCTCCGTGGGTCAGCTTCGAGTACGTTCATACACAGAGATAATATACTGACTCTAGAGGGAAAGCGCGCCGCTGAGCCAATGCATTGGAACCGTACGACACACAGTGGCAGACATGATACAACGATTTGAAGGTTGCCAGCTGAGCTTTTGCTTACTAAAAACGGCAAAAGCGATGGGTTGTAATCTGGCAACGTGCTACTTTGGCGTTTCCGCGTCCGGCTAGCGAAGCATGCCGGGATTAATTGTAACATGGCGGACCGCTAGCCAGGCGGATTTTGTGTAGGCGGCGTCGACAGCATTGCGTAGTTTATCTCCTGTTGGTAGGTAACCGACGTGTTTTCGGTTTAGCGTACGTGTGACTTATATGTACTGAGACTATTTGAGCAAGATGTGGCAACGCTCACACGACACTTGCGCGCAAGCTCGAATGAGACTGACCGCATGCGCGAGGACGCCAAGGAGTCAGCTGATCCGTACTGGGCGCACAGAAAATGAATCTCCGTATGATCTCCATGCATTTTTGCGCTGTGCCGCTTTATTTGCCTTGCGAGTCGCTCAAGGCTTTTCAAACGAAGTGAAGTGAACTGGCTTTAGCTCAATGTAAAACCTTTATTGACACAAAAACATCGCATGGGCCAACGCCGATATTGCCGGTGAGTCGCGGCGCTTTGAAGCACAGGAACGAAAGAGCGCGGTCGATCGCAGGCCAACGGAGTGGAAGAATGCATGCCAAGGGAGTATGCGAAATACAGTCCGCGGCGTGTACCGTTTTCCTTTCTGTCTGTATTCGTCAAGTTCTAGCTGCTTTCCACCACTTAAAAGGGAAAGCTTGCGGGACTGAATGCGCAGTATTGAATGGGCAGTAATTTACCGCACAGAGCGCGCGAGGAGAGAACACTGACTTATTAATTTATTATGACTGATTGAAAAAGAAACCGCATTTCGTTGCCTATTTTTTCGTTCTACCTTCACTAACGATTGCGCGAAAGTTCGAAGCACGAAGAGCTGTAAGAAGTTCCATGAATAAAACTACTGGAACCGAAGTATTATAAAAGCTACTTTTATTTCTCTTCAAACGGGAACGTTCGCTGGCTGCCACTCCGTAGCCTGTAGTGAACTTGCGGTAGTCAAGGTCAGATCGGAATCGCTGTTCCGGCGTCAGTTCAGGGGCAATAGATAGGGTGCTTAACGTGGAGAAAGAATAATAGCTTCGCAAGCGCCCGGGGAGGCACTTGCTCAGCGCGGGCATCCGAGTTGTATAACTTGTATACGTTTTGCACGCACGCAGATCTCAGCCGGAGACTGCACACACACACTGCGCAAGTCAGGCGCAAGAGCCTCGCCACTTCCTAGCACAGTTAAAAAAAATCGAAACCAAAACTGAACTACGCACTTACTCTTTCTCCGCTAATTAGAGCTTAATTACACTAAAAGATGTTTTATTAAGCTAGTTTTAATTACTGAAGCAATTATTTGTAACTATTTTGCTTCAGTTCTCTGTTTTAGTTAAATAATTACGGTAGAACTTTTTAGAAGGCTGAATACAATTGATCTGGCAACCATGAGAATTGTATCATCTCAGCGCCCACGATTCGTACGGTCTCGGAGCTCGCTTTACCCCCCTGCGTTCATAGCGCGGCGAGTGGCGTTGTGAGCGACCCACGCGTATCTGCGCGAGGTGGCCTGCCGAAGTCAGCTCCGCTATTTCAGCAGATTTCACTGGCGCGGAAGTGGATTTAGTTTTGTAGCGTGAGCTACACTGGCCAGGTTGAGCAGTTTCGCGTGGACCTCGAAGGGCCGTGCTGCGCAAGCGCGAGGAGTATCGAATTGGATTGGATTGGATTAGATTAAAATAGATTGGATTTGGATTGGAATAAATTGGATTGTATTGGATTGGATTGGGAAGAAGCTCCAGCGCACCGTCAGACTCGGCTACTGCGCAACGGAGGCGCACAGCTGGGCACGCGCCGGTGCCAGTGCGTCCACCGCGGCTATGACGTCACTCCTTTGGAATGCGCAGACCGGCGAATGTGCAGCCCCAATTCTCTACACACCCGTACTCCAATTAGATTGGAGCCGCGGTGGACGCACTGGCGCCGGCGCGTGCCCAGCTGTGCGCCTCCGTTGCGCAGTATCCAAGTCTGACGGTGCGCTGGAGCCTCTTCATAGCCGTTTCGCGTGGCTCCTGGAGAGCCGTGCTGCGCATGCGCGAGGAGCAGTGACTGGACTAGACTGAACTGGATTGGATTGTATTGGATTTGATTGGATTTGAAATCGTGTTAGCAGCAGTAAGCATGATAATCAGCTAATCCTAAACCACCAGGAAACCTAAGAATAACCAGCTGAACCTTAGCTCACGTGTAACCTTAGCTCACCTGGCATAGCCGAGCTAAACCACTGCTATTTTTTTAATCGCATCGTTCCCTTAGCAGGGACCTTGCATTCATCTGTTCTTGAATTCATCTAGAAATGGGCATGCGAGCAGCTTTCAGCACAGTATGGCTTACGTGTATCGCCTATTTGCCCCGCAGGTTTTCCTGGCACTGGCGTATTGCTGGATCCCTTCATCGTCACACGTGGTCCCGGAAATCTTGCCATCTGCTGAAAAACTGCATCCCGAACATCGCCTTGACTACGCTCCAGCTATCGTCCCGGTGACAATCAACGAATTCCCCCTTACCCTGCAAAAGCCAACATCGTCTACAGCGCCACCGCCCTTCACCAAGAATTTAAAAGACCCGCCCAGCCTTGTTCTCGCCAGTGGGCACGCGAGCAGCTTTCAGCACAGTATGGCTTACGTGTATCGCCTATTTGCCCCGCAGGTGCGTAACCAAACTTGTTTATATGCTAAGCGATGCGATTCTAGAGGTCTATTGCTGCTCCCGTGCCCACGGGTTCTTTGTGATACTCTTCGAGATTGTGTGCATGCTGCCCTTTTGTTGCTTCGTTCAGGCGATATCGAGACCAACCCTGGTCCCACTAAACCATCGAAGTCTCGCTCCGATTCAGCTAACGAAGCGGCAGCTGAAAATTCAGCGGAAAGTAGTGAAATGCTACAGATGCTAAGAGATATTAAGAAACGAACTGAGGAATTGGCACAAGGTCAGGCAGAGATTAGAACCAACCAAATGGCACTTGACGCAAAGTTGTCCCAAATATTCAAACGTATTGAAACCCTTGAAGTCAAGTCTAACAGCATAGACGCTCTAGGGGACAACCTTGCTTCTATCCAGGAAACTACTAAGCGTTTGACGTCAGAACACGTAAATTTAAACTGCCGGCTGGACGATATTGAAGATCGAGCTAGGAGAAATAATGTGATATTTCACGGTATTCCTGACTCGCGCGAAACCTGGGCGCAAACTGAACAAAAAACACTTGCGGCTATTTCCTCAGCGCTAGGCAGCGAATTCCCCTCCCATGCTGTTGAACGTGCGCATCGTTTGGGCGTATTTTCTGAGGCGAATTGCCGCCCCGTAATTATGAAGTTAAATAATTTCAAACATAAGGAAAAAATATTCTCTTTGCTTCCCAAACTTAAAGAGAACGGCATTTCGGCCTCGGATGACTTCGCCCCAGCAACTCGACACGCTAGAAAAAAACTGTTGGAATTCGCCAAACGTCAACCGCATTTCCCCCAGTTTACGCTAAAATACAAAAAGTTGCTCATAAATGATCAGTACTTTGCGTATGATGCGGAGACCGACAGCATTCTTAACATAACGTCCCGAACTTCAAACTCTGCTGCATCGGTCCCGTCACGCAACGCTGCTGCCAATGATGCTGAGACAGATAGCGTGAAAGACTCAGATCCTCGGTCTGCTAACGCCTCACCACCATCATCACGCAACTCCTCACCATAGGAAGTCGAGAGGGGAGACGGTTTTGTTTCACCAGCCTCAAATGTTTCCATACTTCTTGCGAACACGCGAAGTGTCATTAACAAACGTGAACCTCTTACCTCTGCTATTGATACGTGTAACGCCGACATAATATCATTAACAGAAACATGGTTGCATTCAAATGTTCATGACCACGAAATTTTTTTGCATCAGTCAAGTTTTAATATTTATCGACGCGACCGAACTTTGCGTCAGGGCGGTGGTGTACTGCTCGCAATAAGGAAATCTATACCGTCACGCGTCATTCATGTTCAGTCTGAGCTTGAAGCTGTCTGGGCATGTGTAGAAATGATTTGATTGATTGTGGGGGTTTAACGCGCCGACGCAACGCAGGCGATGAGGCGCGCCGTAGTGGAGGGCTCCGGATTAATTTTGACCACCTGGGGATCTTTATCGTGCGCCGAAATCTCGTACACACGGGCGTTTTTGCTTTTCGCCTCCATCAGAAAAGCGGCCGCCGCGGCCGGGAATCGAACCCGCGACCTCGTGCTCAGCAGCGCAACGCCTTAGCCACTGAGCCACCGCGGCGGGTATGTGTAGAAATTGGGTATCGCACATGCATCTTTGGGGTCTGCTACCGCCCTCCCTCTTATCCTCCTAGTTTTGTTTCCGAATTGCACGATGCGCTTAATTTTGTTACGACACGTCACCCAAATGCTTCGCTATTTTTATTAGGCGATTTCAATTTTCCGTCAATTTCATGGACTGCTGTACCTCCGAAATGCATCCCGTCCTCTACACAATGTACCGAATTTTTAGACCTGTGCTCTTTGTTCTCATTGTCCCAACTAATTCTCGAGCCAACAAGAGTTTCAAATGCAGTCGCTAACACCCTTGATCTAGTCCTGACTACTAACCCCGAACTCGTCCCTGAAGTATCGTACTTACCAGGACTTAGTGATCACCTGCTTATCTCATTTGAAGTTAAAACCCTTGTCACAAAAACGATCAGCAGAACCAAACAAATACGTGATTACCGCAATGCAAACTTTGACATTATTAACACCGAACTTTCCCGGTTTATTGGCCCTTTCTTAGAGCACTTTGACGAAAGAACGATTGAAACGAATTGGAACGTTTTTAAATATAAAGTACACGAGTTGATAACCAAATACATTCCCTTGCGCAGTCTCCGTTCTAACCCAAATGCACCATGGTTCAACACCCACCTTAAACGGCTATCTAATCGTAAAAAACGTTCTTTCAGGGCAGCTAAGCGCTTTCCTTCCGACCAACGATGGGTTTCTTACAAACTCGCTAACAACGCCTACGTTGACGAGTTAAAACGTGCGAAAAATAATTATCTTCAACATACATTGCCCTCTATGCTTACTAACGATCCTAAAAAGTTTTGGCGCGTTATTAATCCCCCAGAGCGTAACACTATACAGCTAGTCGATTCCAGTGGCCTTTCTATACCGAATGTTGACTGTCCATCCGTACTTAACAGTGTATTTTCTCAAAATTTTGTAACCTCTTCTCACGATTTACCTTCCTGTGAGACCGAATATCATTACCCGCCAATGAACCCTGTCATAATTGATCCACAAGGTGTTGCCAAAATTATTGAATCATTGAAAGTGTCATCAAGTCCCGGCTCTGACCTTATCACTGCGAAATTTCTTAAGAACACTGTATTGCATTCCTCGGTTATTTTGGCTCATATTTTTCAGCAGTCACTAGACAGACACACGGTCCCTGCTGACTGGAAGGTCGGGAAGGTGGTGCCCATCCATAAGTCCGGTAAAAAAGACTCGCCTAACAATTACCGACCCATATCGTTAACCAGCATCCCATGTAAACTCTTAGAACATATCTTGTACTCCCACTTAGCAACTTTCCTTGAAACAAATTCTTTTTTCTCGCCTTATCAGCACGGTTTCAGGAAGACTTTCTCTTGCGAAACGCAGTTACTTTGTTTCACTCATAATCTTAACACCATTCTTGACCGTGGTTCATGCGCAGATTGCCTTTTTCTTGACTTTTCAAAAGCGTTCGATAAAGTATGCCATAAATCCCTTCTCGTCAAACTTAGCCAACTTAACATAGACAGTAACACTTTTTTGTGGATAGAACAATTTCTTCTGAACCGCTCACAGTACGTAACGTGTAATGACCAAGAATCATCTCCTAGCCCTGTTCACTCTGGCGTGCCTCAAGGCTCGGTATTAGGCCCCCTTCTCTTTTTAATTTATATTAATGATCTACCTGATTGTGTCTCTTCTAGTATTAACCTATTTGCCGATGATTGCGTTATTTTTCGCGAAATAATCAACGATAACGACACTAACATGCTTCAGCATGATATTGACGCGGTATCCGCATGGTGTAAGAAGTGGCACATGGAACTAAACACTACTAAATGTAAAACTATGCGTGTCTCACGGATTTCATCTTCTCCAGCCATTTATCATCTCAACAACGTCCCGCTTGAAGCCGTAACGTCGTATCGCTACTTAGGGGTTCACATAACATCGTCGCTTTCTTGGGCATTGCATATTGAACAAATAATTAACAACGCCTACCGCGTGCTTGGATACCTTCGCCGTAACTTTTCATCTGCTCCTATTTCCCTTAAGACACTTTTGTACACATCCTTGGTAAGATCTAAATTAGAATATGCTGCACCAATATGGGATCCTGGCACTGAAATTTTAATCAAATCTCTCGAACTCGTTCAAAACAACGCTGCGCGATTTATTACAGGCAATTACAGTAGAGCATCTAGCGTAACATCCATGAAAAATACCTTGCATTTGCCCCAGCTCGCCCATCGTCGTCAGCACTTTCGTCTTTGTTTATTTCATAGAATATACTATCACAATCCCTACTTGCGTTCCATCTTGGTTTTTGCGCCTTCATATGTTTCTGCCCGCATTGATCACCGTCATAAAGTTTCAATCATGTCCTGTCGCACAAAATCTTGTTCTCAGTCTTTCATGCCTCGCACAGCATATGACTGGAACCACCTTCCCGGACCAATCGCCGCCATTGAAAACCATCAACAGTTTCGCATAACTTTAGCTAACATTGTTACTTTAGAAACCACATAGACCTGTTATAAACTACCTTTTTTGCTGCATTGTATTAGTTGTTCTTTTGTGTTTGTAACCCGCTCCCCTCTGTAATGCCTCTGGCCTTGAGGGTAAAATAAATGAAATGAAATGAAATGAAATGAAATGAATGCAAGAACAATGTAAGGAACGCGTGTTGGTGAAACACATTGTAAAGCGGGAGGTCGTTGGGAGCTTCATGTTTAAGGACACATAAGAAGTGTAAACAGGACACTCAAGAATTGGCGGCATATGTAATAAGTGGGATAGGCGATTTGAAACGATGTTTTAAGGTAGTTTTATCGTCCATGAACGCCTACAATGACGATCAAAACGGACACTATAAATACCGGATATGTGGGGGACCAGAGCTTTATCATTGCAAATATGAAACATAATGCCTAAGGGCAAATCAACGGGGAACGTCACAGGAGGTAGTCCAGTATCGCCTACAACCTGCTCCACTGATGGAGTTTTTGAATGGCTAGATAAACTGCGTATAGAGTACGATGGAACCGTCTAGATAGCGATCGTGAGAGTATAAGCATAAATGTTGGGCCAGGTAAGGATGAAAAAGTAGGCTAATCTTGGCATTACACAAAGTTAAGCGAAAAGCAAATAGCGGACATTGCCAAAAGCCCATAGGCCCACACAGGAGAAAATTCTCGGGAAAATGATGCGCGCGTACTGCAAGCGCACGAAACGTATGTGTACAACAAAAAACAACAACGCAGAGAGGACACATAAATGGAAGGTAAATTCCCTCCAGGGTAAAAAATGTAAAAAGGCCGCAGAGAGGCGTAGAGAAGAGCCCAAACAGCATAGGCAAGCCAAGAGGGCTGAACGGCGACAGGATTAGATAGCTTTACGATTGGTATGGAATAAAAGCCCAAATGAGAAATCATGCACCCCTCCCTCTAACGCCGACGATGGTGGAACGCTAAGCTTTCTTCTGACGGATTCTGTGGTTGTCGTCTGAATTTTGACAGAGTTTCGAGCATGTCGAAATGGAGCAATCATGCATATAGACGCCGGCTTCACAACGCGAAAGACCTAGGTTCGATTGCGGCCACTGAAGCATTTTTTTCTTTCACCTCACCCACGATCCTCCATCATCATTGTAAGAGAAAGTTGGCTTTCCTGCAGGGCGTTTTCACGTTACAGACATCATCAGTGCGTACACTAAACCTTCACTTTAAAGGGGCCCTAAATAAGCTTCCGAAGGCCACCATTTCAATCGCGCAATCGCTAGAGTACCCCTTCACGACAACGTATACCAAATATTACACTTCGCGTAAAGCAGGGGCTGCACAAGCACGAAAAAAAGATTTCACTTTCTCTCCTGGCTCACCAACCATACCTTGCCGCCACACTGCCGCGCTCTGACGCAGTTCTTTCTGGCTCTGACGCGCATCTATGACGCACGAGACATTGCCCAGTATGGCACCGCGAACGCGAACCACAGCGACAGCGCTCACCGTGCAACCGGAATCTGGTGGGTGGAGCATGCACGTCGAGTGCTAAAAAAAAAAAGCGCGCTCAGGGCTTGATTGTAGGGTTTAACGCGCCGACGCAACGCAGGCGATGAGGCGCGCCGTAGTGGAGGGCTCCGGATTAATTTTGACCACCTGGGGATCTTTAACGTGCGCCGAAATCTCGTGCACACGGGCGTTTTTGCTTTTCGCCTCCATCAGAAAAGCAGCCGCCGCGGCCGGGAATCGAACCCGCGACCTCGTGCTCAGCAGCGCAAGCGCTCAGGGCTTAGCGCAGCCAATGACTGCACGTACATCAAGGAGGGTGATGGATTGCCCTGTTTCTCTCGGTGGTCTTGCTCACCGTTTTATTGTTCACCGGCGCCTTATCATCCACAATGCCATTTTGATGCTTGTTTTTTTTAAACGCGATATCGTTATTAGGCTCATTTTTCGATTTTCCCGTTCGTGCTAGGCGTCCGTTATCAGCCGTGCTCATCA
Source organism: Haemaphysalis longicornis (assembly GCF_048455015.1). Classification (NCBI taxonomy): domain Eukaryota; kingdom Metazoa; phylum Arthropoda; class Arachnida; order Ixodida; family Ixodidae; genus Haemaphysalis; species Haemaphysalis longicornis. The sequence goes on from NW_027526296.1 coordinate 5,325,431, forward strand.
AGCGTGCGTGGAAGTACGCCATCATCGCTGCAAACCGTAAACTAGGATTGAGGCAGCCAGGTGCACGGGGGATTGCTTGGAGCGGTGGCAACTGATGTGTGGAAAGGAGGAAAATGATACTACAGCGCAGACGAAATAAAAGATGCAGTCAAAACTCGATTTAACGAAGTTGAGAGAAGTCGCGATTTATTTCGTTAAATCGAGAACTTAGATAGATCGACTTAGGGATTTCTTGGTCACTTAATTCGGGGCATTAAATTATATACTGAGCGGAATCCAGTAAGCTTATGCAGCGTCATAATTGCGAAGCGTATATGCTCAGAAAATAAAATTGCGGCCCCCGGGGGACTGCAAATTTATTTCTCACCAAAGAAGTCGGTGATGTTTGCTCCCCTGTACTTTGTATAAGCAACCGGGAGAAGTTCCTTCCAATGGGAGGGTTCCGAGTACAGGTGTAGACGGAAAGAGTGAGGGCACGTGCCACTAGAAAATGCAAGAAGGCGCTGCATGTCACTTTAGCAGAGTGCATAGTACCGTTGGAAGCCACTCTAAACACAGCGCGCTAACACACGCACCCACAGTTCTGACAGACCCACTCAAGGGAATTAGCCAGTGACAATAACAGCTTCCGTGAGAAGCGCTCCCAGCCGATCCAACACTTCCCGGATTCTGATTTTGGGCTTAACGCGCTGAAGCCCCACATGAGCTATTAGGCGCGCCGAGGGCTCCGGATTAATTTCGACCACCTGAGATCTCTAACGCGCGCCGAAATCCCGCACAGGGGCGTTTTCGCTTTTCGCCTCCACCTTGAAAACAGCCGCCGCGGCCGGGAATCGAACCCGCGTTCCTGGGCTCAGAAGCACAACGCCTTAGGCACTGAGCAACCGTGGTGGATGATTCACCAGTTCCCCTTGGCTGTAGCGTCCATGTTCACAATCCTCACATACCTACTTAAGTTAACTGACCGGTAACGATATCGTCTGTAAGACACATAAGGAGTATTAAGTGTCTTTCTGGGATTTGTTTCCGTGCCTTCAACTCTCTCTGAGGGGAGACGAGCTTGGATTTGGAGAACATTGGAATTCGCATTTAATGTCATTTATTTTTACTTTCCCCTGAAGAAAACCGACCGGCTTACTTTAGAGGGGTGCTTATGATCGGCACAACACGGTAGTTCGATACCGTAGCAAAATACAGTAGCTTCGTGGCTGAGAATGCGTACGGTCTCCGCGTTGATGTCACTGCTCGTGTGTCATTGCTCTATTAGTGATGGAAAGCGGTATTCCCTTGACAGGTCCCGTGCCTTGCTCGCTAGACAAAGGAAAAGAATTCTACAAAGGTCAACGAACAGACCTTGGCGAAAAATGGCAGACAGGGCCTTCCCCATACAATGACATGCCAGAAGCGCGGCGCAATGCCAATCTGAGACGCGCTCAGCAGAGTCAAGAGTTTGCCGCTCAGGCAGCCGACCCGGATGGCAAAGTAACAGAGGGCTGACGATCGGATTCGTTCGCTGAGACTTTGACCTGTTTTTTACAGCGAAGTTAACCTCTCATTGGCCTTAAATTTTTGTGGCATCCGTGTGCAAAAAGGATTGTAAGTGATCCCAAACCCGAGCTTTAAAAAATGATGATGATGAATAAAATTTGTTCCGGTGGTGGTGGCAAAATGCATTTATTCTGAGGTGAGACACCATGTCGTGCACAAGCAGGTTGAACGAGCAGCTTCAATACCCTCCGTCCGCAATGCACAGCTTCGCTGGCCACCAACTTTTGTACGAGCGAGAGAGAAAGCAAAATAAACGCTTTAAATCATTTATGCACTGCTACAGGAGAAATCTGGCATCAAAGACCAACCATTTTCTCAGTGATTATAGGCGGAGGATTCATTCTGAAGAGAAAACGTTTGGGCGTGTTGGTTCATAGTCACACAGAAAACAAGCGCGGTAAAAAACAACAAAGACAGGACGAGGCTGTTGCGGATCTGGCAGCGTGACCGGTGGTGGCGTACGTTGATCCGGAGTTGGGGCAAACATTGGGGCTTGTAGGGCGACGAAAGAACTTAGAAACTTTATGTACAGATATCTACATGGCGTTTGACTGAGTGAACAGGGATTTTCGCTCCTGCGCGCAGGAGCTTAAATAACCAGGTTGGGTCCACCCCGTTTCCCCCTTTCCTCGACTGACGTCAGTATGGTCCAATCAGGGGCGCCCCGACTGACGTCCACACACTCACAAAGAGATGGCACTTTGCACAGGTTGACTCCTTTGCACAGTTGACTCCTGATGATGCAATGGTTGAAGCTCCGAGAAGACGCCCTGACCCCGTCGATAATCCGGCGTATAGTACTCGTTGAATAGCAGCGTCTCGGATCACAACAAAGCAGTCCCCCGCTGACGATTGCCGCTGGAAAAGCAATGCTGCACGTCTTTGCAAATCCCTCCCTGCCTCCCTGCCTCGCCGGGGGGGGGGGGGGGGGGGGGAAAGCTGCGGAAAGCGCCTTTTTCAGCAGAAGCGTCCCTCTCCGCCGCGTCATCGCATACAAAGCCGGGTCGCTCCCCATCGATGAGGGTAGGGGAGAGGAAAACTTGCGATAATGGGCCGACGAAAGCGTTGGGTGACTGAACCCGATAGCATTGCAGACGGGCGTCGTAATGTCAATACGCCGATCGTAACAGCATCTCCGGCCGGCGGGAAACTCCCGACGACATTGGTTTCCAGCCCGTGTAGGAGGGAGTCTTGTCCCAGGTAGAGACTTCGGGACGGCACACAAACACCTCAATCAGTCCTCCCAGGGGGTAACCCATTGTTTTAACACGACGAAATGGTCAGAATCACGGCACAGACACTTGCGGGAACACTGCTGGCTTTTCCTGTCGCGAAGGGCTTCATGGCTCTCTCACGTGCACTCGCAGGTTCCGAAAAACACAAAAAACACATCTACAAAGCAAACGGGTACAAGGACAATTCCCTGAAAGACCACCAGACCAGAAGAATGCGCCCAAATCGATGACACCGGACGTGCGAAATATAGAGCGTCGACATGAAAGTACCGCACCGAGGTCACCGCCTTGGCAACTTCGCGCAGTACGAGCAAAGAGGACCGCCAGCTTTCGCCCCTGGGCCCCCCTGGAAATGTGAATGTGAATGTGAATGTTTTATTTCAGACAACCAAAAAAAGTTATAGGGGAGATGTTACCGAGTAAACATCACAATGAACACATAAAAACATCACAGAAGTGGTTGTCTTCGGTGGATGCCGAAAAGGCAAACGAATTACCTGACAAAGGGACATCTCCCAGCCACCCCCCCCCCCCACCCCCCCTCCCTCCCCGCCCTTACACACAACTCAGCAGCAACGTGACAAAATACAAAATTTTCGAGCTCAGAAAACATAATACAGAAAACAAACTCCATTGGATACAAAGTTTACATAACACAAGTAAAGGCAGAATTTGTATTACCTAAGAACTGGTATTGCATGCAAGTATAAACAAGATCACAAGGTAGAAATACAGAGCGATATTCAACGGTAATATTACGCTTATCTATATCATAGCTTTTTCACTGTAGCCCCAGCAAATACACATCAACTTTCTTTTTGAAAGATTGTACAGTAAGAGAAGACTGTATCAATGTAAGAATAACAGGGTGTTTGTTCAAAAAGTCGGGAATTATGTAGGTTGTCTTTTGCGACCCATAGTTAGTGCGGATTCTTTATTTGTTGTAGCTCGGATGCTGTAGATTGTATTCGTGGTTCTTCGATGCGTATTGTTCCATGAAGGCATCAGAATTATTTTTGAACTGTTGATAAATGAACAAAGCCATTTTTTTGTTTATGCTGTTTTGAATAGTCAGTATGCTATGCTTGTGGAAGAGTGGGGCAGCGTGGGTTCTAGGTGATTCATTTTCTATCAAGTGTACTACTTTCTTTTGGAGTACTAGAAGATTATCTAAATTTACTTTGCCAGTTGTTCCCCACACAAGCGAGAAATAACTGAGGCGAGAGTGTATTAACGCGAAATACAGCTTCTTTTTCAACCACGTGGACAGAAGCTGCTTCAGTTTATAGATGACGCCAATAGAGCGTGACACATCGGTTGGAATTCTATTTATATGAGCTGACCAATTTAAATTTTCATTAAACGTCGCACAAAGAAATTGGCGTGAAGGGACTTGTTCAATGGTCGTGCCCCAAAATGTGATTGAAATTTGGTGGCTTACACCCTTATTTTTAGGACGAAAAACGACAAACTTAGTTTTATTTGTGTTCAATGAAAGCTGGTTTGCTTTAGCCATACCGATAATTTTTCAAGCCAGGCATTTGTTAATGTCTGAAGTGGAGCATGATCACTGCCGGAAAAGAACATGTTCGTGTCGTCGGCGTATAAGATTAAATCTGGTATGGAAGAAATGTGTAGGATGTCGTTTATCTATAACAAGAATAAGAGCGGGCCGAGTATGGATCCCTGTGGCACTCCAAAATTCAGTTTTTCTTGTTTGGATCTTGCGTGCTCGATTTCTAGCTTTTTATTAGATCCAAGCAAATCCCTCTAATTCCATACCTACTTATTTTTGCAGTAAAATGTGGTGCTTTACGGAGTCAAACGCTTTCTTAAAATCAATGAAGACACCTATTGTGTATAGTTTCTGTTCCATGTGGTCAATTATTTTATCTTTAATGTTCAAAAGTGCTAACTCAGTTGATTTTTCTTTTTGGAAACCGTACTGTTGCTCTGATACGACGTCGTTTGCCTTACAAAAAATTTATATTCTAATATAATCAACTGTTCTATAACTTCTGACATTAAAGGAAGAACTGAGATTGGTCTATAATTACTCATATAATTTTAATCTCCTTTTTCGACAATAACAGAAACTTTGGCAATTTCTAGTTTGTCGGGAAAAACATCTGTACTCATTATCAGGTTGCAAACGTGCGATAGTGGTTGGCAAAGAAAGTGAGCTACTGCCTTTATGGGCTCCACTTTTATTTCATCTTCTCCGCAAGCTGTACTGTTATTTAACTCTTTTATTATATTCCAGACCTCTGATTCTGAAACGGGAGATAGGTATATGGAATTCTGTATACTCATTTTTATGTATGATTCAGGATCAGTAGCTGCAGTGGTGGCAGAAGCTGCGCCTGATACCAGGAAGTGCTCATTGAATTTATCAGCAAGCGCAGTTCCTTTGAATACTGTACCATCCATCTGTAGCTCTGAAATCCCTCTGCTTTGGTTTTTCATCGTTAAGCTATTCAGATTTTTTTAGGGTCGTTAATTACGCTAGCAAATTTGTTTTCATAGTATGAGCAGCGCGCTTTTTCAATATCGTAGTTTAGCTTATTTCGACTTTTTTTGAATTCTGTAAAATGATTGGGTTTTTTTGTTTCACAAATAATGCAAATAGCCTGTCACGCTCCCTGATCCTTCTCAGAAGGGTGGCGTCAATCCATGGCTTCCTAGCGTTTTTACATTGCTTAATTTGTACAAGGGGAAATGCCCCATTGTAGACCTCTTTAACTTTACTAATAAACAAGTTGTAGCAATACGAGGCGTTCTGCATATTGAGCACATCAAGCCAATCTACGTTTTCAATTAATTGGTAAAACACAGCGATTTTGTCGTCATTTATTAATCTGCGCACAACAGGCGCGGCAGTTGTGTCGCGTTTACGTCGTCCAGAATGAGTTGGAAAAATGATAAAAATCGGCAAGTGGCAACTTATAGCTTAAATTAAGATACCAGCTTCTAGATTATTGGTGGGGCGATTCGTGAAGCACGGATCCAATAGGGTCCTAGATGTGGCGGTAATCCGTGTTGGGGCGTTAATGACGTTTTCGTAGCCGCAGGAGAAGAAAATGTCAAGCAATTTTTGCTTGCTAGGTTGTGAGGAAAGCAAGTCTATGTTTAGATCACCAGTAATGACGATTGATTTGTCGCCGAGTTGATTGCGATAGTGTAGAATATCTTCAAGAAATTCCAAAAATGTTTCTATAGCTCCCGAGGGAGGCCTGTAGGTAACTGCGATCACTGAGCTGGCGGTACTTACTAACAGCGACTCGTAGTCGCAGTTTAGAACTGAATATTTTTGAACTACGCAAAACTTTATATGGTGTCGGACGTATGCTGCCACGCCCCCTCCTTTCGTGCAGCTTCTGCACAGTGACGTGCACCCGTACCCTGGAAATTGCACAACGTCCGAATCCCTCGCAAACCACGTCTCGGAGAATACCATTATATCAAAGTTATGGCGTAATGCATTATGGAACACTTCCACAGAATTCTTTTTGTTGGTGTGGCTCTGCGCATTTAGGTGGAGCAAAGAAGTATGTTTCTTATCGCGTAATGCTTTACTGTGGTTTATGCTGTGCGTGAAAGAATCACAGTCGTAGTAAGTGTCCGGAGTGGCGTCACTTATCATTGCGAAAGTGTTTAGCCGTGGAAGCATCGAACTGCGTTCGCTTCAAGTTATCATTTTATCCGGTCTAAGTTGTTGACTGTGCTTATCCGGATCACCTTGTTGCGAGGGCCTCTGGGAACGAACAGTCTTCCATTTCGGTGCCAAGTGAACTGATATTTCTTCTCCTTTGCTTTAGTCCTCATTTGCCAAAATAAGGCCTTATTCTGGGCTGCTAGGTTCTCATTGAAAAAGATCCTGCTCTTTGCCTGTTTCAGTTCCTGTTTCTTTTTAAGCCAAACTTCTTTTGTTACGCGGGATGAAAAGCGCGCAAGGACTGGGGTAGCCTTAACTGCTCCGCTTTCCTTTGGTTTAGACGGAAGCCGATGTACGGCTTCAATGTCCGTTTCGGAAAGCTGTGGCAGGTCGAGTTCTGTGGCAAATACATTTAGTTTGTCGAGCAGGTTTTTATCAGTGTGCTGGGGCAAGCCATGCACTTCCATCCGTCGGCTATACTGCTCCAAATCATTGACTTGTTTCCTTAGCTGTTCGACCTCCTGTTCTTTGACTTTTTCCTCGAGTCTTTCCATGCGCTTTCGTAAGCCGGATATGTCAGTATGTTGAAGTTTCATCTGAGCAACAACTTTGTCATACTTTTTTGACATTTCCTTAATTGAGCTCTCAATGGCATGAAGTGTCGACTTGATAATTTCCAAAGAATCAACCTTCGATTTCATTTCCAGGAGCGTCGAAAGTTTGCGATAACTTTCAGAGAGTTGATTCGTGATGCTTATTTCCGGTTCATCGCCTGATCTGAGAGCCATCGGGCTCAGTGCAGTTTGTTTGCAGGCTTTAGATTTCCATGTATTTTTAGCAGCATCAGTTTTCTTTTTGTATGCCTTTTCATTTACCCCTGAGCACGTTCCAACGTGATAGTGTGATTGACAGTCAGTACACGTTAAGTATGCACCACTTGCGAGCTGTTGCTCGCAAGCACGACATTCATCTGACATTATACAAATCACGAAAATGCGCTCAGCAGCAGTGGCATCCGATTTAGCTTAAAATTCGTTCAAAGTACGGGAATCAACATGCAACAGCAAAAGGGCGATGCTCAGTTGTCTTCGATGGAACAAAGCGGTGCCAATGCTGCTGGGCGTGTGTCAGGCCGTCGGCGATGGTGCTGGCTTTTATGAGCGATTCCGGATGTGACGTAGGTGCCCACGTGTCAATATTCGCTGTCAATATTCGCCTCCCTGGCTCCCAGCTACATTTCAGCGTGACATGCAGTCCTGAAACAGCAAAAGGGCGATGCTCAGTTGTCTTCGATGGAACCTAGCGGTGCCACTGCTGCTGGGCGAACTAACCAGTGGAGAAGGCCTTTACACTGCAGTCTGACACCAACAAATCTCGACGAAGACGAGTTGGCTTCGCTTTCGGGACAGGGTGCGGAGCCAGGATGGTCTTGTGGTTCACGAAGACGATCGAGAAGACGCCGGATCCATGAAGCTGCTCGTGCCGTCGCGAACCTATCGATCCGACTTCCACTAAAGAATTTCCACCCCGGTCCCCCCAGCGCCTTAACCATAGTGAAACTTCCAAGATATCTGCTTTGCCTGCAACACTTTTTCCAACTTTTTTTGAAATCTTAAATGCTTGCAGAACGTAGTCACCCAGCACACCCAGTACTTAGATTAGGGGGTCGCAAAGTACCTCAACCAAAAATTACAGCTCTAAGCCCATCAGATAACTTGTAAACTCATTCAAAATATATTTCTATTTTTCCCGGTTTTGACGTTCTTCAACGACTCAAATTACGTCAGTAAGGCCATGAGCGGCTGCTGGCCGGTTTTCTTTCAGTTGCACCAATAAACGCTTTTCGGTAGCAACTTCACAAAAATAAAGCCACAAAAAGAAAGCAGACATGGAAGGCGTATCTGGTGCGACGAGAAAATCATGCAGTGCCGCTCCGTGCCGGCGATAACTATAGCTTTCGCAGTGGTTCCAGACGCGAACGGAAGAGTGAAAGCGCTTATCAGAAGTGTTGCAGGGTCCCTTTAAATCCCCGATGAGCCCAGCCCAGCGGCTACACTGGCCCTATTCGGCCTCTCCTCCACTCGCTTGCTTACGTCACCCGGCTGGGTGCGCGGGACGGTCGCGGCGCCGTCAAGACACCTTTTCGTCGCGGGGACGAAAGTAAGCAAAAAAAACATAGACCAGGAAAGACGGGGTGACTAACGTGTGAAAGGCAAGGTAGGAGCGAAGAAAAATTGGCCGCCACCCGTGGAGGAAGCCGCAATGTCGGACGCCCGCACTAATAAATTGAGCGCCCTGTCTAGACGTTTGTCACAACCCTGCACGGTTGTTCCAATAAGAGGGTGTCTCCTCAGATCACTGAGGCTCCGCAGCGAAGTCCGTAAACGAGTCGTGTTGTGCGCTGTTCGTAACACGACTAATTGTCCAATACTCCCAAACTCCTGACCACATCGGGCCGGCAGGTTGCCTCCAGACATGTGACATTCTCAGTTAACCGATATAACTTATGTCGTTGAGAGCAATCACGACTTCGAAGCCATGTCTGAGATCCTGAGCACGGTATGGGCGTACACTGATGTCCGCATGGAGAAAAAAAGTTCAGGACGAGCTTACCGTTGGTAAGACGAGGCAGAACAGTATTGCAAATGCTGCTGCTGGCCGAAGCGTGGGTATTAGTTTGGCTAGAGACGGACTGGTTCATTTTACGGAAAAGTATAAAAACGCGACCTTTCGGTTCGCGTTCTTCTTATCGATGATTCGACAGCTCTCGCCAACTGGTTGTTTTGTATCAGCAAAGCGTCGGATGTGATGTCCGTTCAGTGCAAGTCGCAACAGACGTTGACGCTCGCTTGATCATGTGTGAAGTAAGCATGAAAAGTAAATCAGGATCGTGGTCTCAAACGTTTAAAGAAAAGATTCTTCACATTAGACTCAGACATAACCGCATGGCAGATTGATCGAAAATTTCGTATTCGATATCCAATATCTGTAATGACATACCCACACCCACATATGCCCATGCAGACGACATCGCGACTGCGAAGCATCCAATTAGCAACCGGTCAAACAACGGCCTAGTGATGTTTAACTTGGTGCAAGAAAATAGCTATTTTGATTTAAGGAACTGAGCGTTAATTATATTGTATGGTTGGCGGAGCTAAGCCGTTTGTCATTTTGTATCCCTTGAGAATACCTTAGTTTCAAGCAGTTATATGAGCCACATGTTTTGACACGAAGAAAACCGAGGAAGTAGGGGCATAAATTCCCTAGCATTGATCCCTAAACTCTTCCTGGACTTGCTCACTCTCTACAAAGCTCGAACTTCCCACCGTATACGCACAGCAACGTTTTCTCCCCAATGCACGAGGGCAGGCACTCCGTTTATATTATTTCCGACCACTGCGCCAACACACACACACAAACCGCTTCCTTTCATGTCTTAAAAAGAGTTGTATATGCGCTGGAGATAAAATGCCTATTTTTTAGCAGAAACGGGGCTTCACTGAGTGTAAAGCGGATGATGGTGAAGCCGGTGTGTATGACACTGCTCTGATTACTCCAGCGTGATAGATTGATTGATTGATTGTAGGGTTTAACGCGCCGACGCAACGCAAGCGATGAGAGGCGCCGTAGTGGAGGGCTCCGGATTAATTTTGACCACCCGGGGACCTTTAACGTGCGCCGAAATATCAAACACACGGGCGTTTTTGCTTTTCGCCTCCATCAGAAAAGCGGCCGCCGCGGTCAGGAATCGAACCCGCATCCTCGTGCTCAGCAGCACCACGCCTTAGCCGCTCAGGCACCACGGCGGGTACTACAGTGTGACTACGCCATGCTACAGACGAACACATGCCCATGTCGCTCCATAGTGCACCATATTCTTTATATTCGTTACATGTTTTCCCGGGCTGCATGTGGTGCGGACAGTCACCCATCTCATTTGGGAATGTTGTGAAGACTTCTTTCCCTTGATAGCATCAGTCGAGCTGCGAGAGGATGCGCTGGGCAGCTCGGACTTGTGGACTCAGAAGAGCCTCGTGGATCATTGTCGCCGACAGGCTGCGGCGGCCGGTCACCCAACGCACTCAACCAGACTTTAAAATAACGCCCCCCTCTCTGCCTCCCCCCTCTCTCAAAATTTGATGGCTGTAACTCCGATCTTCATAAGCCATTTGGTCACTGGCGTTTAAACACAGAATGGGAGTAGGATCATGCAGGGTACCGACAGGAGGGGGGGGGGGGGGGTGTGACAGCACGCACTAAGCACTCTTAATAAAAAAAAAAGTCGTAAAAGGGTAGTAACGGCCGTATTCCTTACGAACCTTACTATCCCTTGGTACGGTACGTAGCTTCTTCCACTAGCAACTGCATGATTAGGAAATTAACTGGATCGAGGAAGTCGTATACTCTAGATTAAGGTCGTGCTTATGCTATAGGTTATGCATCTCAGAAGGGTGCTCACTATAGGTAGTGGTGCTATACTGCCTGCTTCAGTAAGTAACCCCGAGTAGTGCTGCATTTACTACCTCCAATTACTAAGTACCTAGTGTATGCTGAGACAAGTAACTTGTTAGTGTCACGTTAGTGAATGCCACAGCTTTTTTAAAGTGTGGAGGTTAAAGGAGCCATGAAGAGAAAATACAAGTTGGGTTTATTAGAAAGACTGCATAGTCCCGATAACAATGATACCAATATCATCGCAATCTTCGAAAAAATAACGGAGATATTAACGAAAACGTGCGAAGCCGTGGCGACCCCCTAGCCAATTTCCCGCAACTTTTCTATGACGTCACGGAACCTTGTTTGTGCAATTGGCGCCCCCCTAACTGACCTGTCGCGACGACACATGACTGGACGTCTGTAATGGGGCCTCTAGTTCCATTTTACCGCATCACTTGAATGCTAACGTGCAGTTAACGGACTGAAAATTACGTTTTATTGTTGGCCCGTATGACGTCATTCTCGCTCATAACACGCCACTGTGGCGCAAAATTTGAAAGTTATTAAATACTTTTTGCTTTTTTTTCGTTAAAAAACATCTTTTGGGGCTGCAATGGAGCTGAGTGAGATACTGTATCCTAGTTCTTTCAAATTAAACGAAGTTGTATTTTCTCTTCATGGCTCCTTTAAAGAGCGAAAGTGTACAACAAGGGATAGGAGGTCGTCCCTCCATCTTCTAAATCCGCCGCAGAGCTCGCCGCTGTTCGGAACGCGCTGCTTTGCACTTCGCACTCTTCGTCACGCATACCATTAAAAAAACCTGTACTCCAGTGTTCTCAAAACGTTAGTAAGCGCAGGTGGTTCTTCAGGCCACAGCAACAGCGGCAGACAACCGCAGCAGCTCTTCCGCGAACAAGGCCGCCGCCGCCGCAAGGCAGTCACATGCCTGATTTACGGAGAAAGCAAATAAATCAAAATAAAAAGAGGAAGAGCGCTAACATATCAAACGCACTTGCTAAACGACGACGCAGGCGGTTTTCTTTTGTTCGTTCTCAGACGCGGTGATATATTATGCGCACAGCAGCTGCGCTATCAGCGGAATACGGAAGAGGTGCTAGGCGGACGCGTCTGCATGGCAGATTTCGACCGCGCTGCCCGTGCTTATTGCAACCGTCCGGACAACGAACACGGGTGGTGAGGCGTTGTGTCATACGCGGAAACACTGAGCTGCGCCTGGATGCGTCGTTGCTCAATTCGTGGTCTTTCCGGCTAACGATATCACCTCTGACGCACGCTGGCTTCCGCGCATTTCGCGGTCATGTACTACCATCAACTTCTGCTCTGTAAGAAGTTTAGAAGTTTATGGTGGCGCTACAGGATCTGTCGCGGCGCCAGCAGATTCGTTAATACGTGGGAGGGATGGGGTTTTCACCAGTGGAGGTGGGGGGGTAGGAGACGCTATTATTATTATTATTATTATTATTATTATTATTATTATTATTATTATTATTATTATTATTATTATTATTATTATTATTATTATTATTATTATTATTTATATTTCCGCCACTTCAAGTGGAGTTATAAACACAAAGGTAGGGACACTGAGCATGAAACTGTAATCGTGAGGACGGTATATGTTTTTGGGGTTCTTCTTTTCCGGGGATCGACGTTTCCCATTTCCTCCGACCCCCGCCCCCCCCCCCCCCCCCCCCCCTTATTCCGAACGTTTTCAACAAAAAACCGGATTAGTCCTAAAGAAAGAGCCTAGAATATATATAGTCCGAATATATATAGTCCGAAAGGACGAGCCTGAAAAGGCACTCTTCTAACAAATCGAAAAAGCAAAGCGATGGCCGGCCATGACTATAGTGAAATATTTTATCATCACAAAATTCTGCTTACTTCGGTGACGGCCTACGAGAACTTACTCCGGAGTTTTTCCCGTGCCAGGTTGCGGATAATGGACCTTTTCCATGATCCTAATCTGCGCATGCGCCTCCTGGATCTTCCATTACTTTTGGTGACTCGATGTTGCTTCAGTAGCCGCCGATAACGCATGCGGGCAATGCCGGCACCCGTTCGAAACTGATTCTGGCTGGGAATCGGTAACCGCTGCCGAAGCGCTAAGTCATCCGATGGCCAGTCCCCAGAACTGGGGAACGTAATAGAAGTAGTCAACATCGCACCTAACAAGCGACCTTTGCGAATGACGGTAACAAAGAAAGCAGCGATGTCCAAGCCAGGCAAGCTTATAGAAGACCAGGATTAGCATAAGACAACAGCATCACGGGCAACTGTGGTCGAAACAGCCACCAATTGTGCTTATTGTGATCGCCGACCAGCAATATTCTTGATTGATTGATTGATTAATTGATTGATTGATTGATTGATTGATTGATTGATTGATTGATTGATTGATTGATTGATTGATTGATTGATTGATTGATTGATTGTAGGGTTTAACGCGCGGACGCAGCGCAGGCGATGAGGTGCGCCGTAGTGGATGGCTCCGGATTAATTTTGACCACGTGGGGATCTTTAACGTGCGCCAAAATAGCGTGCACACGGGCGTTATTGCTTTTCGCCTCCATCAGAAAAGCGGCCGCCGCAGCCGGGAATCGAACCCGCGTCCTCGTGCTCAGCAGCACAAAGCCCTAGCCACTGAGCCACCGCGGCGGGTAGCACTATTCTTGGCACGAAGAAGGCAGGCTCATCGTCAAAACATCGCTACAGACATCCGAGGAAGTATCCGGGCATCGTATAGAGCCGCCAGTCTATATACTGGATGGGTGCACGCGCCCCGCTGACGCTATTAATAATTACCAATTAAGGAGGATTCCAGCCGTGGCCAGCAACAAAAATGCCTGCGGGAATCGCGCAAGTTCCACAGCTTAGTTTTCGCGCTGCTACCATTACCTACGTTACGGCTTTTTGCACTGAAAATGCTGGTCAGTAATATGTTCGTCCTGACTACAATAATTGTTGAATTGATGCAATATGGTATTAAGCACCCGTATTCCCTCCGATCCGCCAATTCCAAAATAGCTGCGTGACCGACATAGCCGCGTAAGCAGACTTTGAAAACCAGAAAGATTAGAAGATGTCGTGTAGAATTTTAAATATTTAAGTAGCTTTAGGTGTTTCGCGAAGGCACATCGAAAATCTCTATGTGCAGTCCTGGTATCACCGCTAGTATCGCTAAACATAAGAAATCAAGGGTCCCGGCCGGAAAACTTTGGGTGCGCGAGGAAGGCGAAGTTTATGCTTTGCACTGCTCTAATTTTACCTGCAAGTGCGCTTTAAGTACTTTTAGGTATTTCATGAAGCCCATTTGCAAAACCTGCGTCCATTCAAGAGCTACGATTTTTTTTTCGCTCCCTCCCATTCAGTTACGCTCGCAGTCCATGGCTGCCACCGAGAGAGGGCGCCAGGCGTCTTCGGAGGCGCGTGTCCCCGAAAGTTGTGGATGGCGTACGAAGAATCGTTTCATCTATTTTAATAAAAGATTGACACAGGACGCCATTGATATGTTCAACTTTCGTCTCGCTCCTTAAAAGCAGCTATGGCTGGCTGCGCTTCTGCACAACTCGTATTAATGGTGAACTAGACGATGCAGACAATGGGGCCGTGAACGCAATGATCGAGCTGAACAGAATGATTCTGCTGTTCACGTGGGAACAGCAGAAACTGCGTACGTCTCATAAGGTGACTGATTATGGGGTTTAACGCGCCGAAGCTACATCTGGGCTCTGAGGCGCGCCGTAGTGAAGGGCTCCGGATTAAGTTTAATCACCGGGGGTCTTTAACGTGCGCCGAAATTTCAACACATCGGCGTTTCCGCCTTTCGCCTCTATCTCAAAAGCAGCCACCGCTGCCGGGATTGAACCCACGTCCTTGGACTCAGCAGCAGAACCCGATAGCCATTAACAAGCATATCAACCGCGACGGGTGTAGGGTGTATATCTCACAATGTGATTCCTGTGCTGCATGCGCACCTCGCATAATGCTTTCCTGTAGGCTACTTGTCCTCGCCGCTCGCAGAGCAGTGTTAGGTAAATGGAGATAGAGAGAGAGATAGCTTTTATTTGGGCAGAAGGACTCTCGGTCAAGTGGGGGTAGTATGAGTAGAAGGTGGGGTGTTTGTCACATGGGACATCTTGAGGATGGACAGTTCTAACAGCGAGACAGGTGGGCTTGTTGAGAAGGCGGGAGAGGCCGTGTGGAGTGAAGGAAGCAGACTAACGGCTCCAAACTGCTCGCGCTAGACCGCTTTCTTTAGAGGAGTGTGCAATAAGAGTCAGAGTGCAGGGTTCTGTGGGATCCTTCAACCGCTAAGGACAAGACTCGAGCGTCAAGAAGCGGCCATCAATGTCTGCGTTTAACGGGACATCAAGTGCATCCAATGAAGAGGAAGAAGCAATGCGTGCGCTCGGGAAGCACAGGACAGGGCGCCGATGCCAGTTAAGGGAGATGAACCTCAGTTCATTAAAGACAATGGCTGGCCGCACCAGGCTTATGGCGGTCGATGGCGATGCGGCTGTGACCTCTTCAAAGAGATTCTACAGGTTCCAATGTGTGAGGGTCCATGAATGAGAAGGAGACATTTGGAGGAGGATTGAAGGTTCTGGAGCGTGTGAATTGATTGATTGATTGATTGTGGGGTTTAACGCGCCGACGCAACGCAGGCGATGAGGCGCGCCGTAGTGGAGGGCTCCGGATTAATTTTGACCACCTGGGGATCTTTATCGTGCGCCGAAATCTCGTACACACGGGCGTTTTTGCTTTTCGCCTCCATCAGAAAAGCGGCCGCCGCGGCCGGGAATCGAACCCGCGACCTTGTGCTCAGCAGCGCAACGCCTTAGCCACTGAGCCACCGCGGCGGGTAGCGTGTGAATTTCGGACAGGGGCCAATTAGTACCGGAGATTGGCGGGGGGGGGGGGGGCGGGCGCAATAGAGACATCGAAGCGGCGGGAGTGGGGTGTACCATTTACGGAAGGTCTGGGTGAATGGTAAGGGGGTGTCCAATGTGACTTCACTGGCTGCCATCGCACGTGAACATCACAAGCAACGAGGATGCAGACGCCTTAGCCAAGGGTGCAGCTCGCAAGGCAGGGATCTCAGCCTCCCGGGATGTTTTGTCATTCGACGCTGCAAGGACTATCCAGGCACAAGTGGTGGAGGTCATGCATCCAGATGCCCGAGTGGTCAGTGGCCAAGCCCCACGGGTCCTGCCCGGACGAATCAGCAGAGACGCCCGGTCGCTCCTGCTTCGCCTGCGGCTTAATTGCTGCAACGTGGGAGCCCGCCTGTACGACCAATGCCGCCGGAAGTCTCCCACCAGCGCCGACTGCCCAGAGCCCGAGACACTAGAACTTTTACTCTGCTCTTGCCGCCAGCATAACGCCACGAGGGCGGAACTCCGGGCTGCACTCCAGCGACTCGGTGCACCAAGCCACAAGCTGGAAGACCCTGTTCCCCACGGTACCGTACGCCATCCGACAGGAGGTCTTCCAGCACCTACTCAACTTGCTGGTTGTGACAGGACTAGCGCTGCGTTTGTAGCCGTCGAGTCATGGACAAAACGAACGCGACATAGACTGTCCCCCAATCTCCTACCGCTCTTCTCTTCCCCCTTTCTTTCTTCCTATACTTTGAAACCCCCGTTCCCCTTCAATGGACTGGGTTGTTTGGGGGTGAACTCCCCGTCGAGTTCAACAATATCCCCAGTTCTTTTCTCTTCCCTCCTTCGTTAATAAATCACCATCACCACCCCTGTGTGTTAAGGCTAGCACTGGCGAAATATTGATTAAAATTTTGGGTGATGTCGGGAGCGGGCAATAAATTTCATTGTCTGTCAATAAAGTTCATTGTCTGTCTGTCTGTCTGTCTGTCTGTCTGTCTGTCTGTCTGTCTGTCTGTCTGTCTGTCGGGAGCGCTGGCAGAGCGGGTCGCAATCCGGTTAGTGAGGGCCTTGAGGCGTTCTCTTTTTTTTTCGTACCGTAGCTAGGAGCTGACGGGTATCGAGTCAGAAGGTGGCGGAGCTAAGCCGGGTACCAGCGGAAGTATAGAGATAGAGGATGTTCACTCCCGTGCAGCCGAATGGGCTGTCTGGCTATCTGCCGATGACTCGTCGTATCCAGAAGACAAGTCGATGCGAAGATGAATGCCGTTAGATTTCAGGATGGAGATCTGATTAATGATTCCGCTGGCGATGGGATTGGTTGATGTGGGATTTTATAGAATATGTAGAGCTTGGAAGAAGTCGGTCAGGAGGAGTGATAGCCGAGCATGAGGCAGTATGCGGCTTGAACGATGGCATGGAGTTCCGCTTCCAGGATGGTAGCACGTGGACTATTAAGGGATCGTTTGCCTTGGATGCAGGTGAGATCAGGTGAAGTCCTTGCGATGCCAACTAGTGGAGCAGCAATGCTTGCGTCGGTGTAAAGTTCGACTTCGTGGGGGCGTTTACTGTTCCGGAGGGCGCTGTTGCAGGATGCGCGAACGGGTAGGCGTTACGCGGGACGGGATGGGTTTCTGTAGAGTCTGTCACGGAAGGGCGGTACCAGGGAGCCAGTTGTGGTGATATGTCATGGGGTTGTCGTGGCCTGAGGTTGTCCAAGGCGATGTGATACCTTGTTGAGTTAATAGGGAGTTTTAGTATATCGTGCGGAGGGCTACGTAAAGAAATAGCGTACGTTATTTCGTTACGCTACTCATCCTCCATAAGGAGAGCAGTAAAATACCTATAAGGAATGGTGTCAGACAAGGAGACACAATCTCTCCAATGTTATTCACAGCATGTTTACAACAAGTATTCGGAACGTTGGATTGGGAACAGGTGGGCGTAAGGGTTAACGGAGAATACCTCAGTAACCTCAGATTTGCTGATGACATTGCCTTGCTAAGTAACTCGGGGGACGAATTGCAAAGCATGCTTTCCGCACTGGACGAACAGAGTAGAACCGTGGGCCTGAAAATTAATATGCAGAAAACTAAAGTAATGATCAATAACCTCGGGACAGCACAGCGGTTTGAGATAGGTGGCGAGGCAGTGGAAGTGGTAAGCGAATATATCTACTTAGGCCAAGTTGTGACCCCAGATCCCAACAATGAGGCAGAGATAATTAGAAGGATAAGAGTCGGGTGGGGTGCATATGGCAGACATTATCAGATAATGAATAGCAGCCTACCATTGTCGCTGAAGAAGAAAGTGTATGACAGCTGCATCTTACCGGTACTCACCTACGGGGCGAAAACCTGGAGGCTCACTAAGAGGGTTCAACTTAAATTGAGAACGACTCAGCGTGCAATGGAACGGAAAATGATAGGTGTAACATTAAGGGACAAGAAGAGAGCGGAGTGGGTCAGGGAACAAACACGTTTAAGGACATATTAGTAGAGATTAAGAAAAAGAAATGGACGTGGGCAGGGCATGTAATGCGAAGGCAAGATAACCGCTGGTCATTAAGGGTAACAGAGTGGATTCCTAGAGAAGGCAAGCGCTGCAGGGGGCGGCAGAAAGTTAGATGGGCAGATGAGATCAAGAAGTTTGCGGGGATAAATTGGTCACAGTTGGCACAGGACCGAGGTAATTGGAGAATAATGGGAGATGGCTTTGCCCTGCAGTGGGCGTAGATAGGCTGAAGTAATGATACGGTCAAATTCGCTACAGAAGTCAGCGTAAGACGAGGAAGGCGAGCGATAAATGGAGGCAACGGTAGTGTTTTCACTTGAGGGAAGAAAGCATGTGCCAAGCTCAAGCCAGACAGACTCGCACTTTGGGGTAGAAATGGAAATGTCAGTGCGGCGTAAATAAGATATCGTGTCAGAAATAAATATTGCAGCACCACCATGACGGTCCGCGGGGCGGTGGTGGTACTCAGCGCGGTATCCCGGTAAATTAAATAAGTTGTCATCAGAAGGCGAGAGCCACGTTTCGGACAGGCAGATCAGGGAAAATGTATGATTTACAACTGTTAGGAAGTTAACCAGGTCGTCATAATGCTTAGACAAGCTACGGATGTTGAAGTGAACAACCGACTTGTGCGATGAACCAGACTGACTAAGAAGGTGTTTAAATTGATCAGTGGAATATCCCATAAGGCGTTTACTAGATGAACCATGAATTGATTAGGCGAAGATGGCAAGGTCACCGACCCCGGAGATTCTGTACACGCGGCTGTCTGGGCCCTTCCTCGCCTTTATTTTACAGTTGTCTACCCACAGAAATTGCCATTGCTTTTCTTTTTTCAGAGCCAGAGCTTTAATTGTGCGAAAAGGCGCTTGTTCTCCGGAGTCAAATGATCATTGATGAAAACTGGTTCATCGGTGCGTGAAGTGCCCTGTGCTCTGAAGCCAAGGGAACTTGTCGTGAGGCGTGCCTTTTTTGCCTTTGCGGCAAAATCGCCTTTCTTTGTACGCGAGCAAAAACGCGCAATGATGTTTTGCCCATGTTTCGCAGGGACGCGGTGTACGACGTCAGTGTCCGTGCTCTCAACAGGACAACCTATCTTCTCGCCAATTTCTTTCAGAATGGCGCAGCAGTCCTCACCTTGCGTTTGCGGAACACCCTTAGACTTTGTTAAGTCGGGAGTATTGTTCTAGCTCTGCTACACGTTTAGTTAGTTGTTGGTTTGACCTAGCAAGTTCTTTGCTCTCTTTCGCGAGACCCTCCTGTTGAATTTGTACAGTCCTGTTGAATTTGCCTCGTAATAGTTCTTTGAACATAGAGAGACTATTGCGCAACTCCACAACCTCTTTGCGCAGAACATCTACCTCTTTCGCTAGCTCGGAGTTAGTAACCATTGCGAGAACACAAAATGAATGCTCAGGACAGCAGTGGGTGCGGCAAATAGAAGTAAAAGTGCAGTGGGACGAAAACCAACCTGCGTACGCAAAAGAGCTGCTTAGCTGCTGTTTCGGCGCCGCAACCCAAGCTGCCAAGTTCCGAGATGTTCACGAGGCCGGTGTTTATGCTCCCAGCATCATCCGGGACAGCGGGTGCTTGGTGGCGCTGAGGGCAGCGGAGCAGTCGATGACGTCAGTCGCAGTCAGCCGCGCGTGTATAGGCCCTGGTCGCCTTCTTCACGACGGGCTGCTCCACACGTGCTGTCGTCCTCCGCTGGCTATCTGTCTTCGTGCGTTGCTTGATCTGCGTACGCAAAAGAGCTGGTTAGCTGCTGTTTCGGCGCCGCAACCCAAGCTGCCAAGTCAAAACCAAACTTATGCTGAAAGGGTGGCTTTTTGCGAACTTGATGCTGTTTATCGAGCTCAAGGTTGTTGAGAGGGTGCGAGCTGGCATAATATACCAGGCAGCAACGTTAATTCTTCTTTTTCGTCAGCAGAGACGGCATTTGTGCGCTTTTCTCGAAAAATACCCGCGAACCAGCCTTTGCGCGCCTCTAAGCCATCATAGAAATGTACTACCGAAATTTCAAGCCTCCAGGTCCAGCAGTTTCGGCTAGGCATTGATGGATCCACCAGCCAGCCAGCCCTCCAGTCATCTTGAAGACCATTCAGGGTATCGAAAATGGCGTGGCTTTTAGTTGCCCCCTGGGGGCCTTTTCCAATTCGAGCCCAAAAAATCGGTGAAAGCATTTCCCATCAAGTTGCGAAGCATCAGTGAACGGCCAGCCATAACATACCAGGCAGCAACGTTAATTCTTCTTTTTCGTCAGCAGAGACGGCATTTGTGCGCTTTTCTCGAAAAATACCCGCGAACCAGCCTTTGCGCGCCTCTAAGCCATCATAGAAATGTACTACCGAAATTTCAAGCCTCCAGGTCCAGCAGTTTCGGCTAGGCATTGATGGATCCACCAGCCAGCCAGCCCTCCAGTCATCTTGAAGACCATTCAGGGTATCGAAAATGGCGTGGCTTTTAGTTGCCCCCTGGGGGCCTTTTCCAATTCGAGCCCAAAAAATCGGTGAAAGCATTTCCCATCAAGTTGCGAAGCATCAGGGAACGGCCAGCCATAAAATTGGGCCCATCTCCCCGCGAGGGGGACTCGAGTAAATGCGTCGCATAGGGGCTGGGTGTATTGCGTTAACGGTTAGTGTTTGGGGAGTTGGTGGTAGTGAATGCGTTGTATCAGCAGCTTCTTGACGTAGTTTGAATGAGTCAAGGATATAAGGCGCGTTCGCAACCTCCCATTCTGTGTCGGCTTTGTGGCGCAGTGGGTAGAGCACCATGTACATTGCGTTCCGCCCGCAGGGTCGAAGGATCGAAACCAGGCGCCGGATAGTATTTTTTTTATATATAGTGTAGGGGGAGTGGTGCGGACTACGACTACGGACGTCAACGCGGGTGACATCGTGAGTTACTGAAATGCTCTGCATTTAAAAGAGAATCCATCGGGATTCCGGTTACCTGATACACGTCATTATCTGTGCATCAGGGAAGCTACTCGGTTGGTTGAGAATTAAAAAACATCCCCCTCGCGAGGGGCACGATCAAATGCAGAGCATTTCCGCGGGGGGCGCGCCTGCAAGTCTTATGGATTACGTATTGGTTGTTGTTGTAATTGTTGTCTTCCAGCGTAGACATTGTCGATGAAGTCGATGGTGAAACGTGCCGTGAACCCCCTGCCGCGGCTATTACGCAACGTGGAGCGGCTATGACGCAACCTGGCGCGGCTATGACGCAACACAATCCAACACAATCCACTTTAATCCAACCCAATCCAAATCCAATCCAAGCCAAGCCAATCCAATCCAATCCAATCCAATCCAATGCCCTTCGCGAGATAGTGTTATAGCACCGAAATCGCGCCACCACACGAACGCGTGATGCGAACCCAACGCGGCGAGAGAGGGTGTTGCGCACGTCCCCACTTGTTGTGCGCCCGAACCGAACGCGGCGAGAGAGGGTGTTGCGAGCGGAGAGAAGGCGAGGAGGACGCGGGGGAGAGGGCGCACCTGTGGCCGACGGTTGAATGAGTCAAGGATATAAGGCGCGTGCGTAACCTTCAATTCTGTGTCGGCTTTGTGGAGCAGTCGGTAGGGCGCCGTGTACCTTGCGTTCCGCCCGTAGAGTTGTGGGATCGAAACCTGGCGCCGGAAGGTGTTATTTTCTTATATAGTGTAGGGGGAGCGATGCGGACTACGGACGCCAACGCGGGTGACATCGTGAGTTACTGAAATGCTCTGCATTTAAAAGACACAACTTTTCGTTTTCTATCAGCATCATTCAGCACTGACGAACCGATACTACAGATAGAAGTATGGACGCGCGACTACACGCGGACTGGACGGCCTAGCACCCCAAAACTTAAGTCTTGAACCGAAACCGCGCGCATGCGTAAAAGCGCACAGTAGTTTGCGGTGAAGGCGAAAAAAAAAACCGGAAATGGTAGTTACTTTTGCTAGCTGGTAAGGTGTCACGCTACACAAGCAGAACCAGAAGTGACTGCTACGTCAGCCACGGGATGGTGCTAGGCCTTCCGTTCATCATCGTCGTCATCATCATGACGAATTTCGTATTTAGACTATTCCAGACGTTCTCATTGCTACTGGATGTATATGGTAGTGCTAGTATTCGCTGAATTAGTTCATTTCTCCCGCCGATTTTTGAGTAGAAGTGCAAGAAACAATGACTGGTTAGATCGCCGACTACGTTACATCAAGGTTAACCGCCGCGACGTTTTGTTACGTACTGTGGCAAACACATGGGCGTCAATGGGGGTGGCAATGGGAAGTGGAAAACTTCGTTAAATCCAGGAACCCGTTACATACAGGTTTAACTGTATAATGATGAAAATAGAAGAAGTGACGGTGATTCTCGCGGACTTGTGACATCATGAGTATAATTTCCGGAATTCGTGAAGCAGTCACAAACGACATGAAGCTGAAGTTGTTGTGCCAGCCTACAGATTGAGATCATGGTGTTTCGAAATAAAGGTTGCGTTATTTTGCGGCTACTGGTGCTTAACGTACGACTGCAGCGCTGAAACATGGCGGCAATGAACACGAGTCGGAAGCCAACAGTATACGTTTGACGAGGACGCCGCACTGTTTTTTAGTGGGCATAGGCCTCTAACAGCATACGGCGCCCACTCTTTTCTCACGCGGCGTTGACGGTTCGAGTGTGAAAAAGTGTTTCGTTATTCGTCATAATTACTTTATTCGCCATGAAATTGTCCACAAATAGGGGTGGCTGAAGCATAATCTTTCGATGATATTTTCAGCTTACACCCCTACAACTCCACAGGAAGAGCAACGCTTCTCCAGGTTGTATATTGGATCCTACAACCGCAAAATCGGAA
The DNA here is from genome assembly GCF_048455015.1 of Haemaphysalis longicornis. Lineage (NCBI taxonomy): Eukaryota > Metazoa > Arthropoda > Arachnida > Ixodida > Ixodidae > Haemaphysalis > Haemaphysalis longicornis. The sequence continues at coordinate 5,348,573 of NW_027526296.1, forward strand.
AACGTGCATTCTCATAGCCACTCGACAGCACACCTGGGTGGCACCAATACTACTTAACATGCATCCGACGTATAACAAGGCACGTCGAGCAGCAAGGGCACGAGCAATCCATGCACAGTATGATCTCCTCCCCTTCTCTCGCTATGCACAGGCTTCTCCATATCGCACCCCTCAAATCTACCCATGCTGCCAGCGTGACCAACATCAACGGGGAAGAATAAGGAGCAGTCACGACTCATACAACATCCATAGAAACAGCCGAATAAGTTGCTGTCGCCATGGTCCCATCACTTGTGCAGAAAATACAATGCTACCTGACTCCCAAGCTGCGCGCTTCAACTTCCTCACCGGAAGAATACCACTGCCAGCATTGGCTATTCTAAAACAAGTTAAACAACTTCCAGAAGTACAGATTGTCTGGTTACCTGGTCACGGATTCCTCAAAGGAAATGAGTCGGAACACGCCGCTGCCCGCGCCTATAGACACCGGGCCATCTCCAAGCTGAAGACGTCCTCAAGCCTACTCCTCTGCAAAAATGCACCGACATGCTCTAGCACTACCACCATTAGCGCCAACAATACCCAGCACCCCACCCACACCTATCCAAGACCGAAACTGCTATAAACCGACGACTGCAAGGATTCTTACACCCCCCCCCCCATACCCAACTCCTTCCCATGTACCCCAACCTCTAAACCGCCTCTGCAAATACTGCCCCCGCCTTGTCACCTTATACCATCTAGTATGGGAGGGTGAACTAACCCCATCCCATACTCCGCATCCGCAACCCAGATACGAGCAGTAGGAGGCACAGCTGACCAGCTCTGAGAGCCGCTCCCAGCGCAGCCTGGCGGAGAGGACCCCGGTGGCCCAGGGTATCCCGAACTAGAGGAAACCCCCCACCAGGCGGGTGCCCAGACTAAGCACCTAAGGCTAGCTTGAACAAGGCTTAGCCCTCCTCCTGCTCCTTCAGCTAAGCAAGAGGATACGCGGCAAATAGTGTCAACTATTTTAAGCGTATTAAAAATGGAGCCCAATTAAGCTTCTTCGCCATAATACGAATGTACTCTAGATATTTCAAGTCTATAGGCCTAGCATTTCGTGCTGGGCGTAGATGTCACATCTTAGCCATCTTCACATCATGACGGCAGTAATTTCAAAAATCTGGCTCACCTTTTACACATTTGTCAGGACAAAATCGTGAATTTATTTTTGGCATTTGAGTAGGTAACGCATGTAAAAAAACATAGTATATATCTAAGGACTGAACACTTAATAGAAATACGTAAAAGCACGCAACATATCCCAGATGCAAATTTGTCCTATTAACGGTTGGTTAGGCGATACCCCCTCAAACAATATATAGACATTTGAATGGATTGTTTATATCAGCAGGAACCAGTTTCATATCTGAACGTGCGTGTGGTGCAACGAGGAATTTATGAAAACGTACTTCAGCCCCTTTCACACTAACGGGAGTGTAAATTTCATTTAAAAATCCAGCAATGCTGATTCTCTTCAGGATGGTAAAAATGTACTGCGAAATTTCAAGCCTCCAGGACCAGCCGTTTTTCTGGGCATAGTAACAGCTGTAAGGCTTTTTCAGTTTTTTAGGCGTATAGAAGAACTTGTTGTTGGTTGAGTTGGTGCATCTTGGTGTATAAACACTGGCTTTGCGCGAACAAACAACACACAGAGAAGTGACGGGACAAGCGCAAACTTTTAACTAACTTTTATTGGACAGAGCACAAAAATATAGGTACACTTGTCAACAAAACATTCTCACCTATTTAGCGATGTCTCAGGGCGAAATCTTTCAATTTCTTGTGCATTGGCGCGTTTGTGTACTGGCAACATTTATCAGAAAAATTGTATTCGATGCATCAAAGAACGGAATATACATAGAGGAATCCATAGAAACACAGAACATACGCCAAAATCCATGTACGTTCATAGGGGCTGGTCATGGCGAAACCGTGGAACTCTTTTGAAGATTTGTACGGGCTTCATATATCAGCAAACACCGGTTTGATAGCTTAATAGGCGAACGAGATAATGAGTAGTTCGGAAAAACACTATTTCCCCTTTTCCTCATTTAGCGGTAAAAATACCCGCGAACCAGCCTTTGCGCGCCTCTAAGCCATCATAGAAATGTACTACCAAAATTTCAAGCCTCCAGGTCCAGCAGTTTCGGCTAGGCATTGATGGATCCACCAGCCAGCCAGCCCTCCAGTCATCTTGAAGACCATTCAGGGTATCGAAAATGGCGTGGCTTTTAGTTGCCCCCTGGGGGCCTTTTCCAATTCGAGCCCGAAAAATCGGTGAAAGCATTTCCCATCAAGTTGCGAAGCATCAGGGAACGGCCAGCCATAAAATTGGGCCCATCTCCCCGCGAGGGGGACTCGAGTAAATGCGTCGCATAGGGGCTGGGTGTATTGCGTTAACGGTTAGTGTTTGGGGAGTTGGTGGTAGTGAATGCGTTGTATCAGCAGCTTCTTGACGTAGTTTGAATGAGTCAAGGATATAAGGCGCGTTCGCAACCTCCCATTCTGTGTCGGCTTTGTGGCGCAGTGGGTAGAGCACCATGTACATTGCGTTCCGCCCGCAGGGTCGAAGGATCGAAACCAGGCGCCGGATAGTATTTTTTTTATATAGTGTAGGGGTAGTGGTGCGGACTACGACTACGGACGTCAACGCGGGTGACATCGTGAGTTACTGAAATGCTCTGCATTTAAAAGAGAATCCATCGGGATTCCGGTTACCTGATACACGTCATTATCTGTGCATCAGGGAAGCTACTCGGTTGGTTGAGAATTAAAAAACATCCCCCTCGCGAGGGACACGATCAAATGCAGAGCATTTCCGCGGGGGGCGCGCCTGCAAGTCTTATGGATTACGTATTGGTTGTTGTTGTAATTGTTGTCTTCCAGCGTAGACATTGTCGATGAAGTCGATGGTGAAACGTGCCGTGAACCCCCTGCCGCGGCTATTACGCAACGTGGAGCGGCTATGACGCAACCTGGCGCGGCTATGACGCAACACAATCCAACACAATCCACTTTAATCCAACCCAATCCAAATCCAATCCAAGCCAAGCCAAGCCAATCCAATCCAATCGAATCCAATCCAATGCCCTTCGCGAGATAGTGTTATAGCACCGAAATCGCGCCACCACACGAACGCGTGATGCGAACCCAACGCGGCGAGAGAGGGTGTTGCGCACGTCCCCACTTGTTGTGCGCCCGAACTGAACGCGGCGAGAGAGGGTGTTGCGAGCGGAGAGAAGGCGAGGAGGACGCGGGGGAGAGGGCGCACCTGTGGCCGACGGTTGAATGAGTCAAGGATATAAGGCGCGTGCGTAACCTTCCATTCTGTGTCGGCTTTGTGGAGCAGTCGGTAGGGCGCCGTGTACCTTGCGTTCCGCCCGTAGAGTCGTGGGATCGAAACCTGGCGCCGGAAGGTGTTATTTTCTTATATAGTGTAGGGGGAGCGATGCGGACTACGGACGCCAACGCGGGTGACATCGTGAGTTACTGAAATGCTCTGCATTTAAAAGCGAGCTGCTGGAATGGCCAGAGAATCAAACAGTTACGACCTCCAAAACTGTCATGATAGCGCACGTGCTGCACTGCGTTAACACTCACGTCGCTGCCGTTTGTCGGTTCCCGACGGTATGCGCGACAACGACAAAGCGTGAACACAGAAATAAAATGCCAACTGAAGTAAAATTGAAGTGAAGCTAGACAGCTGCAACTGTACCAGGAAGAATTTCTTGTGCACAAATAAGTACTCAGCGATCTGCACAGCTTTAGAGTCCAACTGGGCTCAAATTTTTGTTTGTCCAAATTTGATCCAAATGAGTAGTCTATGCTCTTAAAATCGCCATGGCGAAATCCTTAGCTTCGGTATCACAGAGCACGCCAGGTACCTTCGTTCAAAGCACCCCCGAGCAGACGACGTATGCACCTGGCGGAGAGTGGCCTAAACCAGTTCCGAGCGGCCTGTGACGGAGGTTGGGGAACCTGTCCCGTGAAGCTCGCGCTTATCCGGCGACTTGCATGGCGCTGCGCCGGCTGCAGGGATGCGTTCGGCCGGGATTTCTCTGCTACACCAGCGCGCTGTACCGCCGTCATCATCACATGTTTAAAACTAACCGCATAGGTAGCAATATCCGCCTTTTTTTTTCAAACAAAAAAGCGATTAGAAGCCTTCAAACTATTCACGCGCTTGCGAACGTCTCGGAGCTAGCAAAACTTTTTTTACTTGAAAATATTTTTACTTGAGGAAAAAAATAGCGCGAAACGAGCACTTACCCTACATTTGTCACTTCTATTGCACCTACCACAGAAAGATATTTTACAAATTCTTGACCACTTGCACTTCCGCGTCCAATATTGGCCATATTTGGGATGGCGCAACGCCACCTCCATCTTTTAGACCTTTCCTAAAGTTTAACGACCTAACTAGAGTTGCTGTACACGCAGGTATAAATATTTGTGCGCCTTTTGCCTCACTCGCTAAGTGAACCAAAATCAGCCTTTCTCGTAGTAACAAATACATACGCACAAATATCGGCCGTCGTCTTCGCGAAGCGCGAAAGCTAACGAAACTGCTCCTCTCCTAAACAATAAACTAGATTTTTTGTTCAATTCTCAAGTGAAGTATTTACTAGTGGTAAAGCGGTAGATTTATTACTTGAAAGTAAAGTGTTTTCAACAGCACATGCCTCTGGTGAAAGTAGTAAACAGCGTTACATATAGGAAACTGTTTCGCGTTTTAGTGCATCTATGTGCAGCTTTCCCGCTCATGGCAGTCCTTTCAACAGTGATTACTCTGCAATTTTTTAGCGAAATGAAAAGTTCTTTTGCACAGCTAATATTTGGGGTGAATACTTGCTTTGTGCACAGTTTCAAGTCGTGCACGTCGCGCGACTGGGTTCATGAGCCATGGGAACTATCCCGTAGAAATGCATGGGGAGTTAGATTTGACAGCGAATTACACAAAAAAAAATATTCAGAAACCTTCAATGTTCTTTTAGCGTTTTAATCTTCACGTTGACTTCTAGCTTTATGCCAAATATCATTTTCCTAAAGTGGTTTTTCTAGGTTCTCGAGAGGTTGTAGTTTTGAGCGAGAAAGCTGGGTATGATTTAGTTGTGGAAGCTGGCTTATAGTTTCAGACCACTTTTTTAATTCGATTCTCGATGTGCAGCAAGGTGAAAAATACTGGGCCGATATTAACGAAGCTGTTTGTACCTAATGTATTGTAGAAATAGTGATTGGTCTCCACCCGCTTGCAGCCCTTCAAACTGAGCGATGTGAGTTACCGAAAGCTACTTTTCGATATAGTAGGAGCAAGTAGCTTTGTAAATCAGGGTCCGCTTTTTTCCTCGCAATGCCAAGAATCGCCACTCCCGCAGTTATTCTGATGGAAAAAAATTGCTGTCGGACGGTCTACTTCATCTCGATTGATAAAAACGCGACGCCGGAATTGGGCATAACTCCATTATCATGGGCAAACGTTGGTGGAAGCTCTTCTGTGGAAATAACAGTGCCAAACGCGACGCTACCGCGCGCATTTGAAGGCGGCTCCGAGCGGCCGCCGGTGCTAGCGCGGCCGCTTCCGTTCCCTCACGTACGTCACGTCCGGCCGCCGGTAATGGCCGCCTTTTCTATTCAGTTTCGGTTCCGAAAACGCCAATTTCGCGAGCCGTTTGCCGTTTGTGTCGCGCGCGTTGACGTTTGAAACGCAGTATTTTGCATTTCGCACCCTTTTTATGTGTACTATTAGGGGACATTATTTTTACGTTGTCGAAAATTTGAGTTCAGTTGGCCTTTAAAGGGACACTGAAGTGAATTTGTCAAGCTCCCGTTTTTGCTTGCACTGCGTAGACTGGCTCAAATTAGCACACTTTTCATCGTTTATCCGGTTGACAAATCGGTAATTATTTTACAAAGCGCGAAAGAAAAAAAACTACCATGCGCGGTTTGCGGCGGCCGCACCAACTAAAGCTGTGACGTTGGGAGGAGCGGGCACCGTGATTGGACGATGCCCAAGGTGAGCAACCAAACAAGTTTCGGTTTCGGTTTCGGTTCTGTAAAACACAACCGGTGGCGTTGTTGGATGGGCATTCTCAATAACTCAGTAATCATCGTACCGCGCTTCTGCCATGTTGTCAGCTGTAAAAATGCATAAAGATAAGCCTCCCAGGACGGCTTGGAATCGTAGCATTCACTAGCCGAGGCCTACGCAGTGCATGGACGTCCTCCGCGTACCCGCAGACGCCCAAATGTCATGCGCTTTTCCCCCATATTTGGAGCTTGCCTCACTCATGCCTGTACCGTAAAAAGCGTGTTCGCACCAGGGCAAGGGTCTGTTCATTCTGGCCTGTGCCTACTGCCCGCAAGCAGTCGGTGCTTATGGCAACAGCACGCCAACGAGAACTCGCTAGCGCGCTAGTGCCAGCCTGCGCGCGTTCTGTGAACTAGTTCGTGGAGCCATGAACGTTGCGGCCCAAAAAAAGGTGAACTCAATGTAGAAAACATCGGCAGAAAACGAAAAAGTTAACTTACAAAAAAAAAAAAGCACGTACCCGCGGGCACTCGAACTCGTGACTTGCAAAACACTTGCGGCAACATACCTAGCGCCCCAGACCACACGGCTACGGGACGGGCTCCGCCGACCTTGGCGTACAACAAGTTTACACTTTTATTTAGTTTTGGAATTTCAAGCAGCTTAGGTGATTATTTGTTGTATTGCGCTCGTGCAGTAAGCGTCCCCCGAGTTTCCACAATAGCTCACGTCTAGCAATTGCATTTCGTAGACGGAAAAGCGTTCGCAGATGCGTAGTCGTGCTGCTGACCGCTGTGCTTGTTCGCCCAGCGCACAAAAGTGTTTCCCGCACCCTGTTTTTACGCTGTACGGTAAAAATATCAGTTGATTTTATTTCCTTAGTACCTATATTGACTTCGCTGACTCTTCTCCCGCCTTCAAGAGGTCTTATATTTTCCTACTGGCGTACCAGTCAGCGAAGCGTCGCATGTGCGCTTGTGCAGCGCTTGTGTGAAGCGACCTTGACTTGGAGCTAGATACAGTGTACAAACTAACCAAGTAAAGAAAGGCCCATTCTTCCATTCACAAACGTGTCCTGGCTTCGTTTCAACTGCGCGAACGAATTGCGACGACCCGTCGGCGGCCGGCGGACGAAACGCTGGGCCGACTGACTCTGTCTGAAGGCCGGGGAGCCGTGCAGTAGCGCAGCCAATTGCGAGCTCGGCTCCTCCCGACGTCACACGAAAACGCCACAGAAAATGGGCGAGCGTAAAGAGAGGAGGACAGCATTTTCTAATTAATTTTTCTACTAAATAAAATCGCGTAAACGCGCCCAGAGTGGTCGAAACATGACCTGGGGACTCCGGACTACAATTTGCGCTAGTAATCCCGCAATGTTTACATATCACTTCAGTGTCCCTTTAAGGCCATCCTGGTGCAGTACTTGTGTTTTATCACGTTCATCATGTTTCTTGCAGATATCAAGAAACACCCTGAATGAAAGCGAAGTGAAGATAGACAGCTGCAACTGTGCCTTCAAGAATTGCTGGTACACAAATAAGTACTCCGTGATCTGCACAGCACAAGGCCATCCTGTTGTAGTATTTCTACTTTATCGGGTTCCTCATGTTCTTGTTTCTTGGAGAGTTGAAAGTGAAGTGAAGCTAGACAGCTGCAACTGTGCTTGCAAGAATTCCTAGCACACAAATAAGTAATCGGTGATCCGCACAGCACAAGGCCGTCCTGGTGTAGTATTTGTGTTTTATCGGGCTCGTTCAGGTATCTTGTTTCTCCAAAACTACACCAGGATCGCCTTGTGCAGTGTGGATCACCGAATACGCTTTTGTGTACCAGTAATTCTTACAGGCACAGTTCCATCTGGCTAGCCTCACTTCACTTTTATCTCTCCAAGAAACAAGAAACATTGCGAACCCGATAAAACGCAAATACTACACCAGATGGCCTTGTGCTGTGCGGATCGCCGAGTACTTATTTTGTGTGCCAGGAATTCTTGCAAGCACAGTTGCAGCTGTCTAGCTGCACTTTATTTTCATTCAGGATGTTTCTTGTTTCTTGAAGATATATCTCCAAGAAACATGACGATACCGATAAAACACAAATACTATACCAGGATGGCCTTGTGCTTGCAGATTGCCGAGTACTTATTTGTGTACCAGGAATTCTTGCAGGCACAGTTTCATTTGTCTAGCTTCACCACTTTTATCCAGGGTGTTTCTTGTTTCTTGGAGATATATCTCCAAAAAACATGACGAACCCGATAAAACACAAATACTGCACCTGGATGGCCTTGGGCTGTGCAAATCGCCGAGTACTTATTTGCTTACCAAAAATTCTTCGAGGCACAGTTGCAGCTGCTTAGCTTCACTTCCCTTTCATCCAGGGTCTTCATCGGTACTTGCTAGTGGCTGTTAGTTTTCCCAGAGTGTCGTCTCCGGTAGGTACTGACCTGAAGTAAAACTCGTTCAGTATGCGAAAGTGATACCGCTGCTCACCATTCATTTCAATGCAATTCTTTATTTTCCCAGAGGTTCCTCAGACAGTTTAAGCCGCCACACCTCGTACTATGCAAGAATGGCAGTGTGGAATGTGGGAGTTTGAACAATGGGAACATGTGAGAATAAGGATGCCCTTGAAGAAAATGAACTCAGCGCAGAATGTCTTCTGTTCATCCATCAACTTCCATGACCTGTCGCATCTAGCACAGATGTTTTCAACGCAGCATGGCTCGGCGCCTAGATCTTTTGCGTGCAGCCGCATGTTGCTATGCCGCGACACCTTATTTGTCTACAGACATGACGTTTGCCTGTGGATCCCCGAATTTAGTCGGGCAAGCCTGGCACCCGCCCACACTCCGACACGCAAAAAGAAATGAAGGTCACCTTGCTGCCGCTGAAGCATTTCGTACCTAGCTGTTGTCAAGGCAACGGCGAAGGGTGCGTCGCATGAGACGGAAATTCCATCGGGGGTGTTTACCTCAAGTTGAAGGCTCTCGCTAATCATGAGAACATGCACTCGAAACCTACCTGTCATGAAGGTTTAATAAACACAAATCCTGCGCCCTCCGGTTATCCCGTTTCCACCGTGTGCCTCTCTTGCGAAAACGTATGACTGAAAGAAGGTTTCTATATCTAGCGGGGTCGCACCCGCTGTTCAGAGGGGACTGTTTTGTTCCGAAAAGGGCCTACCCTGAACAAGCAGCTACATCGTGCCCACATCGACGGCGACCCATGGTAACCTGACAAAGGAAGCATAGAAAAGTTTGGCTTCAAAGGAATGTCGGGATGTGGATCCAACAAAACATCGGTGTCTTTATATAAAATTTTATGTTACACTTTTATTGCTTTTATCGATGCTTAATGGCCTGGCGAACCTGAAACAGCACTTCAAATACTTCAGCGCGCGATAGTTAATTACATTGAACGGCCTGAAAATTGTTTGTTTCAAATTCCCGCGCTTTCATCCCAAACGGCGCATATGACAGACTCCCTGCCTGACCTCACCGCTTTGTGCGGACATCACCGGCGCCCGCTTGAGAGGGTGTTGCGCCCCGCTCGCCGCACATGGGGCCGCACGCGTGAAGTGACGTCACGAGCTTTTGACGAGTGCTGCCGCGTCACTTCTTTTGGCTCTCACTGGATGATGTCACGCTGATGCCCATTTGCTGAGTGCCGCTCCGCGCGCTGCTCCGTCGGCGCGATAAATGAGATCCAATTAAACTATGTTCTTCGCGTCGCAGGCCGCTCATATTTCATCCAGGGTATTCTGTTGAGTGAAGGAAGCAAACTGGGCAATAATATTAACGCCGAAAATTAGTGTGAGTGCTCCTTTAAGTTGCACTAAGTCACGCAGGATTTGTGCATATGTGAGCACTGAAGGTCACATCAACACGCATTTGTACAAGTTTAAAATTGTCTATTTACATGTTTATTTACCGTGCAAGTAGTAGTCATCCTCATATGAATCGATATCGCCGTGTTCCACATGCCAAGCACGCGCGGTAGCGCTTGGCGACAGCGCTGGAGCTTTTAAAGACGATAGTCTTTCTTGGGCTACTTAAACATAGAAATTTTGGTCTGTCTGTATGTCTGTATGTCTTTCTGTCTGTGACTTGATTCAGCTACCCGGCCAAAATAAAACTGATACTGCGCAATAGTCTTATATACTCACAGCTAAATGTAAACGTCTAAGCCTGGTTTATATGTTCATACTTGTCAACTTTGTTGAACAAGACATTACGCAAATATAAGACAGGGAATTAGTGCACAAGGGACATTTACAGTGTTCCTTTATTAAAAAATTCATGGATGCTTGGTTTTTCAATAGAAAATGATATTCTACATCATTCTACATCTACTGCAGAAAACTGGCGTCTGCTGTTGCCTGCGCCACCTCTTGGCGGCATATGAGAAACCACGCGGCGACAGCAACGGAAGGTTCCACTAGCTAGCTTCCAAGTTCTGCTTGGAACGCACATGGAGCACAGCAACGCCGTTCTATAAACCTTGAAGTCAGCCGCCTCGAATAACGCGCGTCTACGCCGTACTGCAGCGCTGGCATCGAGAAACCCGGCCTGTAGCAGTGGAAAGCGGTAAATTCAAATCGCCTTGAGCAAACTTTTACTGTGTTTACCTTGTGATGAGCGCGACAGAACAGGAACAGCATGAGAGGTGAGCGGGAAAGCATTTCCTTGGCAAATGTCTACAAAGACTATCGTCTTTTGACGACATTTGCAACGAAAGGAGCAGATACGCGGTCATTTTTTTTTCTTTTTTGCTAAAGCCACTGCGCGTGTCGGGAACGAGCGCTGGGCATTTTCTTTGTATTTTTTTTTCTGCAACGGCGAACTTAGGGCTTGTAAAACAGTACCGCTGTAAAAAAAAGACGCTTCCAGCGGTCGGAACCAAACCTGGGTTCTTCCCGTTATGAAGCCGAGGTCTATCCGATTGCTCCATTCCGAGGCGATGGAAGCAGTTTGGAAACGGGTGCATGCACGTGAAAATTTAGCAAAATCATGCACTCCTCCGTCTAACCACGAGGACAGTTGAACGCGAAACTTTCTCCGAGAGGCACCAAATGGCGAAAGGTCAAAGTCAAAGCCGCTGCGATCAAAGGTCCAAACAACGTGCGAGTCATTGTCAAAGCCCCATAAGCCAAAGTTCGAACCGTCTGCGGGTGAAAGTCCAAACTCAGACGTCAACCAGTCAATTCCACACGAGAAAGCTTCGCGTTCAACCATCGTCGTCGTTAGACGGAGGGGTGCGTTATTTTTTTGTTCTTGTATTGCTCTCTGTCCGCGGATCTACGGCGTAAATGTTTTACTAAATTTTGCCGCAGCATGATGAGAGAAGATCTGTCTGGGGAGCATTTGAGTTTTTGGACCTGCAGATACTCCTGGGTAGTGAGCGGGTGAGTCTGGTGTGCATCCTGCAAGTGAAGCCTGTGGCCAGGAAGGTATAATAAATTAAATGAAACGAAATGCCGAAGAATCAGCAACTCACGACTTTCTCAAAATCACCCAGGAATATCAGTGGACGGTTACGAGTCCCGAGTGGTATACAATTTCCCCAGCACTGCTTTGCTTTCGCCACGTATTGTATATCGAGCTTCAAAGTAAAGTTTTCAATTAACTTGTACAAATAAAACGACAATAACTACGCCCAAAGGGCGATATAAATAACGCTGGGTGCAAGCTTTAACGGGCGATGTGAAGCCTAGAAGTTTTACAGAAAAGCTATGCACTTCCACGAGGTCTGATTGCGAGTATACAGGCTATAAATAGCCTGTCCAGGTAATAAAAATAGCACGACGTCTTCGCCGCGTCGTCTGTGCTTCAATACGCTAGCACTTCTCGGCCTGCGACGCTCCGGCGATTCTACAGCTTCCACGGTTTATTCTTGCGCTCTGCAAACGCGATACCCGTTCAACAGGCGCATGCGCTCTCACTTAGCATAGACGCGTTCCGGAGTTTAAAATAGCCGGCCATAGTGCTGCTGATCAACAACTAAGCAATTTCGTACGAGCACAACGATGACGCCCACAGAGTAACACATTTTGGAAGAAGCACTTTTTTTTTTCTAGCTATACGTGCCACAATCGATGGTTTGTACCAAGCATCGAGCACTGCAACGTCTATCAAGAGGCGAAATAATGTATGTTTCGTGGGGTATTCATACTCCGTTATAATGCCGTGACTGAAATATTGCTATTATTGACCTATATATGGATACAATTTCTCTCTTTACTATTCAAACCACCGGTTGCTTATACATGTGGAGTTTGAGGCCCCCAGTTCTCTTTACGCCAGCAGTTGGCCTATTGTTACCAAACAAGATTAACGACTTGCTGACGATGAGTCACGCAGTTGCGCTCATCGCAACAGGTGCACGCAAACCAGTCATACGCATGCGAACGAAAAAAAAAATGGGGAAAAAATTGAGTGTTAGAGCGTTTCTAAACAGGGTTGCGATTTTCCGAGAAAGGCCCTCGCGGGGAGGACTTGTTTTGTTCTTGGGGTAGTCAAATTTGGAGAACTTACCCAATTTTAAAACGAGTAATCTATTTATCATTTGATGATTTGATGTCTAGACCTAAAAGGAAATCTTCAGGAAAAGGATTACTGTATTGACAGTGTCAGGCTTTATAAAAGGCGTACTCAATTGAAAATATCTCCGAATCTTGATGGAAGACTCGCCGCGGTGGCTCAGCGGCTATGGCGTTGTGCTGCTGAGCCCAAGGACGTGGGGTCGATCCCTGCCGCGGTTGTGGCTTTTCTGGTGTAGGCGAAAAGCGAAAACGGCCGTGTGTACGAGATTTCGGCACCCGTTAAAGATCCCCAGGTGGTCAAAATTGATCCGGAGCCCTGATCCGGAGCCCTGCACTATAGACCAGGTACAGCGTCGGCGGGATCGATCGAATCGATCAATCAATCAATCAATCAATCAATCAATCAATCAATCAATCAATCAATCAATCAATCAATCAATCAATCAATCAATCAATCAATCAATCAATCAAGCAATCAATCAATCAAGCAATTATTCAATCAATTATTAAATGATTCAATCAATCAATCAAATAATCAATCAATCATTCAATCAAATAATCGATGAATTAATTAATCAGTTTATTAATCAATGGATCGATGAATCAATCAATAAAATTGATGATGTAAAAGATACGATTGAATTCGTGTGTTAGCTACGTTAAACTGTGGTCATGCTTTACGACCTTCAAGAGGTAAAACCAGTGCTGCGCCACTCCTGTAATAAAGTTGGCGTTGCTGACACAAGTGTACTTTATAAGGTTTTAAGTGCAGAGCACTTTATGGGCTCGCCTTGTCGTCTCAGCTCGCTAACGGTCGATGTGATTGCCGGAATCAGGTGGCGCAGCCAGATAACTGACCCAAGTAGAGCCTTCTGTACCGGCGTCATGGAGTCGCGCTGAGGCTTCGAAAAATCACGCAGTTTAAATAGTCATAACCGTTGGAATCTCACAAACCTCTGGTGTTTGCCATACATCTCCCCGTTGTTTAGCGCAAAGAAAACTTCAGGTACATTTCAGGCAAAATCTGTGCATATAACCGGCAGCCCCCGCGTTCATTTAGTTATGAACGCTCCTTGGGCTGGTTTTTACGGTATAAGCGAAAAAAGCGGCCGCGCAAGAAAAAAATGGCGAGTTCGAAACGACGCAGAAATGATCCAGCCGCGAAAGTAAAGAATGGCGCGTTCGAAATGCCGCAAAAAGGCTCCAGCCACGCAAGAAAAAAATTACGCGTCCAAAATCAAGAATACGAAATTAAAGCAAGCACAAAAAAAAAAAAAACAGAACTTCCGCTGGCGCAGTTTCAGGCAGGGGGCTCGCGAGCTTTGCGAAAGCAGGAAATTCGAAATGCATTGGGTGGCAGGAGTGAGCGGATAACGGCGCTCCAGCCTGGTATGGCGAACCACTGCTCTGCACTTCCGACAGCTTCCACATTGGGTGGAACGGCTTTAATTTTTTTTAATATTTCGAGGTTATGCGGGATTCATACACAGTATAAAACTTTTATAATGCTGGGAAGGAGCAGGGACTTGTTGCAGCGCTCTATTTGTAATAGCTGGCAGTGCTAAGATTCGTGTACTAGGCATTGTGAAATTGCGGACCTTGACAGTTGGCCAACCAGATTTGAAGTTCACAGGTTTTTTTTTTGTTTTTCGAATGATTAGAATTGGTTGAAAATAAATCAGAAGGATTACTTCGAGGTTTGCGTGCAAGAATACTCAGACGTTATCACAGCATTTATATATCATATATCACACAGCATATATAATGACTGGTGTAAGCTAAATTTTCCCGTTCAGTTATAGAAGAATGGAATATCTTAGCTGATTGTCAATTAAGAGGTCTATATATTGATCTTTTATAAACATATACAACGCCATATTTAAAACAATGACGCACGTAATACACATGAAATATTTTTTGTAACCGCGGAGGTTCAGGCAGCGGCCACACAACGCTTGTGGGCGGAGCTTCTCCTGCGTTTTTACCCTGTCAACAACCACAATTATCGTGCGGCAAAGTAAACCTAACCTAAGTACACCTAGCTCAACGGCAAAACCAAATGTTCTTTTTTTTTTTTTTTGGCATCCCCGTACCCTGAACAGCGTCATACAAAACAGATGAATACTCGGTAAAGAGCTTGGCTACCATTTCACAACAGTGTAAATGACTTAAAAATATCAACTAGAGGTAAACCTTGTGGGCACATCCCCTAAATGTTAGACTACGGCACACTACATTTAGCGCTGTGGCCTAGCATTAGGAATAGAGTAACACGCCGTAGTTATTCTCGCTATTCTCGTGCAGCGTCGAACTGCGGAGAGACACTGCCCACCAACTGGGGTTCGAGCGAGCCACGGCTCTCGTCGCGCGTATACGTCTGTCACTCCAAAGGTGTCACTCCAAATGGGAACGATAACTTTCATAGTAAAGGTTTATTACGCGGACTACCACTATACAAAATACTACACTGCACTACGCACCCAGCTTCTGGAGCAAACAACCGGCAGGGTCTGACCAGCCCGGCATCGGGCGGCTGTTAGCATCCGCCTGCGTATGCGCCGACGCAACGCTCGCTGAGGTAGGGAAAAGGGACTCACTATGGCCGCTACACACTGCAAGCCTCTAAGCTCGACCGGTCGGCATCGGCGCTTGTCTGCTGACCTTAGGCGGTGCTAGCCGTCGCAGCGCGGACGCGGACAACCCACCAAAGGTGTGGAGAATGCCCGGAAACATACCGGATGTCGTAGATAACGAACTGACGCAATTGGGGCATGCGGAAATCAACACGGTGGGTTCCGCGACCCACACTTGTGGGGAACAACGGCGAATGCAACAAAGATCCAAGAGTGGCCGAAATGCATTACGTACCGTGGGGTGCGCGTCCCAAGGTTGTCTCCCCGGTGGTCTCAGTCGCACGCCCCAAATCGCCCCCGTAGGGAGAGGATGGAGGCTCGCGAGAATCACCAACACCAACTGAAAGATCACCCTCGCCCAACTGAGGTAGGAGAGCGTCACTAGTGCCTCCTCGCCCCGAGTGGATGAGTTTGCGACCCCGCAATCTGAAGAAATATTGCATGCCTGCATGCGGCCAGAAATAGTTCACGATTGCCTGTTTTCGGCACATGGACGCGATTGCAGTTTCATAATGAGGGCGACTATTACTAAATTGTCTGAAAGACGCAAGTGTATGTTAGCTTCAACTTGACCAATTTAACTGTCGAAACCAAAATGTGGTTTTCACCCCACGTGCTGAAGAAAAATCCGTGACTTATTCTCAAAATTAATGCCGGCCCCTGAAGCGGCACAAAAGGTTGATCCCATGACTGCTCCGACACTTTGCCAGCCGACAAAAAAAAAGGCAGCGTCACCTTGGTACGCCAGTACACGAAATTCTTCTGAGCCTAAATTATAGCCACGTATACCAGCATGCTGTAGTACGCTAAGATATATTGGTTCCAAATTCAATGCTTGTGCTGCTGAGCACAAGTTCGCAGGTTTGATTCCCAGCCGTGGCGGCCGCTTTTCTGATGTAGGCGAAAAGCAAAAACGTCCGTGTGCACGAGATTTCGGCTCACGTTAAAGATCCCCAGGTGGTAAAAATTAATTCGGAGCCCTCCACTACGGCGTGCCTCATTGCCTGCGTTGCGGCGGCGCGTTAAACCCCACACTCAATTAATCAAACTAAATGCAATGCCAAACATTCAGACGACCGCGGCAGCCTCAGCGCACAAAGGATCGGAGTGATATAGCTCTAAATAACGTTTGATTCGCAATTAGCTTTGCCGTACAGTGTGTTGCCGTAATTAGCCTGGCCGAGAGGTCAGAACACAGAGGGGTGACTAACTTTGTCAAAACGTTTACGAACTTTTGAAATGTAGCCCCTCAAACATGGTAGCCAACGGATTCAAGAATAGTACCCGCAACATGAACGTTTGTCTGGACGGCTCAGCCTAGAATTCCGCAGGTTTGTGATGCTCAGTGGAGGACGTTATGACGGATTGCAAGCGGTTGGTTGGAACGCTAGCAAAAATTCTGTAATCTATATTGCACAGACGGATTTTTCGGTAACTTTCAACATGCATGCTTCAATTTAAAACAGTGGTCTTCGGTATAAGGGTTGTAATGCTGCGGCAGAAGGAAGCATATGCTTATCAAAAGCCGTTCCAAAAACAGACAATATATTTCAAATGGACCTTGCAGCATGCTTTGAGCAGCGCAAATAAACCTGCGCGACGTTTAGATTACGCTGGAAGGAATAATTGAGCCAAATATTACACGTGTCTTTGAAGCTGCAAGCGCGTGAATCTCTGTGAAAGATGCGAGAAAACCGACCGCGCTCTCTTCAGTTTCCCTCGTTATCCACCACTGTAATTACGTCATTACAGCGGTGACTGTCTTATTGGCTGTTGCTGGTCTACGCCACGGTTAATTTCTCAAATTTCTGGTGGCCATCCGCCGTCGTCTGGGCAAACAACAGATTTGGCTAGAAAAACACATCTGGCGGCCCTTCTCCCTTTGACATGGACTTCCTATCTTGCAGCTACAACTTCTTCGTTACTGGCAAGCCCGGGCCAATTTTTCCGCAGCCTTTCACATCCCTCCGAAAGTGGACCGCATTAGCATGTGCTAGAACCTGGAGCAACCGGCTTCGCAAACTCGGCTTCTGTGCTCCCCATTTCAGGCTCGAACGCACGTGAACTGGCGAGGAGAACAGCACGCAAGAGATCGTGTTAGGAAAGCTGGGTAGAGTGTTCTCGAGGGTCGAGGTGGCCGACACCGGGCGCTCCTCACGAGGCGCACGCTCACGTACGATCGGAATTTTAGATGCGAAGCATCTTATGTTCGAGCCTGTTCCCTTCGCCGTTGTGTGGGCGCCGTTGTGCGGCGTCCACACCCCCACTGCGCATGCCTGGCCAGGCACCACTGATGATGATTATGTCAGGATGCCCCTAGGGATTGGCCAACCAAAGAATCCATCACGAGATAGCTTCGCGTTCAGCCAGTGTCGTCATCTTCCCGTAGGGGAACCCTGAGTACCACACCCCCACTGCGCATGCCTGGCCAGGCACCGCTGATGATGATTGTGGCAGGATGCCCCTATGGATTGGCCAACCAAAGAATCCATCACGAGATAGCTTGGCGTTCAACCACCGTCGTCATATTCCCGTAGGGGAACCCTGAGTAGTATGCGAGGCATTCCTCTTCTCCTCTCCGGCATTCCTCTTCTCTCCGAAGCTCCTCTCCTCTCCGGGATTGCGCAACGAATGGCAACACCTGCGGCTCCGCGCGCGATAATGCGAAGCAGCTTAGGGTTAGAGACGCGACGATAGCCGCTGCATACTCCGCTGGGGGCGCCACTGTAGCTCCGCGGTATAAATGACGCGCGCGCGCGCGTTCCGCTCCCCTCATTCTCCTCCCGCAACGCCGCGATCGAACTGAAAACTAATGGGAACTTGAGTCGACCCCATGGCTGCTTCGTATACTACTCAGGGTTCCCCTACGGGAAGATGGTGAAATTTTGTCTTGATATTTCTTGCGAGCTCCTGACGTGGCGCAAACCTGCGCGCAAGCCTGGTCGACGCCTAGCACTTCTCACGAGACGCACGCTCACGTGCGCTTGGTATTTTTCTTCGTATTTTTGTCTGGTAACGCTGGATGGCGGTACTGAAAGCTTAAACAGCTCTGCTGTTGAAAAATGCGAAGAACGCACGAAGAACAGCCGGGACTAGCGCGCACTCACAACTGTGTTCATATCGAGAAATTTCTGAACAAAAGTCAGGTACTTTATAACCCCGTTATTTAAAGGATCAATGTAGACATAATAACAGTTTCGTTCATTAAAAAGTCTTTTTGTCACGATAACGCATGGTACCAATTTTGCAGACAACTTCAAAGAAATAATCCAGATAAGAAAGAACACAGGTGAAGCAGTGGTTGCTGACTCCCCAGACACTTTCTCGTGATTTGTCTACGACGCCAGATGATCTAGTTTGGGCGATTGTTGCCAGCTGACCTAAGCCAGCGCCAAGAAGCATGACTGAGCGATTGTAGTGGGGCTTCTGGTTGCCTTTGATCGTTTCACTTGAACGTTAACGTGAACGTAACACAGGGAACTTTTTTTAGTGCTGACCCAGATTATGTAATTCTTTTCCGTATTATGTCACTGTAGTGCAAAATTTGAAAGGTACTTCAGTAAGGCGTCTTGTTGTGCGAGTTGGTTCATATTGCAGAAATAATATTTAGCGCAACGAAAGACGCGGACGGTGAAAACGTCCGCGTCTTTCGTTGCGCTAAATATTATTTCTCCAAAATTTGAAAGTTTTTCTTTCATATTTTTTCGATTTCTTCAGTTGAAACGCTTTTGGCCGCTGCATGAAGGGGAGTGAGTTACCAAAAGCTAGTTCTTTCAGATCAAAGTTGCATTTCATGTTCACCGCCCCGTCAAAGGATCCAAAAAACACTGCCTCATAGCCTCGAAAACATACCGCATTGTCGCTTTACGGTTATCACCTTCCTTTAAAACATTGCACGCCTTCATGATCACCTTCGAAGTACCATCAGGCCCTTTTTGTTTGGCTTGTTCTCTTGGCTGTCCTGCATCCTCACCAACAGAGATCAATATTAGGCTGCTCTTACTCGCCGGTCATCGTTAGAGTCAGCACCTCATTGTAACGGTGCCCGTCTGGCGATTACAGCCTCACGTACGTGCTTGGTACCGCGAAAAAACCGAGAGGCAGCAAGAGAGAGGAAAAGAGAAGGGAGGGAGAGATAGGGATACAGGTGCGGTGAGAAAGTGAAAAGCGGGATTTGTGCAAGCGCCCAATTGACGTTCCCGTCAGGCAGTCTGTGCGCCGTCTGTATCCCTCGGCGCTGAGCCGAATAACGAACTGTTGCGTGACGCACGCGGATAACGCCAGCTGGGAAAATTGAAGGACGCGCGCGTGCTGCTCGAACCAGGTGTTGCAAGTTGAGAGCTTTGAATTTCGGCGTGTGCTTGCTTTTTTTCCACCTGGGGAGTGCGCATAACGGGAGTCCCTACCTAGCATAGCTTGGCAGCGGGCGCCATCTAGGGCTCAGTTACAAAACCGACATCGACGACTACTACGCTGTTGCCAACTGGAATGACAATATACCCAGATGCATGCGCGTGTACGTGCTGTTTCGTTTCCGCATGCCCAGCGTTTGCAACACTGTTTGGAATGCAGTCCAATAAGAAACATCTTATTGCAGTGCCTCTACA
Source organism: Haemaphysalis longicornis (assembly GCF_048455015.1). Taxonomy (NCBI): domain Eukaryota; kingdom Metazoa; phylum Arthropoda; class Arachnida; order Ixodida; family Ixodidae; genus Haemaphysalis; species Haemaphysalis longicornis. The sequence continues at coordinate 5,368,429 of NW_027526296.1, forward strand.
AATGGCACTCAGTGGCCAAACCCATGAAACATAAAAACAGCTAGTATAAGTACAAACATTCTCTAGACAAGACGATTCAAGCTTTTTAAGACGTCTTAGCCATTTGAAAGGCAACCTGAAGCCGTTTCGTCGCCGTCTGAACAACTTGTTGCAAGATTTGTATATGGGGTCCTGGTGCACATGTCAAAAACTTCATGGTGCAACATATGTAACTTAATGAAAGCTTGGCAGCCGAGCTGCTGCCATCAGGCCTCGCGCACGACACGTGCATTGCGAGTGGGGGCGGGGTCCTGTGTGAAGCAACTGCGAAGTAACGAGTTTAATGAACTAACTTGGCCAAATTGAACATAAAAAGCAGAATTTAAGACATTTGTGCCAACAACATAGCAAGAGTTGAAGAAGCAATAAAAAGGCGGAGGAGGTCTGAAATCATGCAAGGAGGCCATTAGCACGGATTCCATGTTTGCGACGAAAAAGTAATATAGCAAAGAACATGGGTGATATATGCTTGAAAAGTTTTTAGAGGACTCGCCCCGTGGAACTGAGTCTCCAAACATAAATGCAGGCGATGTTTCAAAAACGGTCAAAGTAATGAAAAGAGGCAAAGCACCTCGGGATGGCGGAGGAACCGCCGATGTGTAAACGTCATGGTTTACACATTGCACTATAAAAGCTTGGCCAATTATTCTCACGGTGCCACAGAAGTTTGAAAGTGTCTCGGGCATGAGAAAAGGCGAACAGAATTCTGATGCACAAGAAGGTGGGGTCAAAGAGCTGAACAATTGGAGGCTCCTATTCCTTGTATATATAGGTTATTCTCTGAGGTGATTCCTAATTGGATAACCGGCATACAAGAATTTCAACAAACAAGGGAACAAGCCAGCGATAGGAGAGAGAGAGAGAGAGAATTTATTTTACCGATTTAAGTCCGGGCCACGAGGAGTCTCTCAACAATTAATAACATTCATGCTCGTAACGAGATACCCGCAACATTGCAGAATACAAATATCTATACCTGCAATTAATAGATTATGAAAAAGCATTGGGTTCGGTAGCCACCACCACTGTGGCGCAATGATGAAGACATCACGGAGTACAGGGGTTACATATAACGCTGTTTGAAGGAATAAAGGAAACGTGTATAGATACCATATATCTCTTTGTAGAAACTAACAAGTTCCCTATCAGAGAGGGTATCACACAAGGAGACACAAAATCTTACGAAATTATTTGCCGCGTGTCAAACCGAATGTTGAGGAACACAGTGTAAAAAGGTTAGGATTACCGATAAATAAGGAACACTTGGGCCACTTAAGATTTACGTATGACACTTTTTCACTCAGTCCTTTCAGTTAGGAGCTCCAAAATCTGCTTCAAAGCTGCATTTAGCAAGCTTTCCTGTAAGATTGCAAATAAACACAAGATCCACAATCATAATAATTAATAAACATTTAAAAACACCATTTCAAGGTGGGTTATGAAGTTTTATTTATTTATTTATTGTTTTATTTGTTTATTTACAGTACCCTCAGGGCCATAAGGCATTGGAGAGGGGAGTGGTTACATACAGTGAAGTAATGATAAAAACAGTAAAATAAAAAAGGTTACAAAACTGACTTCTAAACATACAATCATAGCTGAGGCATAGTAAAGCAAGTAGAAAGATAATAAGACGGCTTCTAATTATACTGTATTAGCTAATGCATAACAACAGGATGCTAAAGAAAAACAAACATACTTTAATTATACAATGTTACCCATTGTGTTCTTAAATGACTCATCATCAATAATGGCAGCGGTTGATGCAGGAAGGTGGTGCCATTCAACTGCAGGCTTTGGTATGAAAGACTGAAAAAATGTATTTGTTCTTGACACTGGTATTACTTTATTAGCATGATCCGAGTGAGGTGAGAAAAAGTGCGGAGGCTGATGACGCAGTGTTGTTGGTTATATTTTATGGAACAGACAGACAGAAAAGTTTTCGCCGACAAGATAATGGAGGCATTTGAAGCCTACATTTCATCGAAGTTATGCTAGTAGTGCCAATAAAGTTAGAAAGAATGAATCGAACATAGCTATTCTGTACCATTTCTAGTGATTGAGTTAGAGTATCGTAACACGGGTTACGATACTCTATGATGCCACATACTCGAGCTTGGGACGAATTAATATTTTGTACATTTGTAATTTAAGTGATGGAGGGGCTTTTGAAAAGTTGTGTCGAAGGTATCCTCAAGTGCGATTAGTGTTTGCAATTACATACTCGGTGTGAGTGCTCCATGTGAGATCGGCCGAAATGTGAACGCCATCGTATAGATGACACATGATCTTAACGGGAGTTATCAATAAAGTAAGTAGATAACTGGTGAGCTTTTCTGGAGACATGTAAATGTTTACATTTGTTAGCGTGTTAGCGTTCACTTCCATGGGCCAAGTTTCGCACCAGAAAAAAATAGCCAAGCCAAGCGGGTAATATCATCGTCACAAGTAATTATTTGCTGGTACACAACACAGTTGTCGGCGAATAAATGAATGTCCAAAGAAACACATGCAGGCAAATCGTTAATGTAAATAAGTAAAAGAAGAGGACCCAACACTGAGCCTTGAGGCAAACCGGAGTGGACACGTGTTAGTTCGGAGTTAAAATCATTAGCGGTCACAAACTGAGAACTGTTGGTAAGCAAAAAACTCAAGCCAAGATTAAAGTTGGGAGTCAAGGTTAAGCTGATGCAGTTTAAACAACAATAATTTGTGACACACTTTATTAAATGCTTTGGAAAGGTCAAGGAAAATGCAATCGGCAGTAGAGGACTGGTCAAAAAAGCATGAAGTTTGTGTGAACAATGCCAGCTGCGTTTCACACGAGTACGTTTTTCTAAAGCCGTGTTGTCATAGAGAAAAATAAAAGTTGGATTCCATAGATTTAACTAGATTAGAGAATAATATGTGTTCGATCAGTCTGCATGGAATACTAGTTAATGAAATGGGGCGGTAATTAAGGGGTGAGTGTCTGTTACCGGATTTGTGAAGTGGAACCACTTGTCCGATTTTAAATTGAGATGGTAGGACCCCATGGTCACTGAGCGACTCTGAAAAATGTTTGTTAGTATTATGGCAGAATAGAAACTAGTACTGATCAAAAGTTTTGAGCTGGTCAGGTCGCAACCAGGTGCAGTTGATGGTTTTAATGAACTAATAACTTTTTCTACACCATATAAACCTATTGTAAGAGGCGGCATCTGGCTGTGATTATATTTGCGTGGTAAGGGTTGTAGGACAATATTGGTTTCAGAAAAATTGGATTAAGAGACTTTGTTCAGAACTTCAGCACATCGTTTAGATGGAATAGAGGTATTACTATTATCAGAAAGCTTCAAAAAGGGATCATAATTCTTGAACCTAGATCTTGAACCAGTGATCATAAATATATTGTATAGAATATCAGCGCTGGTCCAAATCACCAGAACAAAACGAAACACAGAATATGTATAAAAGCTGGGCTTACGCCCTTTATCAGCCCATTTTCGTCCATCAGTCGCGCCTTAGCTAATTTTGCCATATAGCTGGAGATACGCATCGCGGGGATACTCCAGACTTACTGGAAACCGCAAAATTGCTGAGGAAGTCACTGATGTACTTACTCTTACTCCGACACGGCGAACGAATTCCCGACGCTACGCACTAGGGTCAAAAACACCGCGCCTAGATTGCTTTTCTCCAAGATTGGCAGACGGCGCCCTGTATGCAGCCACAGGTTTTCCGCAAATTAAGCAGATGGCGCCATGCATCGCATGCCGCACGCGGCTCGACGTTTGCGCGATGGCCGCGGGGAGGCACACCGAATACATACCGGTGTTGGCGGTGGTTTTAAAACTGTTAGGCAAGGCGAACCACCAGGGCGCATTGAATAGGAGACAGTATTATTGCTTCGGAGTAATCTGTGTGGAGGGCGTAGCGCGAGCATTACAGTCACGCATGGAACTCACCGATTTCATACTCCAATGATCTTCAGTTAGAACCTGACACAATGCGGCTGTCGCGGAGTTGTTCTTCCATTTACGTACCTCAAAGACACCGCGAATCCCGTCAACTGCCGCACGTTGCACGCCTGGTCCCTCCTTCGCCCCTGGTATTCGAATCCTGGAACACAACGCATACTTTAAAGTTACTTTGTACGTACGTACGATGCTTGGCGCGTTCCTTACGCTTTCTGAGAGCCGGCCCAGTTGGAATTGATGCATCGTGACCACGGACGTCTAGAAAGGTGAAGGGGGGGAGGAGGGGAGTTCGAACCCCCTAAGAAAATTTTTCCAGGTAGCGCGTATGCAACGGTTAGGGTTCCTTTTGGCAGAACTTCTCCTTTCCGATAACCCATACCACCTCCGAAAAAATTTCTGGCTACGGCCCGGATCTTGACAAATAGCGCACATAAACGGGGACGCGAAAGTAGACACGGACAGGCGCTTCTGACAACTGAAATTTTAATCGAAAGAAAAACAGGCTTCTTTAACCCACAACAATTCAAGAATTAATTCGACGGCGCACACACCACAACTTGTTCACACTCAGGAATTTCATACGCACGAGGACATCAGTGATATTTCCTTACCTGGCAATGCTAAGGAAGGGTGGCTTCCAGAATCTTCATTGTGATGGAAAATGTGCAAAGCCTATGCAATTTCCCTTGATGTGATATTAAGGTGCTTTAACGGGACGACAGTGTTATCAAAGCAGTGCTATGTTACGTCAAATGTGTGCGCGGGCTTCCTTTTAGACTGGACAAGTGTACTCTTAATCTTGTGTTGTGTTCTCTTAATCCTGCCCGTGTTTACGTTCTCCTACCAGTTTGTGCGCGCTGTTTGTCAAGATGCTTACTTTGCTTACGTATGAAAACCTCCCAGGATGTTTTAAAACCCTCCCTTCTGGCCAGAGCGTAGCCAGGGGGGAGGGGGATGTTTTGGTGACAGAACACCCCCGATATTTTCTGAGTGCTGCTACCCCAGAGCCAAAAGAAATTGTTGAGAAAATGGTAGACGCACGACTAAAAGCAAAAACAGTGGTTTACTGACGTTTCGACTGGAGGAGCAGTCTTCATCTGGAGTTACTATATATATGTACTTTAAGAGAAAAGGTTCCTGGCTATGAGGTTAGCTGTACGATAGCGAAGTCAAACTGAAAAACATAACAACATGTATTCTAACGCTTCGACCGGGGACCGTTCTTTTTCAATGATACAAATAGTGCAGATCATTCGGTTTAAATACATTTAAACCCAACTGATCTGCACTATTCCCCGGTCGAAACGTTAGAATAATATGTTTTGCAGTTTGACTTCTCTATCGTATATACATACATACATACACACACACACACACACACACACACACACACATACATATATATATATATATATATATATATATATATATATATATATATATATATATATATATATATATATATATATATATATATATATATATATATATATATATATATATATATATATATATAGGTCAAAACTTGGGTGCAGACACTTGGAAAACACTGAACAAGGGTTTTATGGTTCCCAACAGTTGCGAAAGGAGAACCTTTCTTTTTCAGGGGTTATTTTAGAATAGGCAGAAAAACGCTTATACACACTTCGCCTCCGAGGGCTTCCCTTTCTTCTCACCTTCGTCAATGAGAGCTCTCGGGGAGAGTAAAAGAGGGGGAGAGTAAGAATAACATGTCGTAACTATACTACAGAAGGTCGGAAAAAGCAAGAAAAGAGGAATTTCACCAGTAGGCAGAGGTTGGCATGCTTCTCTGCCATCCACAGACTTTTCGTTCAGGCTTTCCAGCTTCGACTCTCTCTCTCTATTTCCGCACGCAGACGCAGCACGCCGTTTTCTCTGTAGACACACATTGTTTGAACTTTATGCGTCTGTTTTCTTTCTATCAATGCCGCAACTGTGCCTCCTTCCCATTTACAACTTTCCTCTTTCCCTTCCTCTTTTCTTGCTTTTTCCCACCTTCTGTAGTATAGTTACATCTTATTCTTACTCTCCCCCTCTTTTACTCTCCCCGAGAGCTCTCATTGACGAAGGTGAGAAGAAAGGGAAGCCCTCGGAGGCGAAGTGTGTATAAGCGTTTGTCTGCCAATTCTAAAATAACCCCTGAAGAAGAAAGGTTCTCCTTTCGCAACGGAACCATAACATAAAACCCTTGAGGAAAGCAAGTTCTCTTTGCTGAAACGTAGGCCACAATCGTGCTTTTACCTTGTTCGAAGTTTTTCTTCTCTTCTGTTCTCTACCATCTTCAAAGTTCTACTACTACCTATATATATATATATATATATATATATATATATATATATATATATATATATATATATATATATATATATATATATATATATATATATATATATATATATATATATATATATCAAAACAGAATTCTTAGATAACAGTGTCAATCTGTTGATAAATGGTTCCTGGGAGTGCTGTGTGCACATTAATTTTTTATGGTTATATTACAGCGAACGAGCATCTCGTGTATTGGCTTTATTAAAGCAGGGAAAATTATTAAAGCAGACATTGTTTAGGCACAGGCGCTTCTTTTTATTTTGTATTTTTACCGGCGGAGTATAACATCCCCCGAAAAATATTTCTGGCTACACAGCTGCTGCTGGCCCTATCCTGCTCCGACCCGTTCCCGGCCCGCCTCGAGCTTGAGCCGTGTCGCTTATGGCACGTGCAATTGGCTCCCAGAGCCCCTGAACGTGTTAACTCTCAAGAGCTTTGACAAGCGTAAATGCACACCCAAACGTGGTTTCCTCGGTAGAAAATCAACCGGAAATGCTGAGTACGACAAGGGGATTCGCGTCAATTTCGGACTGAAAAAATTCGTTGTGGTGGCTAAGCTCCGCTGTTCAGTCCCCGATGATGGCAGTCATGGTTCGTAATAAGGTGGCAACAAGGAAGCAAAATCTTCTGAGACGGCTTCCATCCCATTATTTCACAGAATATTATTCTTCCTCATTGTTTTAGTCATTGCTCTTTTCCTGGGGAGTTGTTTTGTAACACATTGTTATTAGAAACGTAATGTATACGTAATGTATTTCTATCACAATGAAGGTTGTGGAAGCCACCCATCCTTAGCATTTTCAGATAAAGAAGTATCATTCCTATCCTCATGCGTGTGTAATTACAAGGAGTGACCAAGTTGTGATGTGTGCACTGTCGAATTATTGCTTGAATTGTTGTGCGCAGCACTATTGGGTAAAAAAGTCTGTCTTATTTTCGGCTAAAATTTCAGTTAGAAGCGCCTTTCCGTGTTTACTTTCTCGTCCCCGTTCATTTGCGCTATTTTTCAAGATCATGGGCCGCAGCCAGAATTTTTTTTTTCGGAGGGGGTTTTGGGTTATTGCAAAGGAGGAGTTTTGCCAAAACGAACACTAAGCGCCGTATTCTGAGTCCCTCCTCCACTCCATTTGCTCCCTCCACTGGGCTAAGTGGAGGATACGCAATGCTTATGCATGGGGAAATCCATTTAAAGGATTTCCGCCGCAAATCCAATCAAAAAGCAATACCTACCGGCAAAAAAATTTTCCCGGGTTAGTGTTTACTCAGAAAACTCCCTATTTGGGGTCATTTCGGAGTGAAAATACGAGTTTATAGCTTACTTACTGGACGCTCTTTCGTTTATGAAATTTGTTTTAACCGTGTCAGTACAGTTACCCAAGCAAACACCGGACGTCCGTCAGCCGTCCACTGTACGTCCATTCCGGCTCTAGTGGACATCCGGAGGACGTCCGTTTCAGGGCCGATGGACGTACCGTGTACGTCCGTGGGACGCCCGAATTTAACACTTCTGTATGTCCAGTCTGGCGTCCGAAATCGGATGTATTTTGAATGTTCAGTAAAAATTTCCAGAAACACATAATGAGAAGCTTATGTTCCAACAATGAATACTAACAACGCACAAGACCAACGCACTACCGGTCCTACATAAACACTGTGAACTTGCTTTACATAATTCGTTAGTTAGCAGTTCTCAATTCTTATATATCCTTCTCCAAAGAGATCATCGTCGGAGTCGGTGAAGTGCTTCAAAAAAAGTAAGAAGTTCGGGTTAATTTTTGAAATATGCAGATGAAACTTGCAATAGACAAGTCAGGGTGCTGATGTACAAGGTGTTTTTAATTGAAAAGCAAAGTAGCTTTTTCGTTTTTGATTTTATATTCAATTTAAGCCATTATTTGATGCTTCTTAGTAACTGTTTACGTCCACCGGCGGATGTCATTCGGACTTGTCCATCCGTTTCTTGGTTTCCACTGCACGTCCGAAAGTTACATCCAAACATTAACGTACAGCTGCCGTCCAAACGGGGCATTGGATGTGAGGCTGTATTTCGGTCGTCCCACGGACGTCCGTGGTTGCTTGGGTAGCTTTGGGACTCAGCCATAGTGGAAGCGTTAAAGCATATGAGATCACTAAGAGTCAGGAATAAATTTAGCATTAGCAGCTTTACACAGGACGCACCCAAAAAGCAAGAAGACAAGCCATGGAGCTGCCGACTACAGCTGCACGAACGCGGGGCTCAGGTTTGAGGTGTTAAATTTCTTCATTCAAGGCATATTCTTAACTTTAGAAATGCTTTTAGTTGCAGGAATAACTTGGGTGCTAATTGCGCCACCACTCCGAACAAAGGCGCCTTTTTACTTAAAGCGTGGCGTCAGTCGACAAGAAATATGGATATCCTTAAAGAACCCTTGAAGATCGTTGGGTGGTGCGGGCCAGCAAAACAATTGCAGTGCCCACCCGTAAGACGGAGAAGGAGGAATAAACGTCCCTATGAAGAAGTTCGCCTTGGGGAAGAACCCTTATTCCAGGACCCCTTGAGACAGTCCGGCTTGTTGGGCTCTCTTCGCTCTGGCTGTTGCCACGACGCATTCCCGGTGCTGAGGGACTGCGGGTCAAAGTCAACATACACGCTCCAAAAACACCATGAAAAGAGCAATCCTAACTAGAGTACATAATTCTGTATGTGCTAGACCAACCAACAGGCAGGTAATGAACTTTTCCCTTATTTCCTTCCACTCGTGTCGTTTGCAGCGCCATTGAATTGTGAAGCCCATCTGATCTCGCCATGCGTCGCACCTTTCAAACATTCCTTTTTTCTCGTCTATGGTCTTATGCGGAGGCGGAAATTGCGCTGTGCCTTTTTATACAGCGAACAGCTGCTAATAATACGTTGTCGGAAGGAAGGAAAAACCGCCTCCATTGACCAGAGAAGCGTTGAGTTTGCTATACTACACGTGCGACAGTAGAAACGTATTAAAATAGGAATAAAGAGTGTCCTATATGTTGATAAAGGGCGAGGGCACGAAGACTCATCCTAATGTGGCTTTAATGGAATAAATCCGTAAGAATGACTTTAGGCACGGCGGAGGAAGTGTGTCTTTTTGTTCAACAATCCTCCCACGCGCAAAAATGGCTACAAGTTTCACGGCATAGTTAAAATCACTTCTGGGAAAGGTACGCTTTAGAGACGCATCCGTAGCGGTGCCAAGGACCTCGCCGGTTCTGCTTCAACTGATGATAACATCGTTTTTTAGAGATGCGAAGAGTAGACCCTAAACCTTCATGAATTGGCTTTGAACGCCATGCGTATGATCCTTGAACCGAACGTTCATTGCTGCTTGTAAGAACTCTTCGTACCTCAGTCAGTCATTTCTTTACCGTGGAAGTTTGCTCGTTTTGTTTCCCACGCAGACGTCTGTAGAAGAAAAGGGTCTATTTATTTTTGCCTTTTCTTTGGCTTGCGTATGTAGTCCATTCACTGTCGGCAATTTGGTGCTTCTTAATTGCAGTAAATCGTTAAAGAGGCCAAGAAGACAAAATACTACAAGTTTGCTTCATTGCCTTGATACCAGCACATACGCTCATCAAAAAATGTTTATTCTCTCCCTCTCTCTCTCTCTCTCTCTCTCTCTCTCTCTCTCTCTCTCTCTCTCTCTCTCTCTCTCTCAACCCCTGTTTCTCTCTCGATAATAATAATCAAAGTTCAATCTAAAACTCCCAACACTTAGCTAGATATCAGAGAACACAGGTGAAGCAGTGACGATTCACCAGAGCCAATTTTTCTGACGTCACAAAATCTTGTTTGTGCCATTGGCAGCGGCCGACCAAAGATATCGCCAAGAAACGTGACAGTACGATTGTAGCGGGGCCTGCATTTTGGTTTATTCGTATCGCTTAAATGCTACCGTGCAGTTAACACATCGACTGTCTTCACTCCATGGCATCATTGCTGACATTATGTGGAGCAGGATTTGACGTTTTCAATATTTCTTGCATTTATCAGCTTAGAAAAGCGTTTTTAGTGGGTGGAATGGAGCGGAGTGAGTTACCAAAGGCTAGGTCTTTTAGATTAAGCAAGGTTGCGTTTGTCTTCGTCCACGATTTCCGACATGAAACTCGAAGCTGTGTTGTTCCTGTGGCACTCTACTAAAAATGCGTAGTTACAAACATTCAATACAGTGGACGTGTATTGAATTAAAACTGAGTATTAACAAAAATGTAATGTCATTACTTCTGAGACGTAATACTAATTACGCTGCGAAAATTTGTGAGGTAATACTTGGTGATGAAGTTTAAATGCTTCGTAGCAGCTCTGAGAAAATCAAGATGTGGTGCAATATAATTGCTTCTCAAAAGTAATTTTGCCATATATGTACACACATTTGGCTCAACTACGACATCTCACTCCTTCCTGGGCATTGTTTCATCCTCCGGATATTTGAACAGGTCATGACGGTGACGATATGTCGGCTAGTGTGTGTGAACGTTTGCAGGGAGAAATGTTTGCATGGCGTCAGGTGCGTATATTTTGTATGAAAAGGGGCTGGGTGCAGTCATTGTAAATTGCAGTAACTTCGTAGCTGCAAAAGACAAGGACAAGGCTGTCGTTGTTTCTCTGCTTTCTTCGGACCTTCACAATAGGTTTTTCGGGTAACGTACAGCAAGAGCTTTGCTCAGAGATGCATTATCGGTGATTATCGGTGATATGAATCAATAAGATAATGAACAGCTTGCTGCGCTGTCTTTAAAGTTGCGCGCCCACTAGTTCAATGGTCGTCTCTTGTGCGTCTCGCTTTCTCGCACCACTTCGGTGCAACGCCGGAAAGTAAACTGGGCAGACATGCTATGCAGAGAAGCCGAGTAGGATGACCGTAAAAAGCTATACAGAGCAGAGAAATTTTACGTCAGAAAGGAATTTCTCTCTCAAGGCAAAAGCAGGTTGTTTGAGAAGGAAGAGCTGTGCGCGAAAGTATACCCAGGTGACGGGGCATGTGTGGTCTGCCGAAGGGAAACAGAAACGATTCGGCACAGTGTGTTAGAACACGTATTCCTACAAATTCGCATGAGAGAAATATTCCTCTTCGCAAAGCACTTTGTGGTTTCAAGGTTATATAGCGATAATAAAATACAGTAATGTCGATCAGACTAAAACTAAAAGAGGATTGGAATCATGCTGGAAGGAGTCCAGAGAGGGGAATAGGGCTTAGGACAGCTACCACTTGTAACAGACAATGCTTAGTTTGAGCCTGCCGTTAATCACTACGCTAAAATTAGAGGAGTAGCACAATACTGGCACATTAGCTTCACCGATAAGACGAGACACGTCACCACCTCGATACAAATCGGGTGTCATTACAATAAATTATTAATTTTTTTAAAGCCAACCTTTCGCATCAAGGAAGAAAACCGGGACGGCATTTCGACGAGGGATTCGCGGAGTACTAAAATGCACTGGCCCTTGAGTTCGCCGCACATCACTTTGTAACTGCTTTCCTCCGTCAGTAAAATGTACACTGCTCCCTAAGCAATTTTTAGAGTAGTGAAACAATTTTAAAAATAATCGGCTACATACCCTGAAATTTATTTAGACAATGGTAAAGCCATTCCGCACTGATGTTCATCATTTGCTAAAAGAATCTTCTGTCATGAGTTTCTTGCGTAGTCAGCTATTATAAAAGACACATTAGTGCGTAGTTACAGCGCCGCGAAGTTCAATACATGGCTGTTAATAGATGCTATTGAGCAGGCGCACATACCGACAACCTGCTGCCCCAGCCAAAGGAGAGAGATTATGGCTAACCAAAAAAAGCTTGCTATCGATAGAGTTAGAATACACTAAGAGAATAAAGTGGTAAAATAACAGACATGGTGCAGATATGGAACGTAGCGGGAAAGTTCTACGTATGTTCATACTCTTGGAATATCAGGTGAGAAAAAAGTAGTGGGCTGGTTACCATGGTTCTCAGTAATTAAAGGGACACGCAGACAAAATGCAAGTTTGTTTTATTCGAAAGATTTGGTGTTTTATAGGGCCCCCAGCGCTTGTCCAGCAGCAAACGACGCTTTATTCACTGAAAAGTAACACATGCAAGTTAAAATTTTGATTGACCCACGAAACCGAGGGTTTCGTGACGTCTACGTTGACGTAAAGAGTACAGGAGTTCAAGCGAATGCTAATGGGATGTTTAGTCTGTAGTGGACTGCGAATCCTTGTTTACCATCACTCCTTCTAGATGGCGCCACCATACTGCGCCGGACCGCTGCCCGCCGTTGCTTTGTTTTTGACCGTATTTGCACCTGGATTGTTTTTGTCATGGTAGGTAGTAATCGTTTCGTGAAACGTGGTCTATGTTCGACAAATAGGGTCACCTATTACAATGTTTACGCCAATCGGCCAGTGTCGTGTGAGACAAACCCAAAGCGCCGGACTGATATGTTATCCTATAACAAGCATAGTGCGCGCAGTACGAAGAGCAATACGCACTAGTACTTCTATGTTTACGTGTACTTTCGTACCTTCAATTGTTTACCCCACCATTCTTACTGCTACAAAATGAATATGCATTACATTTAAGCGGAAATAGCTCACTTGGAAAGCTTTGAAGGCAAAGATAACTGCTCTGCATTGTTCCTACAACCAACGGACGAAATGGAAGCGTGTTCTACATTCTTGAACCTGAAAAATTCCCACAGCATCGATGCGGACGGAATACAAATAAAGCCTGTTAAATATGTTATTGATATAATGAGTCCTGCATTAACACATATTTTTAATCTTATCATTTCTACGGGTGTTTTTCCCCTTTAATATGCAAATCTCACGTGTTACTGCCTTGTACAAAAAAGGAGATATCCATCCTATATCCATCCTTCTTATATCCGTCCTATATCCATCCTTCCTGTATTCTCCAAAGGGTTAGAAAAGATAATTTTAAAAATAATCACCGATTTCTGCAAGGAGAATAATATGATAGCTCCCTCCCAGAACGGTTTTCAAGAGAATAGGTCGACCGGATTGGCGTTGTTGGACCAAAAAGAATATATACTCCGGAAGATTGAACAGAGGCAGGTAACAATGGGCATTTATGTCGATTTTACCCAGGCTTTTGATTACATTAATCATTCAATACTCTACAAAAAACTGCATCACTATGGTATTCGTGGGCTACCTCTGGAATTCTTGCAAAGCTATTTGTCTCACAGATACCAGTTCGTTTCAATGAATAATTTTAATTCAGACCAAAAAAAAACTAATTTCAGGGGTCCCACTGTTGTTCAGTAGGACCACTGTTGTTTATTCTCTATAATAATCACATTGTGCACATCTCTACTGAGGAAGAATTTAGTATCTATACAGATGACACCACAATATTTCTTTCAGCATTTTCTAGAAATGAAATTGTGTCTACAGCTAATAACATTTAGTCAAAAATGGACATTTGGACAACCGAAAATCAATTAAAAACCAATCCCACAAAAACCACAGCAATTGTCTATCATTCTAAAGGGAAAGAGGTGTTCCTTAAGTCTGAAATCTTATTCAGGTCATCGAAAATATAAGTAGTAAATTCGGTTAAAATATTCGGTGTTTATTTCACGGCAACCATGCACTGGGATGACGAAGTAAATTATTTTTTAAAAAGGTTGAGCTCAATTACTGGCATTTTGAACCGCAACAGACACCTTCTGCCTGAGACCGTTAAACTTCTGGTTTACAATGCCTTATTTGCTTCCTACTTAAATTACTGCCATTTAGTTTGGGGTACTACTACCGAACCAAATCTAACAAAACTACTAAATATCCAGAAAAGAGTCCTCGGAATAACTGCAAACAAGAGAGAGAGAGAGAGAGAGAGAGAGAGAGAGAGAGAGAGAGAGAGAGAGAGAGAGAGAGAGAGAGAGAGAGAGAGAGAGAGAGAGAGAGAGAGAGAGAGAGAGAGAGAGAGAGAGAGAGAAGGCTCTTTAATGTGAACTGGTGAGGTCAGCCCTGCTAGGGACAAGGCTTGCAACGCCAGATGGTTGGTGACTACGTCGATGAGTGGTGAATATTAGACATTAGGGTTACAGCAGGAAGAATACTAAATAAAACGGGCTCTTTTTGTCTCCTAAGCAGGAAGAAGACAAACAATAAGCGTTGAAAAAAAAGGAAAGTAAAAACAAGAGAATGCTGCCAGCAGAGTCCGGACATAAATATACAATTGAAAAGAGAGTCGTTAATGTAAACACTGAAACAAAATGAAAAGTAAACGACGCGAAAAAAAAAAAAGAGTAACAACACCAACCCAAGAAAAATAAATAGATGAACGCCAGTGACGCCAACACAAGCAAAGTAAATAGATGGAAGCCACAGTGCGAAAGAGTAGATATCGCGACACACTTGCTCTGTCTGCGATCTAGAGAAATTTGTCTAGTTCAGTGTCTCGTAAGAACTGGAGTAGAACTTTTGTACCTATGGTACTGTTAGCAGTATGGGCCCAGGGCCCAAGAAAATGACGAAGTTCCAGACTGCCTCCATGGCGTACACGAGAGAGGGAGGTCGCTGCAGTTTCCCGCGCAGCAGCGAATCGAGGGCAGACGCACAGCAAGTGATCGACAGTCTTACGCACAGCGCAAGTCCGGCACAGAAGGGAATCCTCCCAAGCCATATACCGAGCCTACCGCGCAACCATTTAGGAAGTTCAAAATTATGAGTACATGATATCTATGAATATCGGCTAGCCAGAGAGTTATCTACTAGCATTAAAAACAATAATTCATTATTACTGAAATAGCTGATTTGGATAATAATGAACTGTCTTACAAAACTAGAAAAGCAGAGAAATGGAAGGTTTCAAAATCTCGCGCAAATTATGGAATGCAAATCCTTGCAAATAACCTGCTACGTTTGCTGAATCAGTTTGATAGCCAGGGAATAGAACTGACATTGCTTAGCACTGCTTATTTAACTGATTTATACACGGCCTAACAGGAAGGTGCTTTTAATACTTCTTGCTGTCATTGCATCTTAATGAAACTGTCTTGTCCTTTATTATTTTCGCGGAACTCCCATATAGTTTTTGCATCGTTTCCTAAATGCTTGCATTTCTTTTTCTATTCCACCCTTCTATAACCTGAACAAGATGTGCCTGAATTTTTTTTGCAAATTAATGAGAAAGTATATAATGATTTGTTTGATACAAATAAATAAATAAATAAATAAGGAAAGAAAGAAAGAAAGGTGCACAGCAACAGGGTGTCCTAATTAATTCCTTCCCCGTTAGGGCATTCCTTGTAACCGTATCTTTGATATGTTATTCACCAAAATATAAAATCTTGATGCAGTAGATGGAATGTAATTAAAATTACAGTATAGGGACTATCAGACCTACAAAAACAAGTTTTTAAAACAATGTGTACAACTACAATCCAGAAGCACGTAAAAGTAAACTCAGAATATTCATTTTTATGCTCTTTTCTACACTTCACGTCAGAACTATTAACGGCTGGGCCAATGAATTCAAGCCCGAGCCCGACCCAGGCCCATGGCGTCGAGCCCGAGCCCGTCCCGGGCCCGCGGCACTGAGGCCGGGCCCGGCCCGGGCCCGCCGATAGTCGACTTCGGGCGGCCCGGCCCGGCCCGCGGCCCGGGTCGGGCCTGGGCTTTCGGACCGGTCCGGGACAGTGCAGTGCTCTAGGCGGAACTCCTCAATGAGCTACAAAAGCCGTCGAAAGACAACACCCAACCTGCGCTTCCACTCCCACCGTACACTCGATCCCCTAATTCCGAACTGGATGCCCCCTTTACCCTTGCCGAAATTAAGCCGCCGCACGAAACCTCTCCCGGAACACTGCACCAGGAAAGGACAAAATTACGAATAAGCTCCTCCGCAATCTCGACTCTGAAGCCCCTATACTATACGTGTACACTATTATAACGAATTAATGTGTTTTTGCGCAAATGTGCATTTTCCAGCAGATATAGACCCTTACATGGATGGTGTTCTGTGTCCGGAAACATGATCAATACCTTACGTCTGCGTCTGGCAGTAACGCTCCAGGTAACCTCGCCATTTCATTGCAACTGTATTAACTTCCCAACGTTATTTCGACCTTCACAAGATACGTAGAAAAATCCGCCCCGTAGATGGGTATCGTATTCCAGGAAATCGTTGAGTGCTCCCCTTCAAAACGTGTTACACTACCGGTTTACGAGTAACCATAATCGCGAGGCGAGTCAGACCGTAAGAATAGCTATAGGCAGGAAATCATATTCCCTGTAAAGGCAACGCAGTGCAATCTACAGACACGGTGGAAAACGTTAGTTACAAACTTGTTGCGATAGTACCGACGGGAAACCCTGAGTCAGTAGCTGGCTTTTTCTGGAGCAGGAACGGAACGCGGTACTCCGCGGCGGAGAAAGGTGGCACCGAACACGCCTCGCCAGCACTGGTGTCGTTGACGGCTATAGAGCGGACGCGTTGCACCCCTGTTGCAGCAGGAGCAATGAAGGGAGCGGCTGGCTAATCGTTGCCGCAAATCAGCCACCTCGGAAGTGTATATAGACAGAGATGGGATACGTTTGGCGGATGTTAATCCTCTGGTGGAAACAAACAAAAACAATTCTGCCATATGCTCCTGATACGATCTGCACGCACGCAGTCAGTCAGTCAGTCAGACAGTCAGTCAGTCAGTCAGTCAGTCAGTCAGTCAGTCAGACAGACAGACAGACAGACAGACAGACAGACAGACAGACAGACAGACAGACAGACAGACAGACAGACAGACAGACACAACCGGTTGACGTGCGTCCAGTAGAACGTGAGTATTCTCTGAGGACGATCGATTTCGGGCGGTGTGCCTTATACAGAGTGGGCCTGGTCGATGTGTCCAGATATGGGCATTGGCCTGGGACAATTTAATCTCCAGATATTCTTGCTCGGCAGTTTCTCGTCTTCATATGCGCTGTAAGTCGCGTTTTAACTGTGCGTGGGTATAGGTCTGGAAAAGCAACACCACGCATCATTAGCGTTGTTATTTCAGGTGGTCGCACCGAAATCGAAATATACAAGCACGGATCATTTTTTTCGCTGTCTTTAGCCTTAAAGCAAAACTCGTAATCAGCAAATACAGTTGCAAAGTGGTTGTGTTTCCTGCTTTAGATCTTCGATCGTCAACACTTTAACATAAAATAAAACATTTAGGTTATCGAATGTGTTGTCGGCCACACATGGCCCTTCTAGATTAGATACATAATAATTGCGTCAAGGGGCAATTCCCTCCTCAGTGGAAGCATGCCGATATAACCGTAATACCTAAGCCTGGAAAGCCGTTAACAACCGCGAACTTGCGACAAATTTCACTTACATCCTGCGTGGGAAAACTATACAATCTAAAATCGTCTCTCCCCATTCATTGAAGACCACGGCCATTTTCCCAACACCATGTATGGCTTTCGGCCACACCTATTATCGACCCAGGACGTACTCATTAAAATTAAAGAAGACATTCTTGACCGGCTTCCCAGGAACTATAAGCGCTGCATACTGGCTCTAGACATTTCTATAACATCAGTCACCACGCTATCCTTCAGGGCCGTTCATCCATTGATTGTGGGCAGAGAGTGTACAATTACATTATAGGCCTGAAAATATGGTATTGTCTCGTTCTCTCTCCCGATAACAAAAATTGCAATGTTATTAATAACGTCCACGACTAACCTAGATATCAAGGAAAACAGATGAAGCAGTGGCGACTCACCAGAGCGAGTTTTTCTGACGTCACAAGATCTTGTTTGTCCGAATGGCAGAGGCCGACCAAAGCCATCCGCAAGAAACAGGTCTCTACTATTCTAGTCGTGCCTGCTTTTCACTTATTCGCGTCACCTATATATGCTACCGTGCAGTGAACACACCGACGGTTTTCCTTGCATTGCGTCACTACTGATTTTACGTAGAATATAATTGGAAGCTTTCAATATTTCTTGCAATTGCCGGTTAAAAAAAAAATTTTTAGTGGCTGAAATTGAGCGGAGTGAGATACCAAAGGCTAGTTTTTTTTAATTAAACAAGGCTGTATTTTGCCTTCGTAAAGAATTTCCGACATTGCTGTGTTTTTCCTGTAGCACTGTACTAAAAATGCGTAGTTACAAGCGTTCAATACCGTGGGCTTGTCTTTCGCATAAAAACTGAGTATTAAAAAATGTAATGTCATTACTTCTGTGACGTAAAACTAATGGCAATGCGAAAATGTGTGAGGGAATACGTGATGATGAAGTTTAAACGTTTCTTAGCAGGTCTGAGAAAAGTAAGATGTAAAGCAATTTAATTGTTTCTCAAAAGTAATTTTGCCATCTATGTACACACATTTGACTCAACTACGACATCCTCCCTGGGCATTGTTTCATCCTCCGGATATTTGAGCAGGTCATGAGGGTGACGATATGTCGGCACGTGTGTGTGAACGTATGCATAGAGAAATGTTTGCATGGTGTCAGGGGCGTATATTTTGTTTTAAAATGAGCTGGGTGCAGTCATTCTAAATTGCAGTGCCTTCGTAGCTGTAAAAGATAAGTACAAGGCTGTCGTTGTTTCTCTGCTTTCTTCTGACCTTCACAATAGATTTTTCGGGTAACGTACAGCAAGAGCTTTGCTCAGAGATGCATTATCGGTAATTATCGAATCAATAAGATAAAGAACAGCTTGCTGCGCTGTCCTTAAAGTGGCGCGCCTACTAGTTCAATGGTCGTCTCATGTGTGTCTCGCTTTCTCGCACGACTTCGGTGCAACGCCGGAAAGTAAACTGGGCAGACATGCTATGCAGAGAAGCCGAGTAGGATGACCGTAAACAGCTATACAGAGCAGAGAAATTTGATGTCAGAAAGGAATTTCCCTCTCAAGGCTAAAGCAAGTTGTTTGAGAAGGAAGAGCTGTGTGGGAAAGTATACCCAAATGATGGGGCATGTGTGTACTGCCGAAGGGAAACAGAAACGATTCGGCACCTTGTGTTGGAATACGTATTCCTACAAATTCGTTATTAGGGAAATATTCCCCTTCGCAAAGCACTATGGGGTTTTTGAAGGTAATACAGAGGTATTAGACTACAACATTGTCGATCCGACTAAAACTAAAAGAGGATCGGAATCATGCTGGAGGGAGACCAGAGAGGGGAATAGGGCTTAGGACAGCTACCACGTGTAACAGACAATACTTAATTTGAGCCTGCCGTTAATCACTGCGCTAAATCTGACAGATCAGCTTTGTTGATGATATAAATAGGATACGATACAAATTACAATCAATTATTCATTATTTTAGAGCCAACCTTTCACATCAGCGTCAACAGTCAAAGAGGAAGAAAAGCGGGACGGCATTTAGAGGAGGGATACGCGGACCACCTAAAATGCACTGGCGCTTGAGTTCAGCGCACGTCACTTTATAACTGGTTTCCTGCGTCATTAAAATATACAAGGCTCGAAAAGGAAGTTTTAAAACATAGAGATGAGAAAAAAAAGTCGGATACATACCCTGACCTTTATTTTGACATTGGTAAAGCAATTACTCACTGCTGTTCATCATTTGCTAAAAGAATCTTCTGTCATGAGTGCCTTGCGCAGTCAGCTATTATAAGAATCGCATTCGCGTGTGGTCAAAAGGCCGAAAAGTTGCTTAAATGGCTGTTAATGGATGCTATTGTACACGCGTACATACCAACAATCTGGTGCCTTAGCCGAAGGCGGGAGCTTATGTTAACAAAAATAAGCTTGCTATTTATAGAGTTAGAATACACTAAACAGTGGTTCTCAAATGGGGGTCCGCGGACCCTAGGGGGTCCGCGAAGCCATTTCTAGGATCCGCAAAACCCTCACCCGCCTTTTTTTTCCCAGACTTGCATACTTGAAAAGCAAATACTGAAACAGGTTGAATGTGGCTGCAGATATGCAACTCTGTTTAAGCGCGACTGTGCCACGTATTGATGAACTGTCCAAAATGAAGTGATGTGGCACGTTTGCTTGATGTTTTTGGTAGCAATAAAAGGCACCTGTTTCACGCTCCAGTTGTGTTAATTTACCTACGTACCCCCCCCCCCTCCCTCCCCTCCGCTGCAAGAGTCCCCCATCACTTCCACCAGTCCACAAGGGGTCCCCGACACATCCATGGCTGAGAACCACTGCACTAAGAGAATAAAGTGGTAAAATAACAGACATGGAGGCGATAATGAACGTAGCGGGAAAGTTCCCCTCGTACTCTGGCAACATGAGGCGAGAAAAGAGTACTGGGCTGACCATGGTTCTCAAGGTTTCAGCATTAATTAAAGGTACATTCAGACAAAATTCGTTTGTTTTATTCGAAAGTTTTGGTGATTTATAGTGCTCCCAGTGCTTGTCCGGCAGCAAACGATGCTTTATTCACTGAAAATTAATAAATGGAAGTAAAAATTTTGATTCTCTCGACGAATCCTGGGGTTCGTGGCGTCTGCGTTGACATAAGAAGGGCGGGTCTTCAAGCGAACGCTAGTGCGCTGTTTTGTCTGTATGTGGACTGCGTAGCCTTGTTTACCGTCAGTCGTCCTAGAGGCGCCATCATACTGGGCCGGACCGTTGCCTGCCGCTGCTTTGTTTTTGATCGTATTTGCACTTGGCTTGGTTTTATTAAGATAGGTAGTAATCGTTTCGTGAAACATGGGATATACCCGCCGCGGTGGCTCTGTGGCTAACGCGCTGTGCTGCTGTGCACTAGGACGCGGGTTCGATTCCCGGTCGCGGTGACCGTTTTTCTGATGGAGATGAAAAGCAAAAACGCCCGTGTGTTCGAGATTTCGGAGCACGTTAAAGATCCCCAGGTGGTCAAAATAAGTCTGGAGCCCTCCACTACGGCGTGCCTCATCGCCTGCGTTGCGTCGGCGCGTTTAGCCCTACAACTAATCAATCAAACCCGGGGGACATGCTCGACAAACAGGGTCGCGTAAGACAATGTCACTTACGCAAATCATCCAGTGTCGTTTGATCCACCACCAAAGTGCCCGACTGCTGTGCATCTATAACAAGCATAGTGCGCGCAGTACCAACAGCAGTACACAGTAGTACTTCGAAGTTTAGTAGTTCGGGAAGAATGGTTTTCAATGACGCTAGCACTGACGCAGTGTCAATCCAACGTGGCGACTTACCCAGAGTCGATAAATATAAATATTTGAAATATTTGGGAGTGTGGATAAACGAGGGGGACACCCTATTTATTTATTTATTTATTTATTTATTTATTTATTTATTTATTTATTTATTTATTTATTTATTTATTTATTTATTTGAATAGTGTCAAGGCCCACAAAGGGAAAAAAACTAAAGGACAAGGAAAAAGAAAGTGAAGGAAGAAACCAAACGAACAAAAACAACAGAAATGAACTAGAAAAAGAACGGATATGTCGAAAGCAAACAAGCAAGAAACACAACCGAAAACGAACACTGCATATGTTTATAAAAAGAGCTGAGTAATGGCAGTTTTAAACAATGAGGGGTCTTGAATAGTTACGATGGAAGAGGGTAGGTGGTTCCATTCTGCACAAGTTCTGGGTAAAAAGGCAGCTGAAAATAGTTTTGTATGGCAAAAAGGAATGGCAACCTTATGCTGGTGATCAATGCGCGAAGAGTGGTATGATGGTTCTGAAATAAGGTCTCGTCTCATTGATAAATTGCGAAAGAATATCTTATCAAAAAATGAAGTGTTGCCAATTTCCTCCGGACATTTAAATCTGGTAGTTCAAGGTTCGATTTCAATTGGGATACGCTCGCAGTACGGAAGTAATTGGAACAAATAAAACGAGCTGAACGGTTCTGAACTGATTTAGCGTTGTGAATAAAGTGCGATGCTGGGAATCCCATATTCCGGAAGCGTACTCAAGTTTTGGGCGAATTAGTAACCGGTATAGTAGAATTTTGAGGGACAGCGGAGCATGAGAAATGTTGTGCGGAAGTAGCCCAGCGTTCGATTAGCATTATTGCAGATGTAGGCGACGTTGTGTGCCAAAATAGGTTAATGGTAATGCAAACGCTGAGGTACTTATATGAAGAGACATCTGGAGGGACACTGCGTTAATAGTACAAGTACAAGCGGTAGAAATAGATCGCCGGGTTATTGCCATGAATTTAGATTTGTTAGACTTGAGAGTCATGAGCCATTTATTTCAGAACTACTTAAGAATTCACGTGGAGCAACTTAAGTGTAAGGGAAAGCGAAACGCAGCTATAATGAAGCATAGATATCTGTGGAGGTATAACAAATATGAAGTAGTCAGAGGAATGTGGAAAGGAGTAATGGTTTCAGGTCTCACATTTGCGAATGCAGTACTCTGCGTAAAATCAGACGCTCTAGCAGGACTTGGAGTGAGCCAGAGAACGGCAGGCCGTTTGGACTTAGGAGCTCATCGAAAAACAACTAACGAAGGGAGATATGGGCTGGGCGTCGTTTGAAGTTCGAGAAGCGCAGAGTAAAATATATTTTGAGAGGAGGTTGAGAGGAATGGACGTAGGTCGACAGCTAAAGTTTTTAGGCGTTTATACATGAAAAGCGTGGACACGCAGTGGCCAAGGAAGACTAGAACAACGATGAAATACGGAAAGAACAGTGCAGAATCTAAGACAGCCAAGGTAACCAAAACCGAGGCAAGGCAGATAGAAACGAATAAATGGAGAGAAAAAATGGAAGCTAAAACGACGTTAGAGATGTATAGGGCAGAGAAATTAGACATCAGAAAGGAAAATTCCTACGATTATCCTTACGGCAGTGCTGTGCTTATTGAGGCTAGAGCAGGTTGCCTGCTAACTAAGAACGTTGTGGGGAAGTATACACAAAATGATGGGGTATGCGTGGTCTGCGGGAAAAAAAAAACAGAAACTATGCGGCACATAGTGCTAGAATGCAAGTGTATCCATCCAAATCTACATGAGGGAAATATTCGCCACACATAACCCCAGGATTTAAGAGTAGCACAGAGGAGCCTTTCTGCGTCATTTCGAACGCGCCATTTCTTTCTTTCGGGGCCACTTTTTTCGTTGAAAACCAACCCAACGAGAGTTCCCGTTCCTAACTAAATGAACGCGGGGGCTGCCGGTTAAAATATACACAGATTTTGCCTGAAATGTACCTGCAGTTTTCTTTGCGTGTAAATAACGGGGGATGTAAGACAAGCGCCATCGGTTCACGGTTTGAACGGTTATTACTATTTAAACCACGTGGTTTTCGAAGCCTCAGCGTGACTCCCTGACGCCGGTACAGAAGGCTCTACTAGGGTCCGTTATCTCTCTGCACCGCCTAATTCCGCCAGTCGCATTGACCGTTAGCGAGCTAAGACTACAAGGCGAGCCCATAATGTACTCTGCACTTAAAAACACCAGGACACTCGTTTACGCATCGCGCTGGAGCGATTCGTAACGAGTACTAATAAAAACACCGGGACACTCGTTTACGCCCCGCGCTACGAAGCTTCGTGCTCCATAGACAAGAGACGTCTGCAGCAATGCTGCATACCTGTACCCCCCAACGGTTTCATCTCCGGTTAGAAATAAGCGAAGCCGCCAAGAATACACTTATACACTGCATGCTTCGCCCCTCACCAGGTTTCACGTTAGTGGAGATGGCCCTGTATTTTTTTTTGGCAAGCTGATATTTCATCACCCCGCTACAAAGAGGATAGCACTAGCAATCATCTTCATCATAATCATCGTCACCACTACCAGCATCATCATCATCATCATCATTCTAGAGTTTCTGTTCATGATGGGTAGAGCGCAAAGAAAACTTGCACAAGAACACAGGACGGAGTGCTTCCGAACTGGGTTCTTTACTGACAAAGTTTTGTTTACGCTGTGCCCATCATGAACCTATAGCCTGTATTCAATAATGAGGCACGCATGCAGGCAACCATGTGAGTGCGCCGTCACTGGTTACGTCGGGCTCCGCGGGATGGCGGTACTTGTCCGTGCTAAGCGCATGATATGGGTTGGACATTTCAAACTTTAGCCCGCCGAACGCAAAGAATGCCTCGACTCCAATATGAGTGCGATTAATAACAACTCTGTTGACACCACGGTTGAGAATCGGGTTGAAACGGAGCAGACGACGCACGTCGGTGTTATATTTTTCTTCGGCGTGCGGCCGCAGTGGCACAATCCACGCCATGTCCGTGGCGCTACGGCCAGGTCCGTGGCCATTTCAGTGTTGCCAAACGAAGAAATTGATAGCTAAACTTTTCAATGGATACCGGCTATACCAATAAGCCCAACTCGCAGCTCTTCTTCAGAGTTCTGCGTAGCTCCACTAGGGGAGTTATATACAGGAACTCTAGTTCACTCATTATCACTCTACAATTAGTAATATTTATCTTTAGTCCTAAGGCCTTGCTTTCTGATTGTAGTTCCTCAAGCATTTTTGTAGGTGCTCCGCAGGCTCAATTGGCAAGCCTATGTCGTCTGCAAACCTCAAATGGTTCAAGTATTCCCGGTTATCCTTGATCCTCTGTATTCCCAGTCAAGCTTTCTGAATACCACCTCCAGGCATGCTGTGAATAGTTCTGGCGAAATGGTATCTCGCTGTAGTGCACCCTTTTATAGCGGGAATTTGTCGCTTTGTTTGCGAAGAATCACCCTGCCCGTACATCCCTTATTCATATCGCCTAGTAGTGTTATGTACGTCTCTTTTAATCTCTGGTATTTTAATGTTTCCAGTACTGCTGCGGTGTGTACTGAGTCAAACGCTTTTTCATCGTCTATAATATTCAATGTGAAGGGGTTTAGTATACTCCGCAGGTTTTTCTATTGCTTGATTGGCGACATGCATGGGATCCATTGTTAAGTAACGTTTCCTTAACTCGGCCTATTCTCTCTGGGTTATTGGGAATGTAGACTGTTACTTATGTGGTTAACTATTACTTTGGTAAACAGCTTCTACACAAGTGAGAGTAGGCTGGTGGGTATGTAATTCCTATGGTTATTGTTGTCTCCCTTCTTGTTAATGAGAATTGTGTTGGCGTTTTTCTAGGCTGTGGGGACTTTTATAGTACTTAAGCAATCTGAAAATAATTGATTGATTGTAAGGTTTAACACCCCGACGCAACGCAGGCGATGAGGCGCGCCGTAGTGGAGGACTCCGGATTAATTTTGACCACCTGGGGATCTTTAACGTGCGCCAAAATCTCGTACACACGGGCGTTTTTGCTTTTCGTCTCCATCAGAAAAACGGTCACCGTGACCGGGAATCGAACCCACGACCGCAATCTGAAAATAGTACAGCAAGCTTTTATAGTGTACTATCTTCTCCCCCTTTAAAAGACCCACGGTATTCCGTCATCATCTGGAGCTTTTCCTCTCCCTTTCATTTCATATTTCCTCTTTAGTTACTAAGCAGATATCGCAAGCGAAGCTTCTACGCTCATTAGTTTCCCCTGGTGTGACGTCTCTGGCGTATCACCTGCAGAATCGTTCTACTACTTTTATTAGCCCGTACATGTTGTGCGTATTATTGCCCTGCTCGTCTCGGAGTGCGCGCATTTTGTCTTTGCTGATGTTTAGCTTCCTCTTTGATGCTTTTAAGCTCCCTCCTATTTCCAGCGTTTTCTCGATCACTGCCATGTTATATGCACGAATGGCGTTTGTGCTACCTCTGCTAATCAACTCTGCTCATTCAATACGATCCGCCGTACTCGACACTTTCAGGCTCCTTCGTTTCGCAGTTCAATCGTTTTCTGAGCTAGTTTTCCCGTTTGTTTTCCGCATGTTTCGCCTCCCACAGCTGCTTCTGATTCTGTGATTGCCGTTGTTAGGTTGTCACTTTGCCTGTCTACACTATCCTCGTTCCCTTCTTCGTTTAGAGGCCCAACGGAATATACGAAGGATGCATTGCCCCCCGCTTTGACCGACGATTTTTGCGGTTTCTCCGCAGAGTTACTTATCACCGGCTTCACAAAGTTCAGCCCGATCGATTGATAGCAGTATCAACAACGTAGGGCCGTCCGTACGCTGGAGCCACCCATTCGAAGCTTGAACCCCGTTGCACATTGCGGTTATGCCTACTATGGCCGCGGCGGCTGCAGCCACCACTACAGCTCCCGCACCCTTGCCCTCGGATCACTCGCCAACATCGGGTAGGTCCATTACGCCTCTTAGAGCACCGCCTGCCCCCCGTCTCCCAGAAATGGATTACAAAATCATATTTCGACCACGCGACGGCCTGCGGCTTGCCTCATGGAGTGACCGCCAAATGACAGCTGGTATCCAAGCGGCCTGTGCAATACCCGAGGGCGCATTCAATGAGCAGGTAGTCATCCAAGTCCAGGATGTGAGAAATCTAATAGTAGCAAGTAGGCCTAACGCAGACTTCGCAGACGCTCTCAGTGACGTGCCGTCAACTCAACTAGGTGCAGTGACCTATTCGGTCCTCCCCTACGGGAAACACTTCCTGGAACAGTTAAAGGCGTCATCCATGGCTTAGACCCTGGCACCACCACCAAGCAACTGCCCTATATCATTGCGTCGTCCGGGCTCCGCATAGTGAAGCCCGAATGCTTGGCAAATCGACCTCCGCCGTAGTGACTTTTGAAGGCCCTCACGTGCCTTTCTACATCCCCGCTTACAGAATGCATACTCGGTGCCGCCCGTACCGTCAACCAATTCAGTGCTGCACTTTGTGCGGGGACATAGGTCACCGACGCGACGTTTGACCCACGCCGGCCGTAACTACACGTGTCCACTGTCATGAGCGCGATCCCCCCTAAGACCCCATCTGCACCCGGAAGTGTAAATTATGCGGGCTTGGACAACCAACGGTGAGCAAGGAATGCCGGCAAGAACTTTGTCCTCCCCCGTCACCTATCCATCTACGAGAACGTCTCGCCCGTGCAGAGGTGCTTCCTTCTGTTCAGCCTCCCTTACAAAAAATTCCCCGCATTTCCCCGAGGGAAAGAATGTGAAAGTGCGAATGCATGAGTTGAATTTGCGCGGTTCGGTAACGTTCGCGAAAGAGAGATCACACACACACACACACACACACACACACACACACACACACACACACACACACACACACACACACACACACACACACACACACACACACACACACACACACACACACACACACACACACACACACACACACACACACACACACACACACACACACACACACACACACACACACACACACACACACACACACACACACACACACACACACACACACACACACACACACACACACACACACACACACACACACACACACACACACACACACACACACACACACACACACACACACACACACACACACACACACACACACACACACACACACACACACACACACACACACACACACACACACACACACACACACACACACACACACACACACACACACACACACACACACACACACACACACACACACACACACACACACACACACACACACACACACACACACACACACACACACACACACACACACACACACACACACACACACACACACACACACACACACACACACACACACACACACACACACACACACACACACACACACACACACACACACACACACACACACACACACACACACACACACACACACACACACACACACACACACACACACACACACACACACACACAACTACAAAGAAAGAAAGATGCATTTATTCACAGACACCTATTTGTGTTGTCGTTGTACTTGATTGGTAGAGCGGATCTCAGCTTTGAAATTTCGTGTTAGTACTCCTTTAAGCAGGTGCATTAGCCCTTCTCACGCCCGATTCTTGGCCAATCCCCCACGTGGGTATGTGCCATGTCAGCGGCCAGGCAGCGCGCGCCCATCTCCCCCCGTTGCCAAGGAAGACGAGGAGATTCCTGGCCAATCCTCCACGTGGGTATGTGCCATGTCAGCGGCCAGGCAGCGCGCGCCCATCTCCCCCCGTTGCCAAGGAAGACGAGGAGCGCGCGCACCCGCAGCTGTTGCTATGCGGACGGCGGCGGACGCTTCAGGCTCGCTTAAGAAGTGCAGTCGCACTTAAAAATCAACCCTCCACTATCATCGCGCTACGTGCCGGACAGCAGCGGACGCCCTCAAGCCATGCAACTGGCCAATTGGTCTGCCGTAGTTGCCTTGGATTTACCACAGCCGCACGGTTTCCCCCCGTTGCCAGCTCAACCCGTCCAAGCGCCGGCACCGATTGATGGCCCTCGCATGCAACAACTAGAACGGGAAAACGTACAACTCAAAAAGCAACTGGCAATGCAGGCGGATCGCACAGAAAACGTAGAACATCGCATCGAGGAATTACTAGCCCGCCTCACAGCGTTGCAGGCGGCTCCTGCACGGCAAGCTCCGGAAACAGTGACGCCCTACAGCACAGTGCAGCCAACTTTCAAGACTCCTGAGTCACCTGACTTCGGCCGTATTGAAGAACTAATCAAAACCCTGAGCGAAACTATGGAACGCCGTATCACAGCGCTGGAGCAACGACAAGAGGCTGCAGAATTGGTGAAAAGGAAAATTCGCAAATTGAAAGGCATCAAAGCCTGGGCAACTCGACCATTGCTCCGAAAGACAACCCTACCAATTATCCGCCAATACAATCGACCAGTGCCATGGCATGAGATGGTGAATGGTAGACACGAAATGATGGTGGTCTCCAAGTGTCCTGTGAACCCACCAACTAGCTGTTATTTGGCAGTGGAACTGTCATTCGTTTAGCAGCAAACAGGCATCGCTGTCTTTCTACGCGTCACACTCGACCGTCGCCATTGCGCTTCAAGAAACTGACACGGACAAAGTGTATCTCCAAGGCTACACGACTTACACCGCGGACCAACACAAGAGGACAGCGATGCTGATACAGACGAGTAAAGCCGCGCAGTACACTCTCTGCCCACATCTATTAACTACACTTTTATTGAGCTTCTTCCACCAAAGAAAAATCAGAATAGCCTCTTCCTTCTAGATATCTTTAGTTCTCCGACGGCCGGCCAGGTAATTTGACCGCCTCTTCAAAACGGTGAAACGGCGCACGAGGGGTCATGCTTTGGTAATAACAGGAGATTTTAATGCGCACCACACAGCTTGGGGCTATCATAAGGGCAACCAGAAAGGACAACAACTTTACGATGCCATACGAGGTAATATCTTGCACCTGTGCAATGTCCCAGACACTCCGACCAGGTTCGGGAATAGTCTCTCTCGAGACGCCACCCCGGATCTCACTTTAACACACGGAGTCAAAGAGCCCGCATGGGAATGTCCCTTAGAAACGCGAGGCAGTGACCAGTAGATGATTCAATTGCAAATTTCGCACTATCGCACTCAACCACAAAAGATCAGCGCTGCCCGCATAATTTATTGGCAGAAATTCTGCGAAATGGTACCAACCAGTCCCATTCAAGAAATCGAAGAACGGACGCAGAGAATGTTAGAAATTGTGCAAAAACAAACGATCCTCTCACTCCAGATTGCCCCGCTGTAGGATGCACACCTCCCACACCTCGGGTAGGCCCGAATAGGGCAAATTAAGCGATGGGAAAAGCGCAAAACAAATCGAAATATATATCTCAGGATATCTAAATTAACGCAATAGCAGCTGACTACGTTAAGACTACAAGCCAACAAAACTGGGCTCAGTTTTGCACGCAATTGCAGGGTACAGTGGGCACCCGTAGGACGTGGCACCTCCGTCGACTCCCCATGGGAAACAAGGAATCTTAATCAGCCACAGCCAATCAGTTGAAGCGACTTATTCATAACTATCCGGGAACAGAGGCGCAACTCCTCGATGAGCTACAAAAGCCGTGGAAAGACAACACCCAACCCGCGCTTCCTCCCCCACCGTACAATAGATCCCCTAACGCCGAACTCGTCGCCCCCTTTACCCTTGCCGAAATTAAGCCGCCGCACGAAGCCTCTCTCGAAACACTACACCGGGAAACGACAAAATTGCGAATAAGCTCCTGCGCAATCTCGTCTCTGAAGCACCTATACTATACGTGTACACTATTATAACGAATAAATGTGTCTTTGCCCAAATGAGCATTTCCCAGCAGATATAGGCCATTACATGGTTGGTGTTCTGTGTCCGGAAACATGGTCAATACCTTACGGCTGCGTCTAGTAGTAACGCTCCTGGTAACCTCGGCATTTCATTGCAGCTGTATTAACTGCCCAACGTTATTTCGGCCTTCGCGAGATAGAAAAATCTGCCCCGTAGATGGGTATCGTATTTAAGGCAATGGCTGAGGGCTCCCCTACAGAACGTATTACACTGAGGGGTTTACAAGTAACCATTATCGAGAAAGGCGATTCAGGCCGGAAGAATAGCCATAGCACACCTTGCCTGTAGATTATAGGCAAGGTGGGAAACCTTACTCAGAAACTTGTGGCGACAGCAGCGACGGGAAACCCGGAGTCAGTGACTGGCTTTATCTGTAGCAGGAACGGAACGCGGTACTCCGTGGCGGAGAAAGGTGACACCGAACACGCCTCGCCAGCGCTGGTGACGTTGACGGCTATAGAGCGGAGGCGTTGCACCGCTGTTGCACAAGAAGCAATGAAGGGCACGGCTTGGTAATCGCTGCCGCACATTCGCCATCTCGGAAGGGGTGTGGCCCGAAAGAACCCATTCCCGTTTGACCCCTTCCCGTTTGAACCTATTCCCGAAACGCCCTTCCCGCCTGACCCGTCTCGTGTGCGCCCGTTCCCGAAACGACCTTCCCGTTTGGGCGCTTCCTGTTTCAGCCCGTTCCCAAAACGCCCTTCCCGTTACAACCCGCTCCCAAAGACCCTTCTCATTTGAACCCGCATCGTTCCATTTGAATTTCGGAAAATATGCGTTACCGTCTTCGAAACTGTTCCCCAAAATGTGCTTACAAGCAACGGGTCGTGCACTAAAAACTTGTATGCACCAAATTTTCCGGAATCGACCGATATTTCCGGCCGATAAAAGTTTCCGAATGCCCTAGGCCGATACTGCCCTCTTGACACAAAATTTGTAGCGGCGAAAGTGTACTATAAAGATACCCAATATCTTGAGGAATGCACGCATTGGATTTTTCTGCAGTTGGTGGTCGTACGTGCGGCTGAAATTTATTTATCAGCCGCTCTTATGCTCATTGTTTCGAGCGTAGCTTCGTCTTCGGGTTCGAGAGATCTAAAGATCAAAGATGTCCGTAGGAGAGACTTTCAAAAAAGGCAAAAACATGTGCAGAAATCGGAGAATTGGTTACAAATGCCTTTCCTACGTGAGTAATGGGCAGATATTTTTATTTATTTACCGATACTTTACGGCCTGGTCGGGCTCATGCAGGAGTGAACATAAAAACACACCAGTATTGGTTGGCGTAGTTTAAAAACGCCTCACACAAATAAGTAAAAGACATAAATATGTAATACACGCAAAGGGGTCCGAACAAGGATATGAATTCGTAATGTATTCCAATTTTAAAATACGACGATTCAACCAGAGCACATATTTACAATACGTGGGGAAAATTCTTCTAACGATACCGTGTTCACTGTTCGTTCAGTTAACTTATTCCAGTTAGAAATTGCCCGAGGAAACAAAGAGAACTTTCGAATAGTAATTCAGCTGATTGGCTGCCTAATAGTCTTAATATGATGTCTTCTCGGTGAACGTCTGAAAGGCCCTTGGAGGTAGTATTCCCGCGTCAATTTTAAGTTTCTGTAGTAAAGAAAATTTAGGCTAGAGACGACCCTGCGCTGCTTAAGTTTTTGAAGGTTTGCCCTATTATGCAAATTGAGTACGCTAGAGTGACGGGAATAAACAGAATCAATAAAACGCAAAGCTAAGTATATAATTTTCGCCGCTTCTCATGACTACGATTATTTATAGCCAGATGTGGCATATGTATACAGATACATAGGGTTACTTCATAGGGTTACTACATCGGATGCACGCCAAAACCCGTACAATAACCGGGCTGATAGAAAATGGGAACTCAAGTTTCGGTCGAACATTGAAGTCGTTGCACCTTTCGATTCCCACCCAGGCACCAAGTTCAATGCCGTCTCATTTCCCGCCCTGGACCCTATCGCCATTGCATATTAGATGCAACATCCCGGGAATCGACTCTAAAAAGAATATGAATCAAAGCGGCTTGTTACAGTTGACACTCTGCCACATTTGCCGACTATACTCAAGCACAAAACAAATTTTTACAGACGGGTCGTGTACGCCTGGCCGCAGTTCCTCCGGGATCTTCATCTCGTCCACTGGACCGACGTTCTCTTATCGTCTCGAGCGGGCAACGTCATCTATGTCTGCCGAGCTTCACGCCATCAAGGAAGCCATCCGGTACATTCTCCGCCAACCGCCGGGGCAATGGACCATCTTCACAGATTCCAAGGCAGCCCTCCAAAGTCTACTGCGCAACGACTGCTTCAGCATTCACGAACACGCCTCTCGTGAAATAACTTACTTGCACCACCAGGCCAAAGACACTGGGCACCAAGTGACATGTCAGTGGCTACCAGGCCACTGTGGTGTTCCAGGTAATGAAAAGGCAGATGAAGCAGCTCGCAGGGGCCTTCAAATGCATAATATGAGGAAGGTCTTCTTCACCAAACATGATGCCTCAGCTATGACGAAGGCACTTGTTTTAATGGAGCGGAACCGTCTCTGGTCTCTTCCAGAGCACCACTATCCGTTCTTGCAATACATAGACCCCGAGCTGAGGATTAAGCTGCCAGAACGACTTCCGCGCCGACTAGAAACTTTGTATCACCGATTACGACTCAATGCAGCGCTTACAAAAACTTACCTGTTTCGACTTGGCGCCACCTCGAATCCTTACTGCGATAACTGCGGATCGCCAGAAACCATGGAACACATACTGTTAGAGTGCCCCGCTTACATGCTCGCAAGGTGCCGTTTGGAGCAGAAGATCGAACACCTACGCCCAGGACCAATCAGCCTACAAGTGCTCCTTGGCCCCTGGCACACTCCTTCAGCACAACGCAAAGCACTAAAGGCGTTGTTTGAATACCTGGACGAGATCGGCGTCACTGAACTGATTTAAACTACTTAGAACATGACGTTCGTCGAACTGTTCACACAAACTACATGATGCCCGTTTTTTTTTTACTTCTTCTCTTCTCTTTCTTCTGCCCTGTATCTATAGGGCCTTTTCTACCCTCAACTACCCATTCCCCCGCCGAGTAGCTTGTCGGTGGTACGATTCCGGCAAAATTCTCGGCTTTCTCCTCTAATAAAGAGCTTTCTCTCTCTCTCTCTCTCTCTCTCTCTCTCTCTCTCTCTCTCTCTCTCTCTCTCTCTCTCTCTCTCTCTCTCTCTCTCTATCTCTCTCTCTCTCTCTATCTCTCTCTCTCTTCATTTTACTACATCTTTTTATCTTTTATAGTTTTCATCTTTTTCTTTTCGACATTGATATACACTTGCGCTATTATAACGATTAAATGTGTTAGTCCGCCAAATACGATTTCTTTCAAGTGAGGGCGATTTTGCGATTTTTTATTTGTGCTTCCGCGGCACTTTTCTGGGCTTCTTGATTTTTTCATTTTTTGGTTTGTTAATTTAAAAGATTTGTTTGTTTATTTAAAAGATTTGTTTCTTAATTTGTTTGTTACGCTTTGTTAATTTAAAAGATTTGTTAATTGGTATGACGAATTGTAACCAAATATCATCGTCTCTAGATTCAAAAAGTGAAGCCCAGGTATGAAAAGCGGTCAAGGACTCTGGATGTACTGAGCATGCTATCGCAGTGACTGTGAACAAACGGAAATAAATGAAAAACAATATGAAAATGTTTTTTATAACGTTTCATAAACTGGGTACGTTATTCCAGGAACGGGCTAAATAGGAATATACGAAACGGGAAGGTTCTTTCGCCCCGGGTTGAAATGGGAAGGAACAAACGGGAAGGTTGGAATGGGAACGGGTTCAAACGGGAACGGGCGAAGTGGGAAAGGGCGAAACGGGAAGGTCGTTTTGCGCCGGGTTGAAACGGGACGGAACAAGCGGGAAGGGTGAAATGGGAATGGGTTCAAACGGGAACCTCCCCTCGGAAGTGCGTATAGACAGAGATTGGAGACTTTTGGCGGATGTTAATGCTCTGGTGGAAACAAACAAAACAATTCTGCCATATGCTCCTGATACGATCTGAACGCGCGCCCTCCCTCAGAAAGACAGACAGACAGACAGACAGACAGACAGACAGACAGACAGACAGACAGACCCGGTTGACGTGCGTCCATTAGAACATGAGTACTCTCTTACGATAATCAACATCCGACGTTGTGTCTTATACCCGTGCTACACGAGCGTTTCGAAGGCCTTCGAGTCGAATGTCATTTGACTCAAATGACACATTTCAGCTGCTACACGACGTTTTTCAAAGGCCTTTGACTGAAATGCCATTTGAGTCAAAGGAGCACGACAACTGACCTTTGAGAGTCTCAAAGGCCTTTGAAACACGAACGGTCGTACCCTCGGGCTCAGTTTCTGCAAGCCGTAATAACAAAAACAATTATTTACAAGTAAAACTGTATTTCAAGTGCAAGATCTTCATAATTTTTCACTTGTTCACTTGTTTTCGTTCTATGTCACTCGCTCTACGATTACGAGGTAACTTGGTACTCTCAACACCGGCGGTGCGAAAAAAGACAAAAAGAAACTGGCTGTCTTGTGGATGTTTTGTACGCGCTTGTAGATAGTTATCAATTTGATCTCTAATAATTGCTTTTTTGCCCATTTTAACTCTAAAATTACATTTTCGCCAAGAACGAAACATGGCAGCAGTGGCGACAGCAAAACATGGCGGGTGAACGCGGAAACTTTCAACTGCCCTTGAAAATTGTCGTGTGGATCGGCGAAACTCCTTCCAGTTCGAATGGCATTTGAAATTTCGAAGGTCCTTCGACTGAAATGTCCTTCCAAACGCTCGTGTAGCACGGGTATTATACTTATAAAGTGGGCCTGTTCGATGTGTCCACATGTGGGCATTCGTCCGGGACAATTTACCCTCCAGATATTCTTTCCGGGCATTTTCTCGTCTTCATATGCCCTGCACGTCACGTATTAGCTGTGCGTGGGTATACGTCTGGAAAAGCAACACCACGCATTATCAGCGTTGCTATTTCAGGTAGTCGCGCCGAAATATACAAGCACGGGTCTTTTTTTTTTCGCTGTCTTTAGCCTTAAAGCAAAACTTGTAATCAGCGAATAGCAAAGGGGTTTTGATTCCCGCTTCAGATTTTCGATTGTTAAGACTTTAACATAAAAAAGAAGAAACATCCCCCTCGCGAGGGGCACGATCAAATGCAGAGCATTTCTGCGGGGGGGGGGGCGCGCCTGCAAGTCGTATGGATTACGTATTGGTTGTTGTTGTTGTAATTGTTGTCTTCCAGCGTAGACATTGTCGATGAAGTCGATGGTGAAACGTGCCGTGAACCCCCTGCCGCGGCTATGACGCAACGTGGAGCGGCTATGACGCAACGTGGCGCGGCTATGACGCAACACAATCCAACACAATCCACTTTAATCCAAATCCAAGCCAATCCAATCGAATCCAATCCAATGCTCCTCGCGAGAGAGTGTTATAGCGCCGAAATCGCCACCACGCGAACGCGTGATGCTGACGTCACGATCACGCCACAGATGTTTGCGACCGCAGCGCGCGCGAACGACATATGTGGTTTAAGCGCGAACCGACCGCGGCGAGAGAGCGCGATGCGAGCGCCCCACCTGTTCTTGCGCGCGAACCTAACGCGGCGAGAGAGGGTGTTGCGCACGCCCCCACCTGTTGTGCGCCCGAACCGAACGCGGCGAGAGAGGGCGTTGCGAGCGGAGAGAAGGCGAGGAGGACGCGGGGGAGAGGGCGCACCTTTGGCCGACGGTTGAATGAGTCAAGGATATAAGGCACGTTCGTAACCTTCCGTTCTGTGTCGGCTTTGTGGCTCAGTTAGTAGACCACCGTGCACCTTGCGTTCCGCCCGCAGAGTCGTAGGATCGAAACCTGGCGCCGGCAAGTATTTATATAGTGTAGGGGGAGCGATGCGGACGCGGACTACGGACGCCAACGCGGGTGACATCGTGAGTTACTGAAATGCTCTGCATTTAAAACAACATTTAGAATTTCGGATGTGTTGTCGGCCACGCATGGCCCTTCTAGATTACAGACATAGTAATTGCGTCAAGTGACAAAGCTCTCCTCAGTGGAAGCATGCCGATATGACATTAGGACGATGCTATAGGTACTACGTAGCGAAGTCCCACCGGAGATAGCCATACGCACTACCCATGTAGTGCATGTATGAGGCGCTGTCAGAAGCTTTCCAAGAGCTTGGCTGGTGGCGGGCTTACGCGAAAGGGAGCATACCTGGTTTCTGCCAATGCAAAGTTTGCGCTGTAGCAATGCTTCCTAATAAAAATAAAAGACTGGCGTGAAATAGGTTATGGCTGCCCCACAGGGCTGTTTACGACGCGTTTGAGCTTTTAATTGAGGCAGGAACAGAAATTACGCGGGCGGTTGGTGCACAACATACGGTGTTGATCAATATCGTATGTTGCGCCTGGCCGCCCACGTCATTTTTTAAATGCAGAGCATTTCAGTAACTCACGATGTCACCCGCGTTGGCGTCCGTAGTCCGCGTCCGCATCGCTCCCCCTACACTATATAAATACTTGCCGGCGCCAGGTTTCGATCCTACGACTCTGCGGGCGGAGCGCAAGGTGCACGGTACTCTACCAACTGAGCCACAAAGCCGACACAGAACGGAAGGTTACGAACGTGCCTTATATCCTTGACTCATTCAACCGTCGGCCAGAGGTGCGCCCTCTCCCCCGCGTCCTCCTCGCCTTCTCTCCGCTCGCAACGCCCTCTCTCGCCGCGTTCGGTTCGGGCGCACAACAGGTGGGGGCGTGCGCAACACCCTCTCTCGCCGCGTTAGGTTCGCGCGCAAGAACAGGTGGGGCGCTCGCATCGCGCTCTCTCGCCGCGGTCGGTTCGCGCTTAAACCACATATGTCGTTCGCGCGCGCTGCGGTCGCTAACATCTGTGGCGTGATCGTGACGTCAGCATCACGCGTTCGCGTGGTGGCGATTTCGGCGCTATAACACTCTCTCGCGAGGGGCATTGGATTGGATTCGATTGGATTGGCTTGGATTTGGATTAAAGTGGATTGTGTTGGATTGTGTTGCGTCATAGCCGCGCCACGTTGCGTCATAGCCGCGGCAGGGGGTTCACGGCACGTTTCACCATCGACTTCATCGACAATGTCTACGCTGGAAGACAACAATTACAACAACAACAACCAATACGTAATCCATACGACTTGCAGGCGCGCCCCCCCGCAGAAATGCTCTGCATTTGATCGTGCCCCTCGCGAGGGGGATGTTTCTTCTTTTTTGTTTTGTTTTACTTTTGAGTTTTGTGTAAGCAAGTATGTATCTATAGTACCGTATGCTGTCCTTCCCTAGGTATCGCCAACTTTCTGAATATTGTCACGAAGCAAAAGACGACGCCGTTGACTTGAAGGAAAACAAGTTTATTGGAGCGAACTTGTGCTCCCCTAACAACTCGAAGAATACACAGGCGGCGAAGCAGCAGTCAACAAAGTGACGTGTGAGGGCGGGCGTCGGCGATTCGGATATAGCGACGTCTGCTCTACAGGCTTTTATCTTTCGGCGTGAGTGTTTCTGGAACCGCCGATTTACATCTGGAACATTGTAGATCAAAGAATATTATTCGAGGCTAGTGACGTTAGCGCGAAACGCTCTCCGTATCAGAACGAGATAACCCGTGTGGCATAAAAATAAAGAATGGAACACGCGCTTCGCTAGGGACACAGATAACACAGCCGGGCGCGGCCGGGCAGTAAAGACAAAACACAAACAAACAAACCCAATGCCTAGTTCGCGGCAGTACTATCCCACGGTAGCTTTATTCGACCTAATAAGATTTATCAGGCGCCAGGTCGCTCAGATTTCGCATGGTCTCTCATCGCTGCAGGAGTTACAATGTATCGGGTTCTATTGCCGGCAGCGGAGGCTGCGTTCAATTTACGATGATGACGAAAAATTACTGTGCGAACACGATATTTTGATCAACATTATAAAATATCCCTGAGTGAGATGTTTACTGCACTTCCCCGTGCCTTATACAGCGCGATGTGACTTCGGCCGCGCGCAAAACACCAGTTTTAATTGATTACGCAGCAGTTAACCAAGGCATGCTCTATATACGGAAACTCTTGGGTACAAACACGAGAACGCGCACCTGTGCTTTTATCTCGTACGTGCTTGTATTCCTTGCCCCGAGCTGTTGAAGTTGGCTTTTCCGCATGGTGGATAAGCTATGTAAAAAAGTCACAGGGCTAAACGTGATTGTAAAAAACGCTTCTGACCTAAAGCAGCTCATCCATAGTGTTTAAGAAACGCTTAAGCACCTTTTATTGCAGTGTGACTTTCAAATTTTTATACCCATACTCCCGCCCAGCTTTCTTTTGGTAAATCAAGGCGCTTTCAGTATGGAGAATCAGGAAAATGAAGCAGGAAGATGTATAGATCTTTTTCCTGCATTCTTTCAGGTGCATACGGTCAAAGGCGATGCAGCTGATGCAGTGCTGTTTGTCCATCATGGTTTTACTTGTGCATTGAAACAGTTTTTTTACCAAGCTCTAAAGCCTCACCGAGGCAATTCCACGTCACGAATGGTAAAAAGAAATTATCTGTGTAACTTATCGGTGAAAGCAATGCCCATCTCTTCATTCTTGTCATTTTCTAGTTTATCAGAGCTGCTGCGGTCAAGCATTATGTTACAGTTATAAACTATAAAATACAGGAAATATGCCGTTCCAGAGGGAAAACTATATTTATTGGCATCTGCATTGTTTGAAAGGTGGTATGTTCCCTAATTGGCAGGGCAACTGCAATTATTTCTATGCCACATAAGGTGCCCATAATTTTGCTCATGTGGACTCTTAGGCAGTTACATGCTGACAAAAAAAGACTCCGTGCTATCTTATTGATTCACTGCAACTCGTCCGTGCTCATGGTGAGCATGCAGAGTGCACGCCTGGCGCTTAGCATGATAAACGTCAGAATACGCCTACTCAGTTGGACTTAGAATATGTCTACTCATGAATGCTATTCGTGAATAACTGATCAATCGTCACCAACAGTCAACTCAAAACAAGCTGAAATGAAAGATGCAGCCCCTCCGACCCTAAAGGAAAAAGAAGGCAAGAAGAAACTGGTAACTATTATACATTGTTTGCAGGTTATTCAAAAAGTAGTCTGCCTGAAAAAGGTCCAAGAAAGGTTGCTATTTCTTACACTTGGAACAAGACATCAACACTGCTGTTGTTTTACAATATAAAGTAAATTTTTATTACACCAAATCCGTAGCTTCAATTGAGTTTGTAAAACCTGTAAAACCAAAGATAGGGTATAATTAGAAATACAGCTATGTTGCTTGTATAAATGGTAGAAAAAGAGGCCAAAAATATACATGGCAGGACTGAGGACCTTTGTTGTGTTGTTTTTCATTTTGTGTAATTTTTTTTATCTACTGGCGCAATTCGGTTCCTGAAACCAACTTTTCTGAAAAACCTGTTGAGCACAATTTTACATACCAAGCATTAAGTACATGAAATCGCAGCACAACACTTTTGTCTGAATGTAAATGTGGCTAAGAAATTTCTTTATTATTCTGAAGCAGCCAGTTTTTATGGCCAGTCACAGATAATGTGTGCAGATGCCGTCGGTGCAGGACTGCATGCGACCACACCATGTGAAGTGGTGTCCAATTTTTTTGCAAATCACTTGTTAACCCGTCACGAACCACAACACACCCAGGGACTGTCGTAGTCTTGAAACATCCGTATAAATTGACTTGAACCCTTTTCCTCCTAGGTTAAAACTGATTACCTTTTTTGCTGTTTTGCTCCTGTTTACAGTACGCACTACATTTTTGGGGAGGAAAAGGAATTGCCGCACAAAGAAAACCGCTTCCGATTCAAAAGAGCAATGCACCGTATACGTAAAGAACCACTAAAGTGTACCGCTGGCCGAATTAGTTTTCAATGCATAAATACTAGGGTGCTTCAAAGAGAAAGGATGAAAAGAAGGGCAGGGGTGCCTTCCTGGTCTGTTTCATAAATCTCACAACAACCTGGAACAATGTTTTGGCCCTGAGGAACATTAGTACACTATTTATACGGAAGCGTCCAAGCAGCATCACTGATTCCCCCCTCCCTCCCTACCCCCCATCTCCTCGCATTACTGATAGCTTTTCACACTTGTTGATCAAAGCAGGGCTTGTCCTTCTGCGTTACCCCACTTGTAACAATGCTTGCAACGACATTTAACAAGGCGACGGTAAACGCGCTGAAGGCATCTGATACGCGTTCGCACCGTTCAGTTGCACGGGCCGGCTGTTTAACAAGGAACCATGCGACATGCATGCCTGCTCGCATCGGCTGAAGAAGCTGGTGACGGAAGTGGTCAACGCGGGTCTCTTACTTCTGTAAAGCAAGCGTTACGGGCCAAACCACTAGACCAAAAATACCTCCCTTCAGATTGGGCAAGTCTTCGAACCACTGCGTTGTGCTGACGCCGCGATCGGGAAGTTACCCAGCCAACTTGACGGCCCTGGCGCGAATCGTGTGCATCAGTCCAGCCCACGATTCAAGACTTGCGCTTCAAGGTTTGCCCGAACGAGATTGGCGGCATCAGAAGCGGCGAAAAGCAGTTATGTCGACCCGCCAAACACTTGAGAGCACGTATGGCACGTACGTGAAAATAAAAAAGTGTTTTTGGCCTCGTGTGTTGATGCGCTATATGGGTAGTGCGTATAGCAATTTCCGTTTGGACTTCACTACGCAGTACATATAGCATCGTCTATAACATTAATACGGTAATACCTAAGCCTGGAAAGCCGTTAACAACCGCTAACGTGAGACCCATTTCACTTACATCCTGCGTAGGAAAATTATTTGAACATATGGTCCAAAATCGTCTCTCCCCATCCATTGAAGACCATGGTAATTTTTCGCCCACACCTATCATCGACTCAGGAAGTACTCATTTAAATTAAAGAAGACATTTTTGACCGGATTCCAGGAACTATAACCGCTGCATCCTGCATGGCTCTAGACATAAAAGGTGCTTTCGATAACATCAGTGACCACGCTATCCTTCAGGGCCGCTCATTCATTGATTGTGGGTAGAGAGTATGCCATAACGTTTCAGCCTTCCTTACGAAACGCACTGCGACCATCGGAGTTGAACAATTGCGGTCTGCCCCTTTCAAGACGATCGCTCGTGGTACCCCACAGGGCTCAGTCTTCTCGCCACTTTCGTTCAACCGTGCCATGAGGGACCTCCCACCATTATTGCAAGTTATGGCCCACCTTTGTCACGCCATCTACGCATATGATCTCACTTTATGGAGTCCTACAGGATCCATGGGTGAGCAACAAGAAGCACTTCAACCCGCTTTGACAAGGCGCAAAGATACCTTCGAGTACGAGGTCTTGAATGTGCCTCGGAGAAATTGGCACTTTTGACATTTAGTGCTCGCACGCCCAAACAAAACAAATCCACCGTCCCAAACCCGGACCTTTTCATGAATGACCAACCCGTCCCAACTGTGCCGCAATTGAGAATTCTGGGACTTGTGCCCAAAGATGGCTCTGGGATCCACACAATCGCTGCCCTCCAAAATACTGTAAACAAGCTGACACACATAATTCACCTCGTTGCATACCGCCGATATGTCCTCAAAGAATATGGCACGCTCGAAATAATACAAACGGTACTTCAAAGTTGAATCCCCTATGAAACAGCCTAGTTGGCCCATAAAACGAACAAAAAAGTCAAATTAAATATAATTATTCGCCAAGCCCACAATACTGCACTCGGGCTGCACTTGAAGACGTCGACACCAAAATTTACATAACAGTTGGGAGGCATTACAGGCAGCGCACCATAACTTTCAGATAGAGTGCTTGAAGAAAACAACGATGGGGTGTGCTACTATTCACCGATTAGGTTATGCGACTCCTTCGATTAAAGATCAGAAAACAAGCATACCTTTGAAGATGCAGCAGCACATACGAGTAGCCCCAATAACAAGGCCAGAAGAATTTCCCGACCATGAGCCATGTAGGCCAGACGCACAAACGACCCAAATGCCCATTATGTAGATTTACCCCTGCACCATCCAGCCCACGTAACCTGTGTAGTGGAATGGACGGGGACAAAAAATAACGTCCTGCACAGTCAGTACCACAGTGATTGGTTATGACGAAGAAGCCGCGATAGCCCACGCCATCTCCACTGCCCAATACCCAACCACCATACTCACCGACTCTCAGGCAGCTCGCCGGAATTACCTGCAAGGTCCCATTCCGAAAACAGCACTTCATTTTTCAACAAGAATGAGCGTTCCCGAATTTTATTTAGTCTGGGTGCCAGGACAAGAATCCTTTGAGGGCAATGAGGCGGCTCACGGGGCTGCCCGCCCCTATACACCGGGCCGTTCCTCTCACGGGACAGTCACCACCTCATGCACCTAACCAGCAAGCTCTCTTGCGCTACACAGACATCTTGGCGGACTACCGACGCAAATGGCAGATTTACCTAGTTCCACACAATAAACATACAAGGGATGAAGCAACAACATTAAGACGACTATAAACTATAGACACACCCACACCGCACCCTTCTTCATGTCATTTATCAAACAGACTATAAAGCCCAGCGCCCAGAACCCTGTACCATCAGGTGCGGGAGTGCCAGAAAACACCGGACCTGCAACCAACCCAACCCCTTCATACAACACTAGACGGCGCGGTTGACAAGCAAGGACCCTACGTTCGAGCTTGACGTGGTGAAAACGGCCCACGCAGCAAGCCGCAGCCAGGGGATCCCGGACTACGCATCCCCTAGACCGGGCGGGTGCCAATAACAACTGCACCGATTGCTGTCAATAAAGATTTTATTCATTCATTCATTCCTCGTTTATAAGAGCAAATTTGTTTTCAAGGGTTATTTTACAATCCTGCGACCTGTCTCTGACTGACTTCACTGCTGGGTTTCTTACATTTCGCGAGTTTCATTCTTTCGCTTCTGAGATTTAAGCCTTACTTTGCGTCTAAAGAAGCAAATACGAAAAAGGCCAGCGGGAAACTTTGGAATAGGCGTTTGCAACAGTCGAGAAGATATATTGGTGGGATTTGCAGAAAGGAACAACCTGAGGATAATGAATACATTCTTCCGCAAACGAAAGAG
The DNA here is from genome assembly GCF_048455015.1 of Haemaphysalis longicornis. Lineage (NCBI taxonomy): Eukaryota > Metazoa > Arthropoda > Arachnida > Ixodida > Ixodidae > Haemaphysalis > Haemaphysalis longicornis. The sequence continues at coordinate 5,412,069 of NW_027526296.1, forward strand.
TAGTAAATGGACACGCAAAACTCCCAAGGATCAACAAAAATTGAAGTTGACTTCATTTTAAGTGGCAACCGTGGTATTGTGCAGGACGCGAAGGTGGCCTAGAAGGCTGCCAACATAATACTAATTCGTAAGAGCGGTGATGCCAAAAAGTTTAAGAATTACAGACCCGCGAGCGTACTTTTGTACAATTCGCTTCCCGATATGTTAGTTAACAGCACACGTGACATCCTAGAGTTCGAACAATCCACGAAAAATCGCTAGATACCGCGGAAGGTCTGCTCAACAATTGTCCACCTTCAGGCCATTACCTTGAAACAGGAAATTACGGGGAATACAGTTGAATCTCGTTATAACGAACACTAATATGGTGAATTTTTGGCTATAGCGAACTAAATACCAATGGCACTTATTGTTTTATAACGAAGCTGAAACCGTGATAGCCACACGCGATATCGGATATCGCGAAGAAATATTTGACCACGAGGCCGAGAAGCTACATGAAAAAGCATCCGGCATCCGGAACTGCAGAAGTATAAAGGCGCGTTTGTTTGTGGACACTGGCAAACTCTATCCTCTTTCCTCAAATAAATAAAGACGCCGGGCTGTTTTGTCAAGTGAACCTTGTTTTCTTGTAATTTCACGTACTCGTGTTCCGGGTCATTCAGCTTGCAATGCAACAAGAAGAAAGGTAAATGTTGCCTTGTTTATAGCGGGTTGGAAGCCTAAAAAATGCATTTTTGTATCAAGTATTCTTGCGCGAGCTAGATTCTCGATTTTTCGAAGCCGATTTTTACTACTGCTGTTATAACGAATATCGAATATAGCGGGCTAATTGCTGTCCCAATACTACTTTGTTATAGCGAGGTTTGACTGTATAATAAATCTTCGTACATTTATGAAATGTGCGAAAGCTTTTGATTCAATTAGAACCCCTGCAGCAATAGAAGCGCTGATAGAACAAGCAGTAGAAGAGGCCTCTTGGAGGATTTATACAAATAATGTAGGGGGGCGATATCTCTTTATGCGAATAGTTAAATTTTCTTTATGAGGAAGGGACTCACCAAGCGGCACTATCTCAGAGAAATTGTTTGCAGCATGTCTGGAGAGGTATCTAGGAATTTGATTGATGGGGAGGTATCATGAATACGAGTAAATGGAAGACTTCGGTCCCTTGAGATTTGCGAGTGACAGCATTATTTTGTGCTTTGGGAGACGATTCTTCAAAGGATGTCCTAAGAACTATACTCAGAAAGCTTAGTAATACAGTTAAAGATAGATATTAATAAGCCGAAAGTGATGTTAAATGCACATGGAGAAAGTGCACCTTTCACCCTAGGCCGTGAAACATTATCAGCGGTGAATGAATATAACTATCTTGGGCGAATGGTCAATGCCGATACAAACAACGAGAAGGGAACAAGGCGTAGAACTGCTATGGGCTGGTAAGCATTCGCAAACAATATGAAGTAATGAACACTATCGGCTATCTTTGTCACTAAAAATGGCGGTATTCAACCGATGCGCGCTCCGAGTGATGACTAATTACGGGGCAGATACTTGGGCACTTAGAAAGAAAATTTAGGCCAAACCAAAAATCGATGGAAATAAGAATGATAAGAGTAACGCTTAGCAAAAGGAAACTGGCGTCTTCGATTACGGAGCAAACTCAGGTAGATGTCGTCCCAGCACAAATTAAGGGAAAGAAGCGGAGTTAGTCTGGAAGTGTCATACGCAGAGTATTGGATGACCATTGGGGTAGCAGAGTGGCTGCCAAGAGACAGAACTGAAAGTATGTAGGAGAGGACCGATACCTCGATGGAGAGATGAGATATGGAAATTTGGTGGAAAATAATGAATTTGGCCTGCAGAGAACGAACGCATTTGGAAGTCTATGGTAGAGGCATTCGTATTGTAGTGCGCATAAATAGGTTCCTGTTGATTGTAGACAGTATACATCATCACCTGACTACGTACATTATCATTATCAGTAGCTGCGCGCTGCATTTTTAATCAGCGACGCGTGGTCTCGACAAACAAGCCGGTTCACACGCACTGAACGAACACAGCCGCAAGCCTTGGCGACCGCCAGATGCCGCCTCTCTCAAATATGGACGGCCTTTCGCACCTACGAAAAATTTTGGCGGCCACATTTATTTATTTATTTATTTATTTATTTATTTCAAGTACCCTCAATCGCACAATTTGGGGAAAAATACAAGTAGCAAGTAATAAAGCGGCAAGAATGTAACAGACTACATATGCTGGTAGTACAGAAAACAAAAGTACATAAGAAAATACGCTAGTGGTTCTTCTGGACGAATGACTGGAAATATTCGCGTTCTAAAGAACAAATGGAAAGTATTTGCCGGCTACAAAGCAAACTACACAAACTGTACACAGTACTACACAAGAAATGCGCAATGCATGCGCTCAAGAACAGTTATTCAAGAGAAATAAAAATAAGCAACAAACAGTAGAACAACAACACGAACAGAAAGAATATCACGTGGAATCACTACACCCAAAAAAGGCAAACAACGATCGGCGAAAAAGATTTGAGTCGGCTATTCATGCCATATCACCGGGAAGGTGGTTCCATTCGGTCGAGGAAGTCCGTGGCACGTTGCCACAGGTGGGGACTGCGAGTTGCGAATGTTCTGACGCAGCCGGTAGCACACCTTAATGGTGAACCTATATAGCAGTTGCGGCCATATCTCAAAGCGTGGTTTATCAGCCCAACTGTACAGCCTCTCCGAGGCTATCCTCTGGGAGCTCTACTGATTGAGTTAAGATGCATGCGTGCTCGAAGCACCGCTCACAGTGTTGCACTCTCGACGATCTTCTCGTTGAGGTTCTCGCGTTCGACCCCACCGCCTTCAACTGCAGCCCGAGGAGCCATCGAGCATGGCGAGGTCCACTGTTGGCAAGGCGTTGGCCCCGAGAGGCCAAACTCGAACTCAAAGCGTCCCACATTTCTCCGGAACCGCACCCCACCAGTTCATTCCAAACGCTCGGCGGCCACCACTCACCTTTCCCGTGGCACGCTTACAGCGTGCCACGAGGATAGCCCCCCCACCCCTTTCCACCTCGGTCGCCAGTGCAACCTTTGTCCACGACAACTCAAGAATCTGTAAGACTTCAGCTTTAGCGGCAGCTGATCCGCCCTGGAAGCTATGATCACTAGTCACGTGGAGATCTTGGGATCCCCATGGATCGGCTAACCGCTGTTCCATTCCCTGTGAGTAAGGGAGATAGCTGGACAAGTCCGTTAATAATTTTTGGAAAGTGAAAACCAGTGGTAAGAACGGTGCACATAGCAGTGAAAAAACACACACGCTGCCGCTGAACTTACAACTGTTTATTTGAACAAAACTTCCAAAATCAATGCATTTTTCTTCAATGGCGTAGGCGCAATGTATCGTCAAGCTTACGCAGTCGCATACACAAAGGCAAAAAGCAAAACAAAAGCCAGTCTCCCACTTCCTGCACTTGTGGCCTGCGCAAGGAAAAGCTATCTCTATCTATGATTACCAAGCAGGATTCACCAGCGACTCTTTCACCGTGTTTTTTTTTTGTTGTTGTTGTTTCCGCCAAGGCTGCGATAAACACTCGCTCCTGCTCCATCGAGCTTTCGAACCTCGCCCTGCAATGGCCATGCATTTCGGCTTCGGAGGGAGGTGTCAAGCCTCCTTTTCTGCGCAGTTTTACGGTACAACACAGGTGAACTCCAAGATGTTGTGGTGAACTCGAGAACTCTGTGATGAAGGTTACGTGATGAAGGTTACCAGAAGTACGTGTTTTAACCCAAACCTGCAGGAGTGACCGTCGTTAACCACACACAGCAAGGCTTCTGAAGGAATTCGCAAGCAGAAGAGAAGTACTACAATGTTTTCTTCAAATTACCTTAATTCCCTTATCATTGCTTGTTATCACAAAATGGGACGTTTTTCTTGCCCTGTTGTTGTTGTTGTTTATTGTGCAGTTTTCACATGTACAAAATACAAACAGCAGTGGCTGGGTCCTTAGCCTCAGGCTAGTTATGGACCCATTCAAAACATAGAAATTGACATAGGGGAGTACCAACACCCTGGTAACCCTGTGACGAGGCGTGCCCATAGAGAACAATATAGAATTACAGAAGGCATGGCGTTTTTTTTATAATGTCTTTATTTCTGCTTTGCATAGGTTATAAACCTTGCGACAGAAATGGGGGAATTTATGGTGGAGGGAGAGGAGGGCCGCTGTCCACGTCTTTGAGGGGGGGTGGTACCGACGTCGGCTCTGCAAAGAAACGGCCGGGTCCTCTCTCGTCCTTAAAATATTGAAGAAAAGCCGGCCAGAGCGGCAGTGCGTCCGATGGTCCAACGTGCGATGGTGGATCGATCCACTCCTGGAGGGTGTCAGGTCGGCGTACGCCGAGATACTGAAGTGCAGTCTGCCGAAACGCGGTGAAGGTAGGGCAATGCCACAGAAGATGTTCAGTCGTGCCTCTTGCGGGGCATAACGGGCACTGTGGGGTCACGTATGAGCGCGGGTTGATGAGGGGTAGCCGCGATGGCGGTTTATTATACCGGAACGAAGGCAAACGCAAAGTTTCATTTACAGAGATATCTATGACCAGTAAAATACTTAAAGTCCAGAGAACTAAGTTAAAAGTGACTAGATTAATTGGGATTCGCAATTGTGGGTCCACGTAGAAACTTCGCATGGAGCTTTGCGCCGTATTGTTCCCTTCAGTGTAATGAACTGTGCCCGCTGATGGAGCTTACTACAAATTAAGACATATATGCCAGCTACAAGGTTAAATATTGAAGTAAATTACAAGGAACAGAAACAAAGGAGACCAGGGAGAGCTGAAGTCTGTGGTAGTAGCGGCTTTATATAAAGAAAAACATGAAAGAATGGCTGGTGCGAAGCTAGCACTCAGTTGTAACTGAGCACAACAAAGCCAGTATTCGAGAACACGGCTCTGGAGCACGCCCTCGCTGCAAAATTACACGAGTGCTTTCGACTCCTGAAAGAGTCAATAAAATTTGCACAGCCATTCAAAACATGAAGGAAACAAGCTTGTCACACCTCGGACTCTTGATTCAGCTCAATGCCTCCGACCGGTTCGTCCTTGACCCACTTGATGCAAAGTGAAACCACTTTTCTCCCCTCAGCCAAGCGCTGGTGAATATTTTCGAAGGGAAGGGAGGGGGGTTGACGCCGGGGCAAGCCAGGGGTAGCACGACAGACAACGAACGAAGTAAGAACCTGCGCTTGTCAAACAGCGACGACAGGCCAGAACGGGAAGTGACATCGCCGCGGTTGCAGCCACTCCATGCGTGAAGCCGCTGAGCTTTCATTGTTTCTGCGTGGCGGAGGGGCGAAAGCTCTCTGCGGAGTCATTTGTGCCGACGGCGGCAAGGTCGCGCCTGGGGTCCATTGAGGGAGGACGGGGCCCGAAGGACGCCTGTCGCGCACGCCGCCTGGCTGACTGACAAGGAACGGGACCGATCATGCGTGGTGGAAGGAACGGCACGCGCCGACGATGAATGCCGAGAAGTGACGCAGTTCGTGCACGCTCGGCGCTTTTCTTTGCGGCTGTGGAAGCCGAACGTAGTCCCCGGGTCGTCACCCTCCCAGGATGGATGGATGGGTGGATGTTACATCGACGCCGTCGCGGTCGACATTCCTGGCGTAAAGTTACGTCATGGAGAATGAGGTCGAGGGACGAGCGCTGGCGCAGAAAGAAAGGTTGCAGAAATTCTCAGAATCGTGTACTGATGTGTGAGCATTCTTACGACGCTTCTCCGTTGCAACAACCTTGCGTTTGCTTCCTTCGTGGCACTGAAAAGACACGTCGAACGACACTGTGCCTTTCCTGTTTCTTTTTTTTTCATTGAGAGAAATATCTGGGGTAGATTCACCGTTCTCCGTCGTGTTAGTTCATTTGAAGTTTATGTTTTCTTTTTATATTTTTTTTTATCTTTCAGTTTATAAGTCATTGCATGAGGGCGCTAGATTAGGTAGACCTTTGCGATTTTGTTACTTCACTCACTTTCAGTTTATTTCCGTCCTGTGTGGCAGACCATGGTCAGCAAATTTGGCTCGCCATAGCCAATTTTAGTGACTTTGCGCTTCTTTTGGTTCCATTTTTTTAACAGCGGTTTACATTTACATTATTCTAGCGCCTAAATCTCTTACCTTCTCCAATTGCGCATTATTGGGTAACTACAAGGCATTACACTGTTCGCGTTACTGTAGTCGGCACAGAATCCTTATGCATGAAAAGACGCACAAGATGGCGTGACGTGAATATTCGTGAATGCAACAGCACTTGTACTCGCTATTCAGCGGTACTCGCTACTCAGTGCGCAAGCTAATAGGTCAATAGATACCAAGAGACCGGCTAAGAAGCATGTGCAGACTGCAAACTCTGCGGGGGGTGTTGCGAAATTTGTCCTCGATATTCCCGGGTTCGACCACCCAAGCCTGCCGTCGGCGAAGTGATAAACGACCTCGGCGACTTCGGGAAACGACCTGGTGTGCACACAATGACGCGGCGGATATCCGTGCTAGACATAAGCCGTTTTCGGCGACTTCACGGCCACCCAGGCGCTCACCGGCGAATACCGAAACGATCAGGGGAGTTGGGGACAAAGGCCTGCTGCTGCGGCAGGCTGCGCCTTCACGTGTTGTTCTTCGGCGGCGTGCCGCGCATAGCTGGAGGTGCCACCACCCGGGCCCTGGAAGTCGCGCAGGCCTTGTGGACTTTTGCCACGCCCACTCACTGAGCCCTTTGGTTTCAATAAAGTGTTCTACAAACCTTCTAGAGCACTGTATACTTTCAGTAAAATGTTTTCCCCCTCCTCCTCGTTGCCCAGCCTTTTGCGGCGTGCCTGACGACGCTTGAGATGCCGTACTTGGGCGGGCCACCGAATGCAAGACTACAAAAAGGGATCTGCAGATGTCCTCCCGATGCCTCGACATTGTTGGTCTCAAGAAGTTTGAACCTCGGCAGAAAGCCTCCCCAGGGTCAACCATACGTTAACCTGCGTGAGAGGGAAACGTGCCCTCTGTGTTAGTGTGTGGGCGTCAAGTCCAGCGCCTTGTATTTTTGTGAGTGGTGCGTTCCTGACAACAGAGGGGAGGAAGAGAGAAAGGGGATGGACTTGACGTGTTTATTTATTATCGAGCGCGCAGAAGTGCACTGCCCGTTCACTATGATCGAGATGGAAGAACATGTACCATGTCTTTTTTTTTTAATGCGTAGCACTCTTTGCCAACTATCCCACGTGCACAGCCAGGACCATGTAACGTCCTGCATTTCCATCAAAATGGAGCTTTCGCGGAAGTAACACGTGTAATCGTTAGGATAGCGTAAATTGAGATAACTGATCGAACAGAATTAAAAAAAAAACACCAGGAAAAAATAAAAAATACAATTTTTCCACAAAAATGATCTGAAAAAATAAAAAAAAAATGCATCGCATGCATCTCCCCACAAAAACCGAAGAATAAACAAAAGAGGTTCGCAAAATAAGGACGGAAATACGAATAAAATAGCGTAAATGGGACAACTCTGCAGTACCCCTTGGCTTCTTCGGAAAAAGGAAGCATAATTAGTGATGTAAAGGCATTTGATCGCTATAATGGTTTGAATTTACATCCTCTGTGAAAGGTAACAAAAATATTAAAAAGAATAAAATAGCCCAACATCATACGCTACTCATAGCCATAACTCACACTCTAGACAAGCGGAATAAGAATGCTACGCATTACTAGACAATTCTCTCATGTCCTGCAGACTTTTTCCTTCTTCGTCAACTTGGTCCTCATGACTGCCCCGCACGACACCAACCGCAGTTTAGTTCGACCACTCTATCCCGGTTCGCAACAGGAGGACATTAAGAAATGTGAGTTCAAGAAGCCGTTAGATTGCCACAGGGCAGAGGAAACCCTACACAAGATCGTGGGAGCGGGATTTGTCCTTCATTGAAGGCCACCTGTCTGATGATGCTGGTGACGGTTATGTGGTGGTGGTGGTGGTGCTGGTCTTGGAACAGTTTTGGTGTGGAGGGCGTTATTCCATTCGGACGTAGGTACAAGCCAGGCACTCTCTGTGTGGGCTGGCGCCACCTACTTGTTCGCTCTGAACACTCCCGTTATTTCGTTGGGTAATTACTAAAGGGATCCCGTCTGTGTCCTTGAGGTAGAGTTCTGGGCTCTGACCGTGTCCGCATGGGTTTGAGTTCTATAGTAGGTGTAGCACACTTCTCAATTTTTTTAATTGAAAAGCGCTTCCTAGAATCAATTTTACGCATTTTTTTTCTGGCTGGTGAGTGAGTGAAACACTTTATTAAGTGCGAGAGGCCATGAGGCCCTGTGGGGAAGTGAGGATGGCGGAGGAGAAAGGGAAAGGTCGCAATTCACACAGTGCACACACTTCTAGTTTTAAGGTCCTATTCACAAGATGCACAGTTCACTCTGTCAGTGGCACCAAAATGCACAGCTTGCACTGTTGACATTGGTCCCGGATGGGTATGGCCAGTCCGGGACAGTCTGTCAGACCACTACACAAATTTTTCTGCGCAGGACATAACGATTTATACCGTGCTTATATATTTCATTTTCTTGCCTGTCTCTGCATTGTTTGGTTTATCTATTTTGTGCCTAATGTTTCGGCACAAGAGACGCCATGCAAATGCTATTCCCATGCAATTGTCAATTTTTTAAAAATCTTCTTGCTTGTGTACTGCGGAACAATGGTTCCTGTACGTTGTATGTGCTCGTTTTGCTAATGCTGCAGGAGGGACCGCAGCTCTGTCAAGCTGTCCTATGAGACATCTTTTTCTGCCGGCCACCGGCGTCGTGTACTTTGCATATGATGCCAATAAATATCATTGTTCGATGTTCAATAACAGCAATTTTGTATTTTTTAGGTTGGTTTACGTACAGGGGCGCAGCCCAAGACTACGTTTAATTAATCTTCTGCATAGCGCCGGAAGTACCCCAAGTGCCGGGTCTGTGTCTACATGGGAACGGAATGTCGCCAATGCGGCAGCCTCTGCCTCGTAGGCGTCGAGCTTGACATAGCCGCCAGCGCTGCCCTGCGGTCTTCGCTGGCTCTCGTCGTGACGTCTGGGAGTGGCTTGGTCAGCAAAACCGTGCCAGTCCCAATTTCACAGGTGGGGCGACACGTTCAGCTACAGAACGTGGTATTGTAGCTGTCTGACGTTCCCAAGACGCCGTTCCTTAACCACAAGAACAAAATAAATTGATTGTAGGGTTTAACGCGCCGACGCAACGCAGGCGATGAGGCGCGCCGTAGTTGAGAGCTCCGGAATAATTTAGACCACCTGGGGATCTATACCGTGCGCCGAAATCTCGTACATACGGGCGTTTTTTGCTTTTCGCCGGGAATTCAACCCTCGACCTCGTTCTCAGCAGCACACGAGGACATAAAACTGATGGGGCTACCTTCGCTGAGCAGCTGCGCCATATCTTTGGCACATTCTCCGATCGCTCTGATGGAACAAAGTGAAAGCTTTTAGCCCACCGGCAGCGCTCCCACGAGACGTACGCGTCATATGTTGAGCATGTCCTTAGGCTTTCCCGTCGGGTCAGTCCAGATGTGTCAGAGGTTGACAATGTCCGTCATGTCCTCAAGGGTGTTTAACATCCTTGCGCTACAAAATCCATCCAGCGTGGATAATATACCCACAGCATGACAGCGCCTTGACAGGCTTCAAGCGCCGAGTGTGAGAGCTTATTCGTACAGAAAGCGATTAATTGTTAACTGTTGTCACAGGCGACTACAGTAAACTGTGCCCATCCGTTGGGGGGGGGGGGGGGGGGGGTAAATCTCTCACCTGTAAATACCAATTAAAATCATTTGCGTTGGTTGGACCAATTTCTCGCCTTTACGTAGCCTGTATAACCATCACACGACGCTCATTCTGTTCGGTCTCTGACGGGTTGGGTTGAACGGGCATCCCTTGGAACTGCTGCCTCCCTGCGTGGATTGTACTCTTTTCAATAGAGTTTTTTTAAAGACGATAGCCTTTCTTGGGCTACTTAAACCCAGACATTTTGGTCTGTCTGTCTGTCTGTCTGTCTTTCTGTCTGTCGGTCTGTGAATCGATTCAGCCACCCGGCCAAAGTAAATTAGTTATTGCGCAATAGTCTTGTAAACGTCCAAGTCCGGTTTATATGTTCATACTTGCCAACTTTGTTGAATAAGAACAAGACATTACGCAAATATAAGACAGGAAATTAGTACAGAAGGCATATTTACAGTGTTCCTTTATTAAAAAATTCATGGATGCGTGGGTTTTCGGTAGCAAATGATATTCTACATCTACTGCAGAAAACCGCCGCCTTCTGTTGCCCGCGCCACCTCCTGGGAGCATATAAAAAACACGCGGCAACGGCAATGAAAAGTTCCACTAGGTAGAAGTTCCGCGTTGTGCTTCGAACGCACGTGGAGCACGGCCACGCGGTTCTATAAACCTTCAAGTCCGGCGCCTCGATTCACGCGCGTCTCCGCCGTACTGCAGCGCTGGCATCGAGGAACCCGGCCTGTAGCAGTGGAACGCGGTAAATTCAAATCGCCTTGAGCAAACCTTTAGTGTGTTTACTTTGGGAGTGAAGTGGAGTGGATAAACTTTATGTAGACGAGCTTGAGGCGCTGATGGTTGGACGCCCGCCCAGTGGGGGGCCTCCTCTAGTCCGGGAAGCCCTGGTCCGCACAGGCTGCCCTAGCCCTCTCCACCAGGCTACGCTGGACTGAGAGGTCGGAGCTGCCAGCTGGTCCGCCCACTGCTCGTACGTTGGGTGAGGAATTGGGGTAAGGGATGGGGTTTTCTGACACTCCCATACCATGTGGTACAGGGTGCCGGGTTGGGGACAGAAATTACACGTGGAGTATAGTAGAGGGTGGGGTACATGGCATGGAGGATAGTGGAGTGAGGATAGGAATTTGTCTGAAGTCGGTGAAAGGCAGTCGCCTCTGCTCTGGATAAATGGGGATGTGGTGGCGGAAAGCGTCGTCGTTCGTGGCGGTAATGGGCGAAGATGTCCGCGTATGAATTCAGAGTAGCGGGCTTGGTAGAGCGAAGGGGCTGCGTGACTTCGCCTTCTTGAGAAACGGCCCGGTGTGTATGAACGCCGGCAGCGGCGTGTGCCGCCTCGTTCTCCTCGAAGGACTCGTGTCCGCGGGTCCAGATGATGTGCATTTCAGGGAGCTGGAGCACACTTCGCAGACTTTTAAGGCTGTGGGTGTTATGCGACCTAGCAGGAAGATGCGGCAGGCGGCTTCTGAGTCTGTCATTATAGTGAGGTAGTCTTTTCTAGTGGTGGCGGCTAGAGCGACGACAAGTTATTCTGCTGCCTCAATAGATGTCGTGGGTACAGTAGCGGCCGTCAGTTCTGCCCCGTTGGCGTCGGTGACACTCACGGCATGGGCGGGTTGTTGGTGGCATGGAGAGGCATCTGTGTAACGACTACAGGGAAAGTTGGGGAAGCGTTTTCTAAGGTCTCGTATCCGGGCTTCTCGGTGTGCCTTGTTATAAATGGGGTGCATATTTCTAGGAATGGGTGCGACTTTGATGCACTGCCGGATAGTTAGAGGGATGCGTTGCCTCTGTTCGCATTTTAGGGGAGGCCTGTAGCCGAGCCGGGTAAGTGAAGCCCTGCCGGTTGGCGTGAGCTTAAGTCGCTTGAATTGGGAGTTGCGGTGAGCTTCTTCCAGTTCGTCCCATGTATTACGGACGCCGAGCTGTAGAAGTTTTCTGGTTGCTGTTTTTGGGGGCAGATGAGCGCGAAGGTACAGGAACAGCATGAGAGGTAAGCGGGAAAGCAAAGGGGGCCATTTCCTTGGCAGATGTCTGGGAAGACTATCGTGTTTTGACGGCATTTGCAATGAAACGAGCAGATATACGCAGCCATTTGTTTGTTGGAAGCATCAGAACAGCGTACTATACGAGATAAGGGTAATCATGCAGTTGCAAGTCTGTGCCCTTTTTCCCTAGAAATCTAACCCCTAGAACTTGCATATTTTTCTCATGTACTCTGTATTTACCAGCTTGAATTTCCCCTTAAAAGAGAAAGAAATTGAAACGGTGAGTGCCTTATTTTGCACCCTACACAATTTCATTCCAGGAAACACCTGATAATAAGTTTTCGTTTCACATTATGAATACAATTTCGCTGCGAACTATGAATACAATAGTTTTCCTAAACCTTGGGTTGGCCACAAAGGGCGAATTGAGACAAACCAGCTGAAATACTTGAAAGCATATCATTTCAGTTTTGAAGTGTTTGGGATCAATCGATTAGCCCCCTGTGGCATGTCGCTCTACAATTCTCGTTGACAGTTGCTTCTATAGCTTACGCGTCTTCTGTTCTACGCTGGATCTGTTGAGTGCTGTTGAGATGCGTGCACTTGTTCAACACCCCTTTTCGTCTGAGCCCCACAAACCAGGGCCCGCTTGCTCGAACAAACGTGCTAATTGGCAGTCTTATTCAAAGTCTAGTCACTTCAATAAGCCCGCGAATAAGATTCGGACAAGTGCGCCTTCTCGAAAGCGCACAGGCTAGGCCACACAGCCGTCTGATCGAAGTCTATATAGGGACAGCGGGTATCCAGACGCGCACGAGAAAGATCTCTAGGGAAAAGCGGGGAATACGCAGCAAAACTGCTCGCTGCCGCCGCCGGCGTTGGGCAAGCGTTTTTTTGGAACGATGATCGAATAAATTCAAGAAACGTTGACCAACAGGCGGTGTATTCAGGCCCTGCCACAAATACGTTACAACGACCCGCCATCCTTGGAAGGCCAACTCACACGGCCGGGATGCCGGGCCTCGGTCTCCCGGTCGCGTAAACGAAGTCATAAACAAAGATCGTCGGCCACTGGGCTGACGCGAAAAGCACCCCCGTTGTCTCACGTTGTCGCAACACGAAACGTGCTTTTCTTCTCGCCGCGAATTAGACATTTGCGAATAGGCTTCGGGTTCATCGTCGTAGACTCGTTTGCAACGAGACAGAGAGAGAGAGAGAGAGAGAGAGAGAGAGAGAGAGAGAGAGAGAGAGAGAGAGAGAGAGAGAGAGAGAGAGAGAGAGAGAGAGAGAGAGTCAACTTTACTGAACTCTAAAATTCGATGGTGCGCGCAGGCACCAGACGGGGTGGTTCCCTATTCACGGGACCCATATGTCTCCAGCAACTCCTGGCCCCTGGCCGCCAGTGCTAGCTGAGTTGGCAGGGCGGGGCTGGACAACAAGGTCTCCCATCCTCGGGGGGTTGGGGATTGGGGGTGTTGGGGGAAAGGGAGGGGGGGGGGTTCTTGAGGTCTTTGCACTCGGCTGTGATGTGTGTGAGAGTGCCTATTTCCGTTTTGCAGAAAGGGCAGAGTGTGTCGTGCTGCGCCGGGTACATTCGGTGTAACAGAACGGGATGCGCTAGCGATCCCGCCTGCGTGCGCCGCAGGATCGTTTGCTGTTGCCTGGTTAACTGCGGGTGCGGTTCGGGAAGTTTGCACCTCGCGTTTCTGTACATCTGAGTAATGTCTTTAAAGCTGGTCACGGGATACAGTAGCTCAGCCGGCTCGTCCTCGGCCCGGATGGACAGTGCAACGAGCACTCCAGCGGCTCACGCCGCCGGGAACAGCGACACCATCGCAATAACCCGCTGCCTATCCGGCAGCTCGCGATGGCTGCAGCTGCAAACAATCGCGCTGTAGAATACATCCGCATGTTGATATCATGCATGCTTTTACGCGAAAAACATCGGAATTGCTCAAGCAAAATGTGCAATCAAAGCGCAAACCCAAACAATCAAGCTTTGTAACTGCCACTTTCGAAGGGACTAATTGAAACACGAAATCTGCGTCTGCGTCGCTGCGACGCGATTTTATTTAACGCTAACGGGCAAATGTATTGCTGGTTGGTAACGCTTTGCTGTTGTGTATAGTTTCGTTGTCACATTGCAGTTCTATTGTGAACGCCTATTTGTTATCTCTGGGTTAATGGGAATGACTTTATAAAAAAATAAATTTGTTTGATCATTTCCGTGCCGCCTTTTCGTAGCCACTACGGCGACAGCCGACATAGCAGACGATCACACATTCCCTCTGCGCGCTTGGCCGCCCAATGTCTGCTCGGAACAAATATCGTGCCGCAGACGATCATTCCTGCCCATCTTTGTTTGACGTGAGCGACAAAAAAAGCCGCGCGCTGCCCGGGATATACAAACACACGCCCATAGCGCACAGCGAAAGTTAAAAACTACGGTTGGCTGCAGCCGTCGGTGCCACGTCAAAGTAGGTAGGCCTTGCGGCTCCGGCGCCGGCGTTGTCGGGCTCTTTCCACCGTCTCTCAACGGCGCCGATGTCCGCTGAACAGGCATTTTATTCGTTCGAAGCCGAACGTCGGGCGGCCGCCGCTCGGCATCGTCCGCCACTTCTACGGCTTCTTCACTCGTTTGTCGCGGTGCGGAGGTCGATCTTTATGATGAAATGACCGACCACGTCAGCATAAGTCTGTGAATAAGACTGCTCGGAGCAGGCTTGTTCGCAGTCCTATTGCGATCTTATTTAGAGTCTCGTTCGCTGTCTTCTAAGTTTCCGGAAAGCTCTTATAGCCTTGGGAACATAAGACCCCAAATAAGACTGCCAATAATATGGGACTGTGAATAAGTCTGTCTTAGTGGGCTTCGAGCAAGCGGGCCCAAGTCTAGGGTGTCGAGCACTGTGATGGGCCTTCAAACGCCATGCGATTCGAGCACAGCCAAGGCAGTTGCTATCTTCCAAGTTCAAAAGAACGCGAACCGAGTCCTCGGGCGCCGCTTTGCTCCACCGAGCGCTCCAGCGTCGAGGCCTTCCCAGTGCCGGCATGGAAGACCTTCTTTTTTTTTCTGTTCCCGAAGGGGCCTGCGGCAACCCAACGGGAAGTCTCGAGACGATCGGCCTCACGCAGCGGCTGTGGCCCCGACTGCAGTGACTGACTGATGTGCCCGGACTGACAGCCCTGTCTCTTATTCTTTATCCTCTCTTTGTACCTTTCTCTCTCTATCTATCTCCCTCTGTCCACTTTATCCTGTCACTCCCCGTCCGGTTCCCTTCCCCTGCACTAGGTTGTATGCAGTGGAGCTCCCTGCCGAGCTCAAAATATCCCCAGTGCATTTCATTTCTTTTTCCTCTCCCGCAAACCTCCCGCAAACCTCAGCCGCAGCAGCAGCTTGCGGCGCAAGGAAGCCCGAATTAAGCATCTATTTTCATCATACAGGTGCGAAACCTTCGATTTTTTTCTTCCACTTACGTGCCTTTTGCCACCGCCGCTTTTGTTGCTGCTGCTGATCTGTGCTTGAATTCTGTCATGCCCACCAACGCCGAGCTGTGTAAGCGAGTTGAGCTTCTTGAAAGCGCGTTTGAGGAAAAACTCCCACCTCCCCTCGCGGGAACCCTTGTGTAGATGCGACGCATAGGTGGAGCGGCGAAGGGAACGCGTTTTATAGCGCGCATAACGTTGAGGGGACTGCGTAAGCTGGTCCCAGTCGATGACGACGTTGGCGTACTTGTAAAGCGGCGTGGACTCTAGGTGTTTGAGCCAAGCGTGGATGTCACTTCGCCGGAGAACGGCACACCGGTTATATGCGCAGCGCGCCCGAAGGAGAGGAAACCGCGGAAGAGAGAGTACTGCACATGCGCCGGCCCCAGCGCGTCTGCCGCGGCTATGACGCAACGTGCCGCGGCTATGACACAACACAATCCAACACAATCCACTTTAATCCAAACCAATCCAAATCCAATCCAACCGAATCCAAGCCAAGCCAATCCAATCCAATTCAATTCAATCCAATCCAATCCAATCCAATCAAATCCAATCCAATGCCCCTCGCGAGAGAGTGTTCGTTATCGGAGAGGAGAGGGGGTGAGCGGCGGAGAGCGGCGGAGAGCGGCGGAGATCGCAGCTCGCGCGGCGAGGAGAATGGCAGAGGGGTGGACAACGCCGACAACAACGACGACGACGCCGGAGGGACAAGGCGAGTGAATCAGTTGCTCTGCATCTAAAAATTGATTGATCTTGCCGACAAGGTGGCGTCAGTTGTTCGGGAGAGGATTGTCGGTGAAGCATGTTCGGAAGACGCAGGCATGAAAAAAGAAATTGAGGAATTCCGTCGTAGCCTCTCTTTCATGAATGAAATGGTCGAAAAGCTGAAAAAAGAAAATGACGCCCTCAAAGCAACTAACCAATCCCTTTCTTCACGAAACTCGGCCCTAGAAAAACGACTCTCTGAAATGGAGCAGTATTCGCGCAAGAACAACGTCGAGATAAAGGGCGTCCCGTCAACAAAGGGCGAAAGCTGTGTTGCCATAGTGCAAACTATAGGCGACAAGATCGAATGTCCCATGAGCGAGAGTGATCTCGACATTGTTCACCGCGTACCATCCAAGGCTGACACACCACACATCATCGTTCGGTTCTGTTCACGTGCCAAAAAGGCCGAGTTCCTGAGCAAGGCTCGAAAAGCCCGCCTTCAAACAAAAGACCTGGGTATACACGAAGTTGACCCCCGCCCTGTCTACGTCAATGAGCACCTTACGCCTGAAAACAAAAGGTTGTTCGCAAAAGCACTGAAACTGAAAAAGGAAAACGAATGGCAGTTCTTATGGACTGACGACTGCTTAATCAAGGCGAGAAAACACGAGGACAGCAAAGTGCTGCGGATTCGTGATGAGGCAGACCTCGGAATATTCACTAACTGAAATAACATGCCCTGAAATCGGCAATGGCATACATCGAAACTAATCAACTTCAATCATTGACTTCATCTATCAATTGTGCTGTTGCTCATTTCAACGCACGAAGTCTTCCAAAACATCATGACGAGTGCTATTCCCTTTTAACTTCCATTCCCCATCCATTCGTAGCTATCTGTGTTTCCGAAACGTGGCTGAACGCGTCCGACAAGAACTTGTTCTCGTTTCCATCATATTGTCCTGAATACTGTCACCGCACTTCATCCAGTTACGGGGGATCAGCAATATTCGTTTTATCAAGCGTCAAGTACAAGCGAAGGGATGACTTTAATTTAAACGTAATAGATTGTGAGTCCGTATGGGTAGAATTAGACCGCGGTAGTTTTAGTGTTACTGATAAACACAGAATAATAGGTAGTATCTACCGCTCTCCAAGTTCCTCGGTTTCTAATTTTTGCTCCGAACTAGAAAGGATTCTTCATTCAATCTCTCTTGAAAACAAAAACGTGATAATAATGGGCGACATTAACATTAATCTCTTAGATGACACATGTTCGCACGTTAAAGAATACATTAACTGCTTTAACGGGTATGGGTTTGAACAACTGATTAACCAACCAACTCGTTGTGTAAACAATACAGGAACTATTATTGATCATGCCTTAACGAACATACTGTCCCCACCCGATGCTTTCATTATACGCGCAGACATTACCGACCACTACCCTATTGCACTCCGCTTTAATTTCCCTACGTCATATCGTAATAATAGATTCACCAAAACCGTCTTTGACAAAGCGCAATTTTTGGGCCTAATAGCTAACTCTGACTGGTCGCCTATAATGTCAATTAAGGACGTCGAGGTAGCGTACACCACGTTTTTATCCATTATTACTGCATGTTTATCCTCCTCTACATCAGTCGTATCATGCCGAAAAAAGTATTCCTCGCCACAGAACCCTTGGTTAACACAATCTTTGCTAAAGAGCATGCGTAAGAAGGATAACCTGTACAGAAAAACGAAAAAACAGCCATTTAATGTTACACTTAAAGCTCGCTACAAAAAATACTGCAACGTGCTTGGCGTACTGTTAAAAAAAGCCAAACGTGAGTACTACGAGAAACAGATAGCGCAAACTGGTAATAATGTTGGGAAGCAATGGCGCATAATAAATTCTTTCTTGAATAATAACACAAATAAAAGCGCTATTACTGAAATACGTTACAATGAATAAACTTTTACTAACCCTGCCGATGTTGCAGATGCCTTCAGCAGATTCTTTTCTGTTCATCCTAACCTATCAACAACCCGTCGCCTTGATAACTATCGACACATTTCGCAGTCTTTATTTATCTTCCCCACGTCACCAAGCGAAGTGCGCAGCACAATCCTAAATATCAAAAACACTAGTCCTGGTCTCGATAAAATTTCATCGTTTCACATCAAAGAAATACTTTACTACATAGTCGATGCTTTTGCGCACATTATAAACTTAGTTTTCAAGACCGGAGTCTTTCCAAAAGAACTAAAAAGGAGTAAAATTGTTCCGGTTTTTAAAAAGGGCAATAAGACAATAATAACCAACTACCGACCGATCTCCATTCTGCCTTTTTTCAGTACAGTCTTAGAAAAATTAATAGAAAAGCGTCTTTCCAGTTACCTTCAAAAATTTAACCTACTATCCCCGCGACAGTTTGGCTTCCGACCGGGGTACTCAACTAACCTTGCTTTAATTGCTTTAACAGACATGATAAAATCCAAAATTGACGAGGGGAAATTTGTTGGGTCGGTATTTATTGATTTCAGTAAAGCATTTGATACCATTGACCACAACATACTTTTTCAGAAATTAACATTTTATGGCATTACTGGACCTCCATTACAGTTACTTCGCAGTTACTTACTTGATCGGGAGCAGACAGTTAGTATATCGGGAGTGCTTTCACCTACAACAGTTAATAACATTGGCGTTCCGCAAGGATCTATTTTGGGGCCAATTTTATTCCTTCTTTATATTAATGATCTTCCCAACTGTTTATCATCCATCAATAATTGCCTCTTATATGCTGATGACACCACTGTTTTCGCTTCTGATGTAAACCTAGATATACTAACCTCACAGCTCAATACTGACCTTAAAAATCTAATCGACTGGTGCGAAGAAAACAAATTATGCATTAATCCACAGAAAACACATTATATGGTATTCAGCTCCCCTAACAGAGCCCGGTGTACCCTTTCTCCTGTTTACGTTAACACACATGCCATCTACCCATCACAACACTGCAGCTTTTTAGGTGTTGAATTAGACCCATTCCTCAAATTCACTTTTCACATTAACTCGCTGAAAAACAAGGCTGCATATGGTATCAGGGCACTAATAAAAGCCCGCCATTACTTTTCACCACAAACTCTCACCACCCTGTACTACGCCTTCATCCACAGTCACTTCAATTACAGTATGGTGTCCTGGGGATTAACGTACCGCTCTCATGTAACTCCTCTGCAACATCTACAAAATCAAGCTGTCCGAATCATCACACGCAGTTCCTACAATGCTCACGTTACACCCCTTTTCTTGCAGCTGAATCTTTTACGCATAGACGAACTCATCAAGTACAACTTGGGAATCACCGCATATCGCTTAATTAAAACTCCTAGTTTCTTCTATGTGATTGGCATCGATCATTTAACTAACCCAAATGTTACGCGGTTTGCACTGCAGAATAACTTCTTGCTGCCAAAAGTGCGCACAAATTACGGCTCACAGACTGTGCGATTCGCTATCATTAAATTTTGGAACACTTTACCCGTCACTGTAAAAACTGCGCTATCGCTTCCACGCTTCAAATCATTACTACGATCATACATATCTGAACAATCGTAAGCTATTTAACTTCGTCTCTGTACATTTTGAAGTGTTAGAGTCCTAGGCCGTCATTTACATCGGTGTATGCAGTATGTTTTGTATTGAAATGCTTTCCCACCGTATTCCCAGTGTTTTGCCGTGTTTATGTATATTAAATGTAAGTTTACCGCTAACTATTGTATACAGTATTTTACTGTGACTTTCTCTGTTATTTTTCTTGTATAGTTTTTGTTGTATTAATTTACTGTGTTCTCAGAATAACACTGTTCATAGCTTTCGCTACTGCTGATAAGTTTTTTTTTTCTCTTCTACTCGTTAAATTACAAGGGGTCCCATTACAGTGCCAAACTCTGGGACCCCTTTCTGTATAATATTTTTCACACATTGCATACTTTGTTACGAATAATAAACTGAAACTGAAACCACAACCACCGCCGCTTCCGCATACTAGAGCAGTGGCCTCAACCATGCGTGTTCCGGGGACCTCTTTTGGGCACGAAAAAGTGATGGGGAACCCCACAATGAAGCGTGTTGGTTCGTATCACAATGTGAAACAATTGGCTCTTGAAGCTTAAATTGCCCCCAACAATTATTTTTGCGAGGTTCCATACTTGGGCCAGTTGGTTCATGGTTAATCTGAAGGTACTACACCGTTTCCAAACATGAAAAAATAGGCCAGTTGTAATTCAGCACTGCGTTGGTCGTGTTCCTCGTCTTTTGTCTCGTCAGAATTCGCGCTGTTCCTCCCCTTTACAGACTTATTCAATTACCGCATTTTGTGTCTGACCTTCTTGCTGGTGCGCGTCATATAGTCAAACGATTTACCCTTGCAACTAGAAGTCGTCCAAAATCGTCCAAGAAGTCGTCCAGAAAGTCGCCTGTAGTGTGTCTGGCTTTCTTGCATTGCTCACGTGTTGTGCAAAAAGCCGACGTTGAAACACCCATGTTCTGCAGCAAAGCCACCTCTCCTCCTTGCCAGCAGTTTTGCAAAAAGGTGAAAAGATTGGTGCGAGGGGGGGGGGGGGGGGGGGAGGTACGAGGTTTTTTACTGGGAGGGCTTTACAAACCCCTGAAATGTCCTTGCGGACGACGTGGGATCCGCAGATCCCCATTTGAGAACCACGGCAGTGCACTGACTGATTCGCTTTCAGTTTTTCATTTAACGTTATTTCTTCACAGCACTCTTGACAGAGTTGTGAAGTGTATAAGAAAGTGTGAAAAACAGGTTTTCTGACGAGTGCTGCAGCTCCTTGCAAAGCCTTTGCCTTGCTCCTGAGATGCGACCTAAAGCCAGCGTTTGTGCGCGGTTTGGGCGACGCCCATGGGTCACCGTTGCGACAAAAATTTAATTTTCTTCTTTTCTAGCTGCGGATAAGAACAAAACTCGGCACAAATGTTATTTATTAGATGAGGAACCCAATAGAACGGAAATATAACAATGTCTTCTTATAAGGCAACTTGCTTTTTTGCACCTCATGCCCCTCACTTCAAGCTGCTTTAAGCGAGGTTTCCACAAAAGCTGCATTTCGATATTCTATTTGCGGAATTAATGTGAAGAGTAATGTTTACAGTTTTCATTGTGCAGGAAGTTAAACTTCTTTTTTAAAAAGCGGTGCCTATAGAAAAGAAAACGTCGTTAGCGAATTCGCACAACAATGTTATTTTGAAAACACGTTGAAATAATAAGTAATAGATATTGTTCCACTGTTGGTACTTTTATTCAGGAATTAAATTTACATATTTCAAACACAATTTTCCGTTTTATGAGACAATAAATCCCATTTCCTTTTCACACAGCTTTTCTTGCTACACAATTTTATGTTTTTACACACCACTTCTCACGAAATAACGTTTTTACGGACGTTTTATTTTTATGCATAAAGAAGGAAATATGTAATAAAGTTCTACACTTGTAGATAAACCTTGCAGACACATTGATATGTTTAAAATATTTATTTCATATCTCCAATAGTTTTCTTTTTTTTTTTTTTCTTCTTTTTGCTGGAAGTCTTCCTTAATGAGGTCTGGGCCCTTCTGAGAATCTGTATTCACGCTAAGCAGCGACAAATAGCTGATGCAGATACGTGGCATTGTTCATAAATGTCTCTTCTTAAGGAATCTTATCTTGCTGAATGATTATTCGCTGGCCCGTTTTGTCAAATACGAATAGTAATGTGAAAACCCAAGAGCGACACTTCATGCCATCTGCAACGAAGTTTCCGCAAGTGTAGAATGAAACCGACGGCTCAAAATCACACGAAAAATATGCCATCCAGATGCAACGCATACTTTTTTGCGAGGTTCATCTCCTGAAGCCCCCCCCCCAGTTATGAAAAAAAAAAAGGTAGTCCGATCAGCGATAAGAGCAAACTGCGAACACACTTCGCTGTAAGGGTTCAAGCGAGTAACGAGAGCGCGCAGGAGGTCGTCAATTAGGACGTACAAAGTTTGGCAAAAGAATTTAGCTGACGAATCGTATGCCTCCCGGTTCCAGCGTGTCCATGCATTCAGCGCTGCGGTACCACGTACTATATTTAAAATTTTATCTGGGAGGAATCATTCTCCGTCGCTTTCATCGCCTGCTTTTCAGTTTCGCCGAGTATATCTCTTAAGCCGCATACATAATCAACAAGCGATTTCACCAGGCCTGTATGGAAGCGATGTACGCGTTCAATATCAGTTTTGGACTCTGAAAGGCCTTGCTGGTGGGTGTTAAAGCGTTGCAGACCTCCACCCCCCCTACTCCAAATCAGGTTTAATGTATTGGGCACAAACTTATCTTGCTGCGTTCATATTCACTCATGTTTATCTTAGAAGAGTTACATCGAAACAGTTTTTCTTTACCGTCCACGAAAGCTCTACGTAAGTCCGTTGGAGCTGAGCACCGCATATCTGAGGCTTTCTTGGGCCTGGCTGTCTCGTTTTGTTTCAACAAAGCCTTCAGCACAGCTTAGTGATCAGTTGACGCAGCTAGATATTCATAAATGGGCTGCACAAACCAGAACAAAACTAACGGCTTGCCCAAAGGAATCTACAGCAGCCACCCCAACCACGTTCAGTGAGTGCGCGGCGCGCAGGATGAATTTAGCATGCTGGTTGATGTTTAGGCATTAAACATTATTTGAAGCACTCAGCATTAAGCACCGAATCTCAGCATTAAGCACTGATTGAAAGAATTAAGCGCCCTATTGGGAGAAAACGCGACGTTGGCGTCGTTGGGTACAAAAACTGGCCCCTGCTGCAAAAATTAAGAAACATAAAGATGTCGCAGTTGGAGCCAGAATTGTGAATGTGGAATAATTTTAACAAAATTCAACGATTATTTCGAAACGAAAGTTTGTTGCATTTAAGTTCGAATGAAACTCAAGCCCAGGTATTCTGATTATAGAATAGGGCAGCCGAATGCGACACCACTATATGCTACATCAGCCCGTTTCGTTAGAAGCCATAGTTCGCCTGTAGTGCGTGCGGTGCTGAGGTGACATTAGGCGAGAGGTGGATCCCAGCGACGCAGAACGCTGATTCCGGGTAAGTAGTGCCGCCACATTTGTCTTCGCCTTCCCATTCTGCTTGCATCGCGCGTGTCAGTCTGTGTAATGGATCCTGTAGCGCGTACTTCAGCGGCACCCGCTATACGTGGCCGCCCACAGAATATGTATGCTTTGTACTAAGAGACACGAGAGCTCAGGAACGCGGTACGGCGAGCGAAGGGACAAGAGAACGGATTACGTAAACGCGAGACCGGGGCAAATTCTTTCGCGTATAACAGTTACGCCCTCTTAAAGGTCCCGGCCGGGGAATTTTTTTTTTTAATTTCACCCGTTTGCCGGAGGGCTTGCAAGCTATTTTCGCTGCATAACCGAATGAGTAGCCATGGCGGTCTTCAAAGGGAGCTCCATGGTTGTCGAGGAAGTTAAGCGGTGACTTCACGACATGCTCTCCCTTGTGACTGCCAATTAATAAAAACTCGAGGGAATGTTCTTCTGGCTTGTCCTGAGTCATTTAAGGAAAGGTTACTGTAAGCTGCAGCCCTTGCGACCCACACCGGCTATGGAATCAACAGATTCAAGTATATGTACTTGGTACTCGCAATAGTTCCGGTAACCGCCGCGGTAGCTCAGTGGCTAAGGCGTTGCGCTGCTGAGCACGAGGTCGCGGGTTCGATTCCCGGTCGCGGGGGCCGCTTTTCTAATGGAGACGAAAAGCAAAAACGCCCGTGTGTTCGAGATTTCGGCGCACGTTAAACATCCCCAGGTGATCAAAATTAATCCGGAGCCCTCCGCTACGGCGCGCCTCATCGCCTGCGTTGTGTCAGCGCGCTAAAGACCTTCAATCGGTCAATCAATCATCGCAATAGTTCCGGTGATTATTTTTGAATTTCAGCACCAAAAGTTCAGCAGCCTCTTCGAGAATGGCTCAACAAAGTAAATTTTTTTCCAACGTCCAAAGTTTACAAAGTTCTTCACATGGTTAGCAAGGAAGGGTTGAACTTGGCAGTATATCGATTCGGGACCCAAAGGGCAGTGACTGTCTTGGTAACGTCCGATTAAATCGCTGAATCTCCACAGTCCCCGCTCTGGTAGCAACTTCGCGCTGGAGGACACTCCTCCGGTAAGTTGCTCGTTCCGAGCAATTCTCTTTGAGGAATCGTCTGATAGAGGTTCTAACGAAACATCTGTCGTACACACAGCGTCTATGAATCACTTTCCTTGTGTGCCTTCAGCTATTCATATGCCTTGTTCCACAAACTGAACCCGTCTGGCTGCAAAAAAAAAAAAAAAAAGGTTATTTCTTGCCGACGTAATGGCACAGAAATTAATATACTTTACCACGTCCAGCGCTTGTCCTGTCTTTTCTTCCTTGTGTCGTCATGTTTGTGCGCTGTTAATCCTTTATGATGCTACACCAACTAGCCCACCAAGCCATCCTCGTGATACTTTACGACTGCTATTCGAGTAGGATGACGTCCCCGTAGATGCGGTGAATATACAACATTTCTTGCTTGAAGTGGCCGCGGTAGCCCTTGGCTGCATCAACGCGTAGTAGCCTTTCTGGTCGTCCGTTCCATCCGCCCCGTTACTTTGCGCTACGCTGGCATTTTCGGGCGAGTGCAAAGTTGCTTCGTGTTTCCACTGCCCAACTATGAAATGATTTAGGGATTATGCGATTAAGAGGTTATCACAAGCCCTCAATATTTCGAAATAGCTGTTTTAATTATGAGTATGCACTAGGTACCTGAAGAACACTTCAATGATAGTCTATCACAACGATGGCTGTGTTCATAGTGAGGAGGATTTAAAAGAGGCTATAAAGTTGAACTTGATGGTGCTACTCAGTTCAATCGGTCACGGAGAAGCGCTACAACACGTGGAATGCATTCCCGTTGCTCATTCAGAGACTGATGACGTTGCAGCATATTTAGGGGCGAAGCTCCTAAAGCCATGGGTCTGTCCATCCCTTGTGTCTCGTGGTACGTGACCGCCGCATGCTTTCGGAGATGTCGCAAAGTGGGCCGCGTTGCACGCGCAAGAACCGGCTGCAACCGGCAGCGCAAACTCGGCACCGGGAGCGCGAGCTTGTCTGTGTTCGCCAACGGAGGCGCGAGCGCACGTGCACTGCGAGGGGGAGATCACGCAAGAGATCACGCCACGAACGCAGGCAGTCGTTCTCGGAGATCGAACGAGACGCAAGGACCTTTGCTCGTTTCCTCTCGTCTTGTTCGGGCACAAGTTCGCCCTAAATAAAAGTTCTTTCTTTACCGTTGTGTCCCATCCTACGTGACAAATTGTGGTGGTGGTGCGGGGTAGTCCTCGATGGCGCGGGGTCTTTCACCAGGTCTGGGCCTGGGAGCATTGTCTCCGAAAATAAAAGTTGATTTGTACAATGTACGCACACCAGTCTTACGTCTTTCTTAATGATGTAATGGGCGAACTTTCACGGGAGAGTTACGGTTACCGATGATCTCCCCCTCTCGAGCTTCGCCCCACTTATCATCATTCATTCCGTGGATATGGCGTGATTTTTTTTCATTATATTGACACCGTCCCGACAATGCAGAATGCCAACCGATCCACCACGAGCACTGCCGGTAGCCTCGTGGAATCCTGCTGGCGCGCAGCGACGCCTACGGAGGAGACTGCCAGGCCCGCGACGCTTCTTCCATCGCGTCGTGATCTAACCTGCCGCGACCGGGTGCAGGAAAACTCGTTTTGCAGCGCCAAATGGCAGTTTCCGCATGCCACGCCTTGTGTGGCTAGAAGGAAGACCAACCACTTTGCTTGTTTTTTCCCCTCGGGTTTTATTTATTTCTTCTTCGCTCCACAAATCGTTATACTATATGGCAGAGAGATCGCAGTCGCTTACCGCCAGGTCAAGGTAAAAGGGCGCCATCGAAGTAGGAAATAACAAGGCACGCTGCCCAGGTAGTAAAACGCAACATTACGTAGTCTGCAAAACACCGCTATTGAAACGAGAGGCACTGCTGAGCATAATAACGCCGGCCGCCTTATTATTAATGTCACGTTTGCATGTGTGCGTGCGAGATGCACACGTGAGAAGCCGTAATAAAACCTGAGCTTTTACGCAACCCCGAAAACCGATGAAAAACATGCGAAGCCGCCCATCGCAGTGTAGCCGACCATTGGTTTTTAACTTGCGTCACACTTTTCCCTGACCAATTGCATCATCGCAACGTGGTCGGACCAGTGCCACCTGTCGCACCCTGACTCAGACTGAGACGCATTTTATAGCGTAAGCTATACACTGGCCGAGGTTGAGCAGTTTCGCATGGACGTTGAAGGGCCGTGCTGCGCATGCGCGAGGAGCAGAGACTGGACTGGACTGCACTGGATTAAATTGGATTGGATTGGAAATCGTTTTAACGGCAGTAAGCATGATAATCAGCTAATCGTAGACAACCAGGACACCTAAGAATAGCCAGCCGAACCATGACTCACGCTACGTATATCCTGGCATAGCCGAGCTAAGCCACTACTTATTTTTTGCGTTCTGCTGTGCGCAAAAACGTCAGGCCATGAGTGCCATGAGGCCATCAGAGTTACCTGGCGTAAAATCTGGCTGGTTTTATAGCCATTTTTGTATTTGCAGGTTCTGACGACTTATCCCGCGTTTATCCAGACGGGAGAAATTTATGCACGCGGGGCCGTCTGGCAGGCTTTGTTAAGAGGGCGTTGGTCTGCGCACGGCGTGCACGCAGCGATCACAAGGCGGTTGCAGTGAATCTCGGCTTCGGCCATCGTAGCGGCGGGGGGCAAAGACATGCAGTGTCTTCGGCGTGGAAACCGGTTCGTGCGCTGGCAGACGCCGCCTTCGACCCCGAGAGCCGGCCAGCCAGACGGGGTGGCGTCACAGCCTCCTCCCGCTCACCCGTCTGCTTCTACATAACCACCTTGCTGCGGGGCAACCGCCGTGTAGCAAGTTCGCACCCCGTCCCCGCCGTCGAGTGATTGCTTTTTCGCTATGAGGGGGCTGGCGCTGGCGGCTGCAAGTGCTTTGTGCTTGAGTGATGTTCCGTGACATGGTTTTGGTCCCTTGCTCTGTGTTTGCGCATCGATCGAGTTCGCCATACGCGCTCTTTCTTAACCGGTTAAAGATGCGGTGCGCACCCGAGCCATGGAGCATTTAATGGTTCATCCTCCTGATTTTCAAGCTGGAATGGACAATTCCTTCTTTTTCTCTTGCTTAAATTGTTGATCGGAGTTATTTCAGCAAAGACGCCCTCTTTTTCGCGATGCTCTTCCCCGAGGGGGCTGCTCTGATACATTGGGTCCGTGAATGCGCAGGTCGTGTGACCATTGATCAAACCCAATGCGCTTGAAACCGATAGCTTAGAGCCGGCTGGAAACGATTTCCCGGCTTAAGCCTCATCATTTGAGCGCCACAAAGTTTTTTGAGTCACAAATCATTATCTCAATGCGTCATGTCCGTTTATAACATACCGGCATATGATGAAAGCACACTCATTTTTGCTTCCCTCGACTGCTTCGTCCATAAGGCGTTCAGTGGGTGACGGACTGAACCAATAGAAGTGGTGTAAAGAAGTGTGTCCTGTTTTGCGAACGGGACGAGACGCTTTAAGGGTGATCATGTGGCGCTATTCCAGGCAAGTATCAATCTCTCATCAAGGGCGAAAAAAAATATGGAGAAGTCTTTGCATCTCACTTAGATTTTCTTAAGCATGAGGGGTTAACCGCCTTTGAGGGGTTAATCTAACCTCTTTAACCGCCGCTGTGGCTTAGTGGCTAAGGCGTTGCGCTGCTGAGCACAAGGGCGCGTGTTCGTTTCCCGGCCTCGGAGGCCTCTTTTCCGATGGAGGCGAAAAGCAAAAACGCCCGTGTGTATGAGATTTCAACGCACGTTAAAGATCCCCAGGTGGTCAAAATGAATCCGGAGCCCTCTACTACGGCGCGCCTCATCACCTGCGTTGCGTCGGCGGGTTAAAAGCCGTACAACGAATCTAAATCTAACCTCTAAGTTCCTCGGAAGACTCATCGTCTCCATTATATCCGAGCGATGAGATATTCACTTGTATCGCTGCACGACCACTGTGGCACCTTGTACCCCTTGCAGAAGTTGATGTACTCTCCACAATGCTTGCCCCGAAACATGGAAGTATATCCGGCTAATCTCTTCCATGAAGAACGAATTTTCCCCCGGAACTACGCAACGCACGTAAGTTTAAAACACCTGATGCCCAATTCTCAAGCACATTACTTCACGCGGCAGGCTTGTTTTGATCATTACGTAAAGTGGTCGCCATGTTTATGGGCCTATTCATAGAAAATCTGGCTTTTTGAAAGAAAAACTAACTGGCTCAGGCATACCTTGAAGCCTTCGGGCGTCCATATCACGGCAACTCACGTT